>NW_006298628.1:3053792-3081052 GCF_000327345.1 Myotis davidii
GTGAGAGTATCATGCTAAATGAAATAAGTTAGTCAGAGAAATACAAGTCTCACATGATCTCTCGTATGTGGAATTTAAGTAACAAAATAAACTCATGAACAGAGTGGATCCAGAGACTCAACGCATGGAACAGAGTGAAGAATCTCAGAGGGAAGGTGGGGGAGGGTGAGTGGATGGGCGGTAATCAACCAAAGACCTTGGATGCCTATATGCATAAACCATGAACGCAGACAATAGGGTGCTGAAGGCCTGGGGTGGGGGAGGGAGATGGAGGGGCAGAGGTGGGCTGGAGGGGAGCAGTGGGGGGGAAAGGGGGACATATGAAATCCTTTGAATAATAGTGAATTATTTTTTAATGAAAAGAAAAAAAAGAGAATGCCACTGATACCCTTTGCTTCAGATGCCATCCAGATTACTATATTACCTAAGCCTTCTATTTTGTATGCATGCAACTTAATTCTAAGCCCCTCCAACGTTCCGGGCTCTATTCTACGTGATTTATGTAGGTTAATTTATTTTATCTTCATCATACCCAATGAGAAAAGGAATATGAAGAGAAATAATTTGGATACAATGAAGGAAAGGTATACTGAAATGGAATAAAAAAGGAAAGTTATGAAATCCTATGGGTAAGAAATTAGATGCACATAAAATATGACTTTAAAATAGATTTTAGTAAAAATAAAGCAATGATTTAAAAAGGGATTGTTGCCAGATTGGTGTCGCTCAGTGGTTGAGCACTGACCTATAAACCCAGAGGTCACAGTTCACTTCCCAGTCACGGAACATGTCCGGGTGGCGGGCTGGATGTTTCTATCTCTCTCTCCCTCTCCCTTTCCCTCTGAAATAAACAAAAGTATATTTTTTAAAAAATAAAGTAAAAAAGGGACTGTTAATTGTATCCATTTTGTAGGTTTGATTCAGGTCTTGAAGGATGGGTGAGAACACTGAGGCACAGAGAGAGGTTAAGTACCTTTCCTAAGGTCACACAGCTGGTGAAGTGTCAGGGCTGGAAGTCAAACTACCTTCATTTTTCTCTCTCTAAGTTACACAGTATCTAAAAGCACATGTAAAAATCGAAAAATTGAGTAATATAAGCCGGTACAGAGCATCCTTCTCAAAGCCTAATGAGTGTGCTTTTATCCAACTCCAGTCTGAGTAAACAACAACTTATAATCAACAGCCGCCTGTCACTCTCATGATTAAGAAGACTGGCTTAATTTTATCAGAATGTGTTCATAAAAACGTTGGCTTTTAAAAATCAGAGTGTGGGTTGTGTTTCTAAAGACTGCAGTCATATTTGAAAAGCACAAATACCCCAGAAATTCAGGAGGGCAGTTGCTCCAGCAAAGTCGAGGGAGAAGATGCCCACTATCTTCCAGGTTCCTACCGTTTTAGATTCCACAACTTTGGACCTGCCAGGAGTCCCTTGGGCAAATGGCTTCCCCCAGCATCAAGCTGCTCCCCAGGAAGAAAGGACAGTCAAGGTGACGCTGCCTCCATGCGCCCAAATTCTGTGAAGCACAGGGGTGTGCATTCTTCCCCCGGCCTCTGGCTGAGCAAGGACTTTGCATGGAGTCACTACTCCCGGAAATCCTCTCTTCCCATCATGTATCATTATGGTCCGCTTTCCAGATCCAAGAACAAATGGAAAGGACCCATTCGGCATTTTGGAGGTCCTAGAAGAAAACACAAAGCCATTGTCACTATTTAGTTCTTTTGTTTGTTTGTAACAAGTATACACTGAGTAGCCAGATTATTATGACCGGCCAGATTATTATGACCACCCCATCAGTACTTCATTGACACTTCAAAAATACTGAATATTGAAAACTTCCTCAGCAAATACTCTCAATGTTTTATTATTATTATTATTATTATTAATTATTATTTACATAACCCATTCACTTCATTGTACTGATGGGGTGGTCAGAATAATCTGGCCACTCAGTGTAATGTTTAACTAACTACTGGAGCCATTTTTTCCCTGTGCAAACATCATCTTCTCCGAAGTGGATCTTCATGCTTTTTGTGGGCGGCCTGGTCATTTCCTTGCCTGACCAAACCCCTTCTTGGAGGTTCCCAAGCTTCCTTGACTGCGCTACGACTGTGTACCATCAGCAAAGTTTTCCGTTTTCTTCCCCCACTTACTTCTAAATGTTTGTCGAAATGAACCCTTAACAGGAAGTAAACTTGCCTGGCATGGCCCAGCTGTGCATGAGGCTTGAGTGAGAGGTATTTATGACCTGACAGGAAGATAAAGATAAAGATAAAGATGAAGCTGACTCGCGGCTGTTAGCAAGGGGAGAAGGAAATGTTTATGACCCCATCTGCTGGCGTTTCAATAGGATGGAACTGCCTTTATGGCGTCAATCTCCCCTGTGACTTCCTTCCATTTGGGGAGCGATATCTTATTTCAAGATGTTCCCACAGAACCCACTGTTGTCCCCTTTGTTTAGGGATGCGGGAGGAAGGAAGGACTTTGTTACTGGAATGTGGGGATGAGTAGTATTTATGGTTACGACTCGAGCTGGAGAAAAGGCTTTATTGGAGTTGATTGTATAGGTCCAGAAAGCTGCCATGCATACTGCTACTTCCTTAAATGTTATACACACTGAAAGCAGCACCATATTAGCTCTCATCGTTATCAGGCATTAAGGCTAACCATTTTCTAACACTATTATAACAAGAATTACTGTAGCTTGATTTCCTTGCCCACTAGGGGGAAAAATGACTTTTGTTTTGTTAGTTCTCTGTTTCTTTTGTTTAACTTCTCTAATTTTCCTCTCCCCAATGTCTTTTCTTTCTTCTTCTTGGAGGAGGAGACACTTAACCAACAGGTGCAATGTCTGCTCAGTTCAAAATCTGTGTACCTGTAACAAAAGCAGCAGGACATGATTCCTTTCTTAAAACTAGCCCATGTTAAGAGAACCTGCAGATTGATTGGTATTCCTTTGTGAGGTAACACATTTTAAAGGGCCAAGCCCTGGCTGGTTTGGCTCCGTGGGTAGAGCATCGGCCTGCGGACCGAAGAGTTCCCCAGTTCAATTCGGGTCAAGGGCATGTACCTCAGTGGCAGGCTCAACCCAACAGGCAACCAATCAATGTGTTTCTCTCACTTTGATGTTTCTCTCTCTCTCTCTCTCTGTCTCTCCCCCTCCCTTCCAATCTCTCTAAAAATCAATGGAAAAATATCCTTGGGTGAGGATTAACAAAAAATAAAAAAATAAAGTACCAAAAGTATGGGACTATGTTTACAATACAATATCTTGTGTATCACTGAAACTGGTGTTTTTATATATATATATTGATGGTATTCATTTTACTGCAAAATAAGTATTCCTCAGTTTTATTTGTACTTCCCTCAGGCCCATTAGTACAGATTAAATTTTATGTTAAATTGCTCAAATAATTAGCACAATATATGTAAATCAGGAGCTTTAACTTCATTGGCACTGTTTGTGTAGAGATATGTGACCATATTCAACAGAGCAAAAACAAGGTTCCTTTTCAGTGCTAAGATCCTATTTCTAAAAGATGGATTGTTTACCAAATTACATATACATAAAGCTCAAAATTACAAAAGGAATGACTTTGTTATTGCCATTTGGTTTGTCTGATTTAGAGAACAAAGGGAACATTTTTGTTTGAGGGTAAATCGCCCAATGATGGGCTTATATATCTCCGTAAGGTCCTATCTTCATTTTCACTGGTGAAGAGTAGGGAACACTGTGGCTTACTTACGCATTTCCCTCTAGAGAATTCCATGGTAATATTTTTTTTAAATAGGAGAGTCCTGTAGTTAAGTTGGGCAAATTAGTTATAAACTTGGTAAGCGGTTACCTAAAAACTGGAAGGTGTGACAAGTTACATTTTACATCGTAGCCCAGGTATAGCCAATCCACAACTTGGAAATAGTCTGGTGGCCATGGCCCTCCAAGGGATTAGAGCGGTCACTGAAATAAAACCTCATATTAACACGGAATATCATAATGCCAAGATTTGATCCTTGATTTTTATGCAAGGCCCTCCAAAAAAAAAAAAAAAAAAAAAAAAAAAACAACAACATTCTACCATTCCTTCTACCACACAGATCCAAATCTTGGCATGTTCAGTAGACCAGCAAGCCCAAGCCCAACCACGTTTATTCAGTGTGATCTCAAGATAATGCGATAGGCCTATTAGGGGAGATCCTATCACACCTGCAATTTTCTGGGATCTTCTTTTGAGTTACAGGCTACCAGGTGGCATTCTTTTCAATAAGGTTCAAACCATACCATCAAATGGTTCAAACCACATAACCTCCTGTCTTAGGGGTTGAACTAGCTCCCTAACCCTCCCTTGCAGTGGTTAATTCCACTGAGAAGCTTTCTATCAGCAATAATAGCTTCGAGGTAGGAAATAAAAAATGGAGAGTGTTTAAATTGTTAATGGGTTTCATGTTCTTGTCACTGTTGAGGGTTTGTTCCCTTTTATAAACTCATAGTTTTTGGTTGACATTGCTTTTATGCGAGCCATCAGCCGGTTGGTGATGGTGTTGCTGTGTTCGACCATTACTGCCGGATTGTATTTGCAGTAAAGAAGGAGAATGGAGGCTGTAAATCTGCAACTGGAGATTTAGGGCTCTGTTACTCTGCAGTTTAGGCCCATGTGCCGGCGAGTCCATTCTCCTCCGGCAGAATTATACCCTCCAAACATGCCTTCCTGGGCACTGATCGACGACGTTCATTCCCTGGGCTACCAAGGCACTTAATACGGCTAATTCAGTTAAAGAAGCCTGAGGGGTGAGGCGGATGAGCCTCTCTCCCTGCTGGCTGCCAGCTGCTGGGCAGGTTAGCAATCCCGCTTTATCCTCTCCCCCACGCGAAGCTGCAAAGACAAGCCACTCTGCAAACACAGAGAAAACATAAGAAAATGACTCTAATGTTGCTGGGCTCGGTTCTCCTTCCAACAGGAAATGCTGCCTTGCCCCACCTCCTTAACCCCTTTAGTACTAAGCCCATTGTCAGCCATACTCAGGAAACACATTCTTTCAGAACTCAGGATGTGTCAGAGGCCTGGATATCTTGACATCATTTCACAAAGCTAATACCGGAGAATGGAAAGCAAGAGAGTCAGTGCTTTGGGAGACAGGTAGCTAAAAAGTTTTTTAAAAAAAAATTCCCACCCTCATCCAGCCAGTTGGTTTTGAATATAGGCAGTTTGGAAGGTAGTATCTGTTTACTGCTGAATTCAGAAATATTTCAAAAAGATGTCAATATCAAATATGGTTAGCATGGCTTTATTAATCATGTATCATTGGTATTCGTAGATATTTTATAGTAAGAAAGAATATTGGGATATGTCTTTGGCTGGCAGAAGTCACCGCCATGATGTTAGATGTGTTTTGTTTTGCTTTGTTCAGCCTTCCCCGGAGAGGAAGAATGTTAAATATAGACTCATCCCCATGATCCCTCTGAGGCATCTGGGTCTGCTGTCTGCGTCAGCTGTGGCACAAATGTGCATGATTTAACCACACAACTATTGAACCAGCATTGGCCTATTAAGACTTCAGATGATCTGTGCATGAGCTGTCAGCCCAAATTGAGCTTGAAGCCTGCTGGAAAGGATCTAATTTTCATAATTATCCAGAACCTTCACACCCTCCTTCCCTTCAGTACCACCCACCTCCACACATGCACAGGGAGGAGTCACCACTCCCAGACGGACACAGAGGCACAGAGCAGCACTGTCCCTGGAGATCCATCAGGCCCCTGGCCCGAAAATGCACCGAGTTCATCCAGGGGTCAGGCCCGGCTTTGACTTCCTGTTTGAGGAGCCCCATGTGTGGCGTGGCAGCATGGCCAGAGGCTAGTGATAACTAAGTAACCTTTCACACTATAGCCTCCCACCAAGAAACCAGGTCCCTGATGGTCCTGGACCTGGAGTGATTAGGGCACAACAAATACCTTTTTAATATATAAGGTGGAACTAATGCCTGTAGAAATAGCACTTTGCTGTCTCGTGGCTTTGCATGTATATAAAGAAGACAGAGCTGTTGTCTTTGAGGATGAAGAATTTTAAAGGCAGCCTGATTTAGTCCCAGTATACACTGGGGACTTGGATCATTGAGGACTTGCTTAAGGCTACCTTTGAGCTTCACCTGACCCTGTCTCCGAAGGAAATCATCACGCCGTGTATGGAGTTCGGCTGGTAATATCCCTCTGGGTAACCTGGCCTGAGATGTGGATCAGTGGAAACAGGCAGCCCTTTCAGGTTTTAACCCTTTGCAACGCTGGAGATAAATGGTCCACGCTTCAAGGATTCGGTCACTCTGAGGTGGCTCCAATAATTCCACTGGAACCACACTGCACAATAAACCATTTGATTTCTGGACATATATTGCCCATGTGTTCAGGGTGGACTGGCAGCAAGCACTTTACTAGGTTCTTCTCATACAACCTCGGGTTTTTTGAGGCAGCTGCGGCTTAAATTCCTTTTCTTAACATGGGACAACGGTATTTTCACACTGGTTGTCAATTGTCTTTGCCCTCAGAGGGCATTTGCTGCAACTCAGGGTTCTACAGTTAGAATAAAGGGAGTGATTTCCTGTCTTCAACAGCCTTTCGCCTTTTTTTTTTTCTATCGTGAATGGAGACTGAGTACATTATTCAAACCTTGTCTTTTCCCTGAAGTCCGTTGTTTACAGAGAGGCATTTGGGTCCCTGGGGCTCACTCCCATAAAACCTTATTATCATATATTTCAAGGCATAAACTCCAGTTGTCAGCTCAGGAGCACCGTTTTTAAAGCCCTGGCTGCTCTTGTTTTTCTTCTGCCTCCCTCTGGTTTATTTCTCTTTCAGCTTCGGCTTTTTCTCCCCCCTCTTCCTCATCTCCAGCAACGCTCAGTTCCAAGCGGGCTCGCTCTCCTTATTCCACTAATTAGACAAGAAGTCCAGAGAGGCCATTATTAGATTCTGCGAATCTTTATCAGAGCCCATTATGGCCTTAAACACTGCACAAACATTTTACTAACTGAACCCATGAAAATTTCAGCTGATCCATCCTTGGTCTTTAGCAGCTACCTTCTTTGTACCTACAGAGTTATGTTACTGATAATAGCGATTCTTAACAGTTTATTGTTCTTTGTGTTAATTTTCCTGGAGGCAGCGATTCATCGTCTCTCTCTCTCTCTCTCTCTCTCTCTCTCTCTCTCTAATTACTGGTGGTGGAGGTGCAGGTGCAGGTGGAGGAGGCCTAAGAAGCCTGGTTTTTTTCTGGGTGGGGTAATGGGTGAGTGTGTGTAAATGTCATATGTATTAATGTCACCAGTGAGTAGGATTCATGGTTGCCTGTTTTTCTTTCATTTTCTTTACAGGGCCAGGGATTATGTGTAGGGACCAATGGTCTCCCTTTTCTTTCAATGGAAGAATAATCCTGCATTGTAATACAGTAAATGCAAAAGAAAGCTCTTTTTCTATTTCATTCTTTTCTTTCTTAATTCAGTGTCTAGTGAGTTTCTGATTGACTCACAGACCAATTAAAGTAAAATTTAATGGAAGAATAGATTAACTCCCTGAGGTTTCCCTACCATCCATCACATTTTTATAGCAGGAGCTGCGAGGAAGCTCATAACTTCATGCTGTGAATGTGATAATAAAGAGGGCACAGAGAGGATTCCGATTTACTGCTGGGCTCATGTTCGCCAGGACAGAATTTACTGCCCAATCCCCTTCCCCTTTTTATTCAGGAGGAGGTCACTAGATCTGCCCTCGGCCCGGGTCTGAGATACTGAAGGGCAGATTGTCAGGTCGAGATTCTTTCCCTTTAATTGGGGTGGCGTGAGCAGGGAATGTGAATGTCATTGTCCGGAGATGGATATTGTGTTAAATTCATCTCTGTCTTTGGGAAGCTGCTGTCACCACGAGTGGTCATATTTTTAAAGGCTGTGTTTGCTCTGTTACTATTTACTCTCATAGAAATGTAAAAATAATATCAGGTGTATCTATTTCTGAGTCACTAAGTCATTGTCTTTTTTTTTTTTTATCTACCGGCTTTTCTGGGTAACTAAGGATACCTCTCTCTCCATTTTTATAGTTGACGTTAATGCTATCTTCTTCTGGGTATCTTTCATTTGAAGACCTCAACGCACTTTGTAATCATTGTTTCAGTCTTTCTGATAGGTCCAACATAACCTACTAGCCTTCCAAGCATTTTGCCAGTTCACTAACATTTCTCTGATTCAACTTAATGACGTGTGATAGTGTTCACAATGTAATAGTAGTCATGCGATGAAGCCCCACACCTGCGCCTAAGATGAATTTTGTACAGTTACTAAAAAATGTTTACTGCATGTGGCAAAATCTATTTTTAGGCCTTGAGTATTAAACCTATGCCAAGTTTCATGATTATACATATTACATAAATTTTCTCAGACGCTTGTTGAGATAGATTCAAAATTTTAAAATCGTGTTCATTTGATTGTCCTTAAAATCAAAATGTGTCTGAACTGAACTCATTACCTGACTTTTCCCTCATTATCAACTCACCCCTCTTCCTGTATACAAAATCTTTTTTTTAAATATATTTTATTGATTTTTTACAGAGAGGAAGGGAAAGGGATAGAGAGTTAGAAACATCAATGGGAGAGAAACATCGATCAGCTGCCTCTTGCACACTCCCTACTGGGGATGTGCCCACAACCCAGGTACATGCCCTTGACCAGAATCGAACCTGGGACCTTTCAGTCTGCAGGCTGACGCTCTATCCACTGAGCCAAACCAGCTAGGGCCTGTATACAAAATCTTATACAAGAGGATCCACCCTTCAAATTGTTATAGTTCAGAAATGTGGGCATCGTCTTATATTCTCTCTCTCTTGCACATGGCCCACTGACTCTACCGCCTTAGTGTCTCTTAAAACCATCCCTTCTCTTCGTTCATTCTCTTGCCTTAGTCTTGGTTTTCTTTGTTGGACCATTATGGTCACCTTCCAGCTGATAAAAAAACAAAACACAAAAAAACACACTTGGTAGTTCTTATTTTTCTTGCTTTACTACAGTTCCGAAACTTTATAATGTTCTCTTATTGTATTTGGGAGCCTGCAGTGGTTAAGGCACAACAAATATCTTTTTAATATAGAAGATGAACGAATGCTAGTTCAGTAGGTGGTCCCTGGAATCAGAAAGAGCTGGATTTGAAATCCAGCTTCATGATTTAATTGATATATAATCACGGGTGAGTTGCTTATCCTCACTGAATTCAAGTTCCTTTATCTGTAAAATACAGTAATAGTACTTACCTCTTACTGTTGGTTTGAATGTTGCATGATAGAAGTGTACCAAGTGTCTCCCACATGGTAAGCACTTGACAGTGTTAAGTAGTATTATTTGACCACCTGGCCTCACCTCCTACCACTCCTCTATAGGCACCCCGTGTCTACAGATACACAAAAGTGTATTCAGGTGGTTCCCGGTGGTTCCTGGACCGAACATAGTTCCCTATTTGTTCCTCCTCCTCCATTGGCAAACATCTTCCACGGTCCCATAACATTTTGGAGATTGCCAAAATCACACTCCATGCTTGTTGTATTCTTTAATCTCAATAAGTGATGAAATACCTCAATATTAGAGAGAAATTGATATTGGGACTTTATTGCTTTTTACTCATTGAGTCGATGAATATTTACTGAGAATCCCTATGTGCATTAAGCCTCTGCATATGGTGTATTCCAATAACAGTAATGCAACATCCAAGGTTTGGGAAGAGTTAATTACTCTCTTCTGTGATTCTTTGGAATCTGGTAGAGGCATTAATACAAATGACAATCTGTATTCTAATCATTAGGTTCCATTCTGACTCCTTCTTCTCTAGACTGGGTTCCTTGAGGGAAATGGTCTTATTCCTTTTTGTCTTTCCAGAACCTAAAGCTTTGAGGGTGCGCAGTGTCGGTTTATTGAATAAATAAAGGAACATCCACATTCTCAACTTTAAAGAGCTTGATTGAACCTTGCTAACTCTATGGTTGACTGTATTGTCCCTGACTTTGAAAGAATACCATCATCCTGTGCCATTGTAACTATTTTTAAAAGGCTGAACATGGTTTTTAGGGGGTCCATGTGAATTTTATCCTTCAAATTGTGTGCGAAGCTCCATCCAAAAGCTTGGGATGGTTTCTCTCTTAAATCAATAAATCATCCTAAGCCATTAAAAAAAGAAAGATGTGTGGCCCCTTGAGCTACATACCAGACTATTATAATAAACTCAGATCTTCTTGTATGTTCTGGTGTGTTTTGACTATAGGATTATAATGAATTAGAGGCCCGGTGCACGAAATTGGTGCACTCAAGGGGGGTGGGTGTCCCTCAGTCCGGCCTGCACCCTCTCACAGTCCGGGAGCCCTCAGGGGATGTCCGACTGATGGGCCCATGGGGTGAGCCTAAGCCATCAGTCAGACATCCTTAGCATCCTTAGCGCTGCTGTGGAGGCGGGAGAGGCTCCCGCCACCAACACTATGCTCGCCAGCATTGAACGTCTGCCCCCTGGTGGTCAGTGCGTGTCATAGTGACCAGTCGTTCCGCCATTTGGTCTCTTTGCATATTAGGCTTTTATTATATAGGATAAAGCAAGGGCAAGAACTATGATTTCTGGTCCAAGTACATGTGAGACTTGCCTCTGGGTAACGTTATTTTGGGCAATTAAATATCATCTTACATTTGCAATTTTGTTCTCAGATTTGGGAGGTGAATATCAACATTCCTAGCTACCCTCGGTTTTGCTGCACTACTAAAAGCTGTGATTTATGGGCAATTAAATATCTCTCTGATCATGCTTATCCCAATTTAGCACATTGTCCAGTAGCATCTTGGGTATTCAGCTGTTGTTACCTTAGCATTCTGCATTGCAGAGTTTGGTTGTAGTTGATTTTGCTCTAAAGTTTGCTACTAAATTAAATCTCTGAGCAACATTGATGAACTCACTAGAAAAATGAAAGCTAACTTTTGAGACTCTGTTCAGACTTCATAGTTACATGGCAAGTCTCAAGACAGTCTGTTACTTTATAAACCTACAACTGTCATGATGCTTAATACTCCATGGTCACATATTCTGTGACACTCCTTAAGAATATACATTTTGCCCTAACCAGTTTGGCTCAGTGGATAGAGCATCGGCCTGTGGGCTCAAGGGTCCCAGGTTCGATTCCGGTCAAGGGCATGTGCCTTGGTTGCGGGCACATCCCCAGTGGGGAGTGTGCAGGGGGCGGCTGATCGATGTTTCTCCCTCATTAATGTTCTAACTCTCTGTCCCTCTCCCTTCCTCTCGGTAAAAAATAAATAAAATATATTAAAAAAAAGAATATACATTTTTATTAATTTTTCAATTTCTTTGTAGATCAGTGCCACCTCCTTAGCTTCATCTCCCTTTGCTGCTCATTGCCCCTTTTATATATCAGCAATACCAGATAGTCCCCACTTTTTACATCTTTGTTCTTTCCAAATATTGTTACTCCTTTATTCTTAGAGAATTCCTATTCATCCTTCTAAACCCAAGTCTGTCTTTGTCTCCTCTGTGACATCACACACGCACAGAAAGGAAGAGAGAGAGAGAGAGAGAGAGAGAGAGAGAGAAGGAATATTTCTTGAGCTCTTGTTAGGATACTCATGCCAGGAACTATGTTTGATACTTTTACAAATCTTAAGCCTCACAAAGCATTTCAAAGTAAGCATTATCCCTATTCTCAAAAACTAAACCAAGGCTAAAAAGTTACAATATTTTCTCCAAAGCTTTATGGCAAGCAACTGAAAGATCTAGGATTTAAACCAAGGCCAGCATGATATCGAAATTGGTACATATTCTTCCATATCACACCACTACTCATCTCCTTAATCTGTTTTGTATTAATACATATGTCTATAATTTTGCTTTTTATTCATCCTGTCTATTGTGTTATTCATTTGCCTGTCTTTCTTACCAGAAACATAACTCCTTGGAAGTTAAATTTATTTCTTGTTTATCTTGGTACCCCTCCCCCCTTGCAGGGATCTCTGAACATTACCTATCACATAACAGAAGCTGAATAAAGGTTGACAGGGTTGTATTGGATCACATTACAATTGAGTTGCACTAAGCAACATATTTAGCTTAAATCTCAAAATGTTGCATTTCTGATAATGTCTTGGTGACATGTAGCCTCTTAGCACTTGTAGTTATCTTAGCAATTGTCCATGTGTAACCCTGTACCAACTTCATCCTGAACATCTTCCTATGAATGTGACTAAAAAGCATAGTCATTAGCATATATAAGTTCCTAGAGAACTGCCTTCTATCTCATATATTTACTGTAGTCAGTGGAGTATACTTAGTCTTTTAGGAATAATTAAAATAGCCTGTAGTTCTAATTAAAGTAGTCTGGATATTTTTAAGAAACCTATATATATAAGAGCAAGCTGAGTGCTGACATCAAGTTAATTGTGTTATTTTTAGTGGAGCTATCATCGGAGACAGCAATATGGCACCCAAAGCCTTTTTAATCCTCGTATCTGGATGTATAATGTAAAATAACCAGCATCTTAAGCTCTTAAGAGAAAAGGCATGAACGCATAAATAAATAAAACTGTTATGAAAACTCAGAAAATTATCTAAATGCACTTGAATTAGAAGTCATATAGTTATTAAGTTGCTAGCTATTGCCCTGGCCGGTTTGGCTCAGTGGATAGAGCATCGGCCTGCGGACTGAAGGGTCCCGGGTTCGATTCCGGTCAAGGGCATGTGCCTTGGCTGCGGGCACATCCCCAGTAGGAGGTGTGCAGGAGGCAGCTGATCGATGTTTCTCTCTCATTGATGTTTCTAACTCTCTATCCCTCTCCCTTCCTCTCTGTAAAAAATCAATAAAAAAATATATTTAAAAAAAAATTTCTAGCTATGGAGATCAATGCCCGTCAGACCTTTTTCACCGCCAAAAACGAACAGCCCAACAACTTGGACCTCTTGTCATGTAAGGATGCTGGGGGGAGCCAGATAGAAAAGCTGGGCTTACATTCGATAGGATTATATCTGATCTGCTTAAATTACAAACTGTTTTTGTTTTTACTAGAAGTCCCCTTCTTTCTAGTCCCTTTCTCCGAAACCTGGCTGAACAGGGAAGACACAGACCAGCAAAACCACACGCCCTAGCATCGCAGTTCTTTCATTTTCTTTTACATGAAGAGCCATCACTGTTTCCTCTTAATAGCCTCCTTCCTCTTAGTTCCAATTTAACATTGAGCCCATTAGGAAGGAGCACAATTTAATTTTCTGTAGTTGAAATGGCACTCCTTTTCCATGGACTGTCCATTACTGGAGGCCTCCCCAGATGGTGACACCTCCTGGCCACACCTGCTGCAGACTTCCCAGTGGAGGTGGGAATTTCTTCCATAAAATTTACTCAGGAAGCAGCCACCAAACTCAGCTTCTCTAGTCTTCGCCTCTAACTGTTTCTCATGATCGAGAAAGGCAAACACGAATTTCTTGACAGTAAGGCACAATGACATGCACAAGGACACAGTCACGGTTGTGGGTATCCGCCAGGGAATCTGGCTCAGGGTCACCTGTGAACCTAAGAAAAGGAAAATCAGGGAGTGAATTTCCTTGGAAATAACAAAAAACTGTTGGTCGGGTTTTGTGAGCGGAAGTTCTGGAGTTAATCATTATTCTGCGGAATCCTGAATGATGTTGCTTGTAGCTTTCTATGCAGGCAGTGTCCCCAGGGAGTCCTACTAACGGTCTTTTGTCAGGCACTATCAGCAGTATTGAGCCAACCTGAGCACCCTATTATTAATCCTTTTCTCCTAGTGACATGACAGCGATCGATGTCTGAACAAGCTATTGAAACTGTAGCAATCAAGTGGACTCCAGTTAATCCAGTGGGATACTTACTCAGAGCCTATGGGAAGGGCAGGGAATTTTTTTTTCTAGCCCTGTACTATTTCCATATCCATACACTCCATGCTGCTTTCATTCGGGTAATAGTTGACATTTACCCAGGCCTGTAAAATACACAGGGAGCCTTACCGATGACAAATACATCCGCATCACCTTTACAGCCATCTGCTACTTCTGTAAATACATAAATGTATGATCGTTATATAAATATTTGTGCCTATGTACATATAAAGCAAGGGCGATGAAAGGTTTTACGGAAAAATCCTCACCAGGTGATGTTTATGGTCTCATAGAAATCTACCAGCCATTACAAAGACCAGTATATACAACACACGGTTATCAGATTTCCTGTCCCCTATTTCAGATAGAAGAAAGTCTACAATGGTGACGCCCCAGCAGGCTGTGCTTACAGATTCCTGGGTTCCATTCCCACGGGTTTCAATTCAGTTCTGGGGGGATGCCCAGGAATCCACATTTTACGTCCCAAGGTGATGGACCTAAAATAGAAGCTTTGAGGCTGTATTCCATCATGCTTTAGGGTTTCCTAAGAGCACCTAAGTCAGTGGTTCTCAGCCTGTGGGTCGCGACCTGCATATCAGATATTTATATGACGATTCATAACAGTAGCAGCATGACAGTGATGAATAGCAATGAAAATAAGTTTATGGTTGGGTCACCACATGAGGAACTGTATTGAAACGGCCAGAAGGTTGAGAACACTGACCTACGTGGTTTATAGGGCAGGGCCAGAAGGGACAAGAGGGAGGAAGGACAGGTCTGTTCTCAGCTTTGCTCAGCGAGAGCATCACTTGTGGCAGCTCCCCTCGGCTTCTTGATTCCATCCCTCTGGCTGTGAAATCCGTATCAGCGATGTGTTGCTGTGTTTATTCTACGTGGATATTCTGAGAAGAATGACAGGAGAGTGTAGAGGAAATAAGGAATTATAGAGGATAAAGCCAACTCCCCGATCAGTGTAGAATTCTGTTAACGTGAGGTCATACAGTCACTGCTGAGCCCTACAGTGAGGTGGGGCTTCCTTCCTCGTGGCCACCTTTTCTCCTCAGGGCGGGAGAGGGGGGCAGCTCTCGGGACCTGCAGGATCTTCCTGATGATGAGCCTAAACTAACCCTCCGTCTATTTGCTTCTGCTCCCGGGTTCTAGTATTCCCACTATTCCCGGTTCCTGTGGGACAGCCCTTCAAATATTTGGGAAGTGTTATGTCTCAGGCGAAAATGTCTTGCTTTCTTAAATAGTCCTCAGTCGATTCACTTTCTAAAATTCTCTCATCTGTGTAAAGTATTCATGTAGTACCCTTCCTCAAATCATGCTGGTTGTTGATTTGCTTTTCCTTTCTGCACCTGGGTTTTCCTGTTTTCCCTCAGCCATCTTCCTTCAGCGTGCTGGGTTTTGGGGGGTGGGGTAGAGCGCATGCTTTACAACAGTTATTGCAACCAGCCCCACTGCATTATTAGTTGTTTCTCGAAGAATGGTGTCAAATTGGTCTGAGAGAACCCTGACTGTGCAAGATGCCTCTCAAGCATGGCTGCATGATCGAGTCATTTAGGAGGGTCTGTCTTTAAATGTGTATTTCTAATTACCTCATCCAGAAATGCATTCTGAGAACAGGGGTGAGGCCCTGGAAAGTTTATTTTTAAGGTGCCAGGTGTGGCCAGTGCACCTGATCTGAAAACCACTGTGCACACTGACTTACGAACCCTACATGGTTTAGAGTCCTAAACCCTACCTGCATCTGTCTTTTAACTGGTGTGAGACCTGTGTGTGTGACTTAAAATGCCGGTGCCTTCTTTCCTCATCATCTACATCACATCTGCATCCGACATCATGAGGATTACAGGAGAGAAGATTTGTAAGACGCTTGGTGGTCATCAAGGACTACACAATGTCTTTTTTATACAAGTGTCTTTTTTATATTTACATTGATTTTTAGAGAGAGAAACGTCGGTGTGTTGTTCCACTTATTTGTGCACGTATTGGTTGATTCGTATGTGTGCCCTGACTGGGGATCAAACCTGCAACTTTGACCTATCGGCATGATGCTCTAACCAACCAGCTCCCCGCCAGCGCCTCCTTGAATCACTCGTGATGCTAATACTCAATAGTTGGCAATTCCTAACTTAGTTACAGGAACTCGATGTCGAGAACTAAAACGAAGCGTTTTCATGGAGACTGTTCCAATCTGCTTTCTGTCCCACAAATAGAGAGAGAAACGTCGGTTTGTTGTTCCACTTATTTGTGCACATATTGGTTGATTCTTATGTGTGCCCTGCCTGGGGCTCAAACCTGCAACTTTGGCATATCGGGATGATGCTCTAACCAACTGAGCCACCTGGCCAGGGCCTACACAAGTGTATTTTATACGAGGATCAGTCAAGTGAGTATTTTACTATGCCTCTATCCGATTCCATTTTGATATATCTTTGTCCGATACAGATTTAGGATCTTAAAGTTCTCTGTGTATGTTTATTCATTCATAGAACAAATTTGAGAGATGATTATGTATCTTGTTTGTATACATGTGCGTTTGTTTCGAGTAGTCAATCAGCAAATCATTCTTTTTCTGGGCATAGTCTTGTCTGTCCCCATCCAGCAGTTCGGGAAGAATCTGTAGAAAGAGACCTTCCGATTTAACACAAAACAAAACTTGGCTAATGCTCTAACCTGGCATGGACGTAACCAGACATCCTGGAAGGCTCCCGGGCGGACAGCAAGTTCTAAGAAACAGGTTTCAACAAGAAAATTGCCTGGTTTATTCTTTTTAATTTAATGAAGCTTGTTCCTGTAAAAATCGGAGGGCAGATATTCCAGGAAATCAGCATCTTTTTTTAGCCCCAGAGCAGACAGCCCCGTAGTGGCCACAGCGAGACAAGTGTGCCTGACCTACATTCCAGCCCACAGGGGCGTGGTCGAAAAGTAAGAAGGGATTTTGAGTTCAGGGTCTGAGCCTGGAGGGTCTGCCCTTCCCGCGGAGCCTGGCAGCAAGGAGGCAGATCTTGAAACAAAGTTTTGTGACGTGTTCATTTTCCACTACCAACTGGACAGAGCCCAAGACGCGTTTCCCAGAGTTCTCCACCCAAGCACAGGATGAGGGATGGTCTTTGGTCATTAGCACTTGGTTTGGAATAGCCCAGAGGTGAAAGAGTTGCTATTGGATTTCGTGAATCTGAAGAATAGTGTTTAGGTTAAAATGTCTTCCTGGTGTTTTCACTGGGGAGGGCAATCTTGGTGTTCAGGGACAGGCGAAATACATACTCAGGATTAAGGGGGCGGGGGGGGGTAGTAAGTCACGGTGACGTGCTGAACCTCTGAGTAAAAAACTGAACGTTGTATGACAACACCAAAAAAGTTTCTTTTTGCCTATTCAGTTGATCCTTCCAGACAACTGCTGGTCATCATTCTCTGCATTTCCAAGCTTACATCATAAAAAAAAACAAAATAAAATAAAATTTTCATATTAAAACTTCAGAACTCCCAAACTAAAAGGTGTAGTCATACTTTCCACATGCTTATCGGGAGCCTACGACATGCCTGGAAAAAAATAAACTTTTTTTTGTTGCCATTAGGAATCCCACCACACTAGTCTCCCCTTCAGTCCAGATCTATGGTGCCTAGTTCTCCAATTTCCTAAAAATGCCTAAAACCTGGCCTTAAACCCCAGCCAATAAGCCAAAAGCCAGGACTGTGATCTCTGAAGTTCACTAGCTGTGTAACCCAGACAAGTTTCTTAATCTCTCTATGCCTCAGTTTCTTCATCTGTCAAATGGGAGGGTATCTGCCTCATGTGGTTGTTATAAGAACTGAATGCGTTGACACATGTAAATCACTTAGTACAACGGCAGGCACATAAGTGGAGTCTCATAAATGTTAGCCAGACTGTTTACTCAGCTCTTGCTCAGTACCTAGTTCAAGGTTTAAATTATGCCTACCTTTGTCTACATGTTGGATATGATTTGAGAATCTAACACAGTCCTGCAGCAGTATCTGACTGATGCTCCCAAAGCAGAAACCAACCTATAGAAGCATCTGTTACCAGCTCTAGCCAGATGTCAGAAAACATTTAGGGCTATTGAAGTGTCAGTGCTCTCTATGGGAGGTTCATTAACAACACAAATGTTCTATATCCTGTCCTTGAGCTAGACACAATACACCAGTGAAAAAATTTTAAAGTAATTTGTAGACAGACTTTTCCTTCATGAGTTAGGAAGATTTCTCCCTTTCCTTTCCTTCCCTTCCCTTCTTTTTCCTTCCCCCTGCTTTCTCTCTCCCTGTCCCTCTCTCTCTCTCTCCCCCTCTCATACACACACACTACTTATATGACGATGGTTCCAACAATTTTAATGATATTGAATCATATCAATGTTTCTATACACATAATCCTAAAACTTAATTCTAGATATTAAATATGGGTCATAATATCTTTGCCACTCATTAATGCTAAGATGTACATAAAAATAAATACTTTTGAAATTATTGACAGAATTTAACTCCAGTATTTTTCTTTATTTAACCAACATTTGTACAGTGCTTACTTACTGTGTGTCAGGCACAGTTCTAAACACTTTTCAAACAGCAACTCATTTTATCCTTGTAACAACTTTTATAGGGTAGACATTATTACCCCATCTTACAGATGGGAAAACCGAGGCACAGACAGAAATTTGCTCAAGTATCATAGCTAGTAAGTGGTGGAACCTGGATTCAGAACAGACCATTTGGTTCCAGAGTCCATGCTCTTTACCATTACTCTACTGACCAGTAAATGTCTCTTCTTTTAGTCCCCAAAACAAAACAACAAAAAAATACATTTCTCTTTGAGGCTGTTAGTGACTCTCCTCTCACTTGACATAAATTTTCAAAGTGCCAATAGCCCCTGCATTATATAAAATTCTAAAATTATTAACATAAGAGTGTTAATACTCAATCAGCATTTATTGGCGATGATGATGATGATGATGATGGTGATACATAAAATTTAGGATGTAAAATGTTTTCCAGTCCCTTTCTTTATTGAACTGAAGGCAAGATGGCAGCGGTCTAGGTGGAAACAAAGGAGGATCTGAGACTCTTAGAACTGAGAAGGAGCCATGTCCTCATGAGGCCCAGCCCACCCATTTTACAGATCAAAATGCAGATAGTTCAAATGACTTGCCCATTATTATAGAACCACTTAGTACCAATGCTGGTACTAGAACACGGGACAAAGAATGAATAGGGGTGGTTGAGGAAACTGTCTCAATTTCTCCCAAGTCAGGGCTTTTCCAGTTATACCATGTTCCCTCTCCATGCACAAACCCCAAAGTAAGACTTGAGAGATCACACCAATCTTGGAAGTCAGAGCAGGGGAAAATTCAGAATCCAAGTTATTCATTAGGGTTTGAAGAATTAGCCTGTGCCAAAATTCAAAGCAAGGTCAATGGCCAAAACTAGAGAGGTAAGCCAAGGCCAGGCCAAGAGAAAGATACATTGAAGGAAAGGCCAGATGGGTAGCTCAAATTCAGGCAAACCAAAGAAGGGTTAGGAAGAAGTCATTGGAGTTATAGCAGCCTGCCCATTTCAAAACCCAGATGCTTCAGAAGGTCCCATACTTGGGGGAGGATGCACTGGCACCCTAAATGGTATATCCCTTTTGAGTGATCCGCATCAGATTTACCATGCACATTATTCAAAATTTCTCAACAAGGTCAAAAACACCAGAATTGAATTTAATGTCAATTATTTAAAAACGAGATGAGATTATGGGTTGCTACAACTCATCTAAGAGATCTGTGCACAGTAAGCTTCTCAGTATCTTAATTTATCTGCCAGTGAAGACTGGAGGACTAAGCCAATACAGCTGGGAATTGAACCTGTGGTTCCAGGAAGTCTAGATATTTCAAACCTCATACTTAGTCCATTAAGCTATCCCCTCCAAGAACATAATGTAGTTAAAGTAGACTTAGGTATCTTTAGTACAGAGAGTGGATTTTATTTCCACTCTGGGAATTTCTGATCCATAGTAGGGAGAGATATAGACGAAACTTACCCACAGTAGTGCCTATGGAATAATGCGTGTATGTCAACATACACTGTCACTTTCCTGATTTACGGTAAGAAGAGAAAAACCATCTTGAAGGAAGAATAGATTATGCATGCATTTGCTAAGTGGGTGCTTCATACATATCCCCCCCCTTCCTTATTCTTCCTAAAGACTCACTCTTGCCTCTATCGACAAAATAGAAGAAATTATACTTACCTAGAGAATTTGAAGAGGGACCAGAGATTTCACACATCTGTCAGGTGGGTCAGTTTATTTTGGGGACATTAGGGGAACATCCTGTACCATTACAGGCTGTCAGGCACAGAGAATGTTTACTAATAAGCCAAGCCATTAGATTGGGTCGATGATGGATGGTCTGTGTTCCCCTGCCCTGGCCTGGCATGAGCCGTGATACTCACTGACCAGCAGCAGCTGTTGTACTAGCTGCCTTGTTAAGGGTCTCGCCAAGTGACATCAGCTATACATCACACCGGCTGATACCTTTGATTATTTGGACAGCTCCTGGCATGATGAATCGTTGGGATTGATCTGTCTTTTCTCGCACGTCCTAGACAGTGTTCTTTAACCATCTCTCTCAACTCCTCATACTTAAGTTAAGGGCCCTTATTACTGTCCTTTCAGATGTGTGCACCTTCTACCCTCTCCAGCTTAAAGGACCGGCTCATGTTAGTGTGCATAATGAGAAACGGGGATGAGGCTGAAGAAAATAAGTGCATCGTAGTCAGAACAGGCAGGCAGGGGAAACAGCAGTCACTCTCTCGCAACCAGAAAAACGAGGAGAAAAAGCTTCTTACCATGGGCATCAAAGACGCAGCAGCTTTCATTACTGAGGTCAAGGGCCTTCCACATATTCCATGTGGTACAAATTAAATTTGGATGGTGTGGGTAACCTGCACAATGCCTTCTATTTATAAGATCCCTTTCTTCCAAGGAGCACAAATCATTTTGCACACAGTATCTCAAGCATCACCATATTTATGTAAAAGAAGTGTTATCACCTTGATTTCACAGAAGAAAAAAATGAGCACAGGAAAGCTACATACCCAAATCTATCTGGTAAATAAATGGCAAAAATCAATATTAGGACCTAAAATCTCTGACTCCCTGCTATATTAAATCCTTTAGTTTGTGGATTTATAAAATGTTTATTAAGCACCTATTGGGTGTGCCAAGAACTAAGCATTCGGAGAGCCTCTGTATAGCAGGCCTTAACTCATCCAGTCCCATTTAACTTTAACTGTTAGTGAAGGGAAAGCATATGGAAATATACTATTTTATTTTAGAGAATTTATGTGCAAGTACTATTCCAGGCTTAACATGACTCAGCCAGAAGCCATAATAGACTGCTCTCCCATTTAAATTACAAATTCCTGAGTGGTAGAGACAATGTTCCCTATAGTTCTTTTCAAAACTATTGATATTGAGTAGATTCAAATGTGGATACATAAAAGCGGTAATTCTCAATGTGTTTTAATAGACTTGGCAAAACCTCATTAAATATGTTTAATTCCTTTACATAAACAATTCGACCAACATAAATCATGGCCATTTTCTATGTTGCAATATAAACTTTCAACATCTCCTTTCTCTCCCAAACAAGACCACTGAACTAAGCACAATCAGTACAATCTCCAAAAATTTCTTTTAATATATTAATTTACAAATTTTGTTTTGTTTTGTTTGGGGCTATATATAGAAAAGCGATTTAAAAAATAACACAAACTATAAGAGAAAATTATGGGAAAATTTTTAATTTGAAAACATTTTCTACCCATTAACTAGTTATAGATAAGCCATATTGTTCCAGAAAGAATCAAAGGCAAGAACTAATTTATTTATTAAGAATTATTATTTTGCAGAGGAACACTTCATAAAGTATATGATTATCCAACTAATATGCTGTCCACCAGAAGCAAATACAAAATAATACTTTAAGAAGAAAGGAAGTATTATTCTGTTTGGAAAACTGAATAGCTCAGTCAGTGGGAGAATAATTGTAGAACAACTATATACAAACCACCTCCATTGCTAGAAAACACTAGTTTTATCATGTCCTTTCCTGACTGAAAACTCCCAATGACACTGTATAACCGAAAGGAAAACTAAATTATTGGAACCTCTTAGCTTGACCTTTGAAGCCTTTCATTGCTCATCCTAAACTCAGAATAAATGCCAAGCTTACTTTATAGAATGCACAACACCTGTCCATCCAGGAAAAGCTCTAGGCTCCAGTCACGTTCCTGTGGGCCAAGGACATGTCCTGCTCAGGATGGGCTTCCAAGCCCTGGCCAATGCTGTCTCCCTGTCCAGAAAGTTCATCGTCCTCCCTCCCTGTGCTGTCTCCCGCAGGGCTCCCTTCTCCACAGTCTGTGAGCACCACCTTCTCTGAACTTTAAATGTTTATTTTAGTACTTAATCATATCCTTTCTTACGTCATTAACCATTTCAGATACACAGATTACCACACAAGGCCAGCTGCTCTTCTCCGTCTCTAGCATAGCACTTGTACTCATAGAACAAATATTTGTGATAGTTCTTCTAGATTTGTGGAAATTTGCAGAAATTTATTTCTTAGACTGATTTCAAGGTTCTGTGGCCTGGCTTATCTATATATATAAAAGCCTAACAGACTGTTATGCCCAGTCGACCACATGACCGGACGACCAGTCACTATAACGATGCCCTGACCACCAGGGGGCAGACGCTCAACTCAGGAGCTGCCCCCTGGTTGTCAGTATGCTTCCACAGACAACCGGCCTTGGCCAGCCAACCTCCTGCGGGCCTTCCCCCTGACCGGCCATCCCCGATTGCCAGCCATATTGCCAGCCAGCTGGAGGGCCCCGCCTGTGTATGAATTCATGCACTGGGCCTCTAGTATAGATATTGTATGCACACAGGACATTTGGCCCACACTTTAGTTTTCAGCACCTCGTAGGTACATGCCAAAATGACATTGCCATATACTGTGCAGTATATAATGTAGAGCAGAGGTCCTCAAACTTTTTAAACAGGGGGCCAGTTCACTGTCCCTCAGACATTCCACACATGCGCACTGCGGGCCCGGGACGAGTCGGCTGCTAAGCAGGACAGGGAGTGGCAGCAAAAACACACAGCGGGCTGGATAAATGTTTTCGGCAGGCCGCACGTGGCACGCGGGCCGTAGTTTGAGGACCCCTGATGTAGATGAATAGTTACTAGGTCAGTGTCCAGAAGATAAGGGGCTGGTCATATAATTCAGAGAACTTCAGTGTTGCATATAACAGCACCTGTACTCTGGTTGAGCCAGAAAGCCACTCTGGAGAAGTTCAAAACCTGACATTGGAAGGACCTTAAATTTCCACATACTGTAATTATTTCTCTTACATAGGTCTTCATGATGCATAAATCTATTTCTGATTCTTTAGACCTTAGTTGCTGTAACTCAGTTTCCATTTACCAACCAAGGGTCAGCAATTTTTAGAATGCCAATATCTCCAAAACCACATGGGAATTGAGCTAAAAACCTAGTAGCACTTTAACATTGAAGAGCTTGATTTCAAACCATGCACCTTTCAAGAGGAAGCATTAAAAATATTCTTTGATATGCATCTTCTATTTTAGCTAAGTAGATGTCTCAGCCGCCGACCCTCCAACCCCCACCCCCACCAAAATAAACCAAGGCAGTAAATGGTTTTTCTTGGTGGCAGAAAGAGTATGGGAATATGAAGGAAGATAATCAATGGGGAGAAAAACGTTAGAAAACTCTAAATGATAGCTGAAACTACTATTGACCTGCATTTGCTTGAGAAAATGTTTTCATCACATTTGCTAAGGGTTTCCTCTAGACTAGTGGTCGGCAAACTGAGACTCAGCAAACCGCAGCTCGCGAGCCACATGCGGCTCTTTGGCCCCTTCAGTGTGGCTCTTCCACAAAATACTGGCTCTTCCATAAAATACCAACTTCTGCTCATGGGCCACGAAGTTTCAATCGCACTGTCCGTGCGCACCCGCACAAGGTATTTTGTGGAAGAGCCACACTGAAGGGGCCAAAGAGCCTCATGTGGCTCACGAACCATGGTTTGCCGACCACGGCTCTAGACTCATCTCCTTTTAGCTCAGCTTCCCGCCCTAAGGGCCCTTTCGTGAGTCCCTCTACTTCTCAAACACCTCGGGTGCCTGTAGCAGCTTAATTCCTGAGCCAGTGTTGAATTCCAAGTTACCATTTAAGTTGATATTTTTGACATCATTGTTGCAGTTGGTGGGTTTATTATAATAATTCTTTACATTTACATACCATATTTTATCAGAAAATCACTACAATTTATAGATGTTAACCAATTGGGCTTTCTCCTTCCCTTACCATCAGGAGGAGAAGGCCACAGAGATTTACAGAGAAACTGAGTCACAGATGTTTTCCTGTCAATAAGTGAGCTAAAAGTTTCAGTGCTGTCTGTAAATATTATTAACAATAATACAGTGGAGCTAATATTTTTTTAACACCTACTCTTACCAGGCATTTTACTAAGCTCTGTGAAGAGTAGCTTTTGAAACTATTCTACCATTCCACTGTTGAACTGAAGAATATTGCTCAAAAGACATCTCAAGGGATTTTGTGACCAGCCACCTGCTAGATGGTTTTCTTTGTTTTGCTGAAAGGTATCCAGCCCTAGCCGGTTTGGCTCAGTGGATAGAGCGTCGGCCTGCGGACTCAGGGGTCTCAGGTTCGATTCCAGTCAAGGGCATGTACCTTGGTTGTGGGTACATCCCTAGTAGGGAGTGTGCAGGAGGCAGCTGATCAATGTTTCTCTCTCATCGGTGTTTCTAACTCTCTATCCCTCTCCCTTCCTAAATATATTTAAAATATATTTTTTTTAAAAAAAGATATCCAGCAATTCTGATTCCACAATTATTTAACTTCCAGAAATTCTTCTAATGTCCAGCTGAAACTATTCCTGTTTTAATTTAAGCCAATTTCCTCTTGCTGCACAGAGTAACAGGTTAGCACCCTCCTTATAAAACATGCACTGTACAACACTTGATGGTGTAAGCCTAGTCACCACTTAGCTTTAAGAGCTCCAGACTAACAAAACACAATTTTTGTTAGCCATGCCTATGTATTTCTCTAAAACATTTTTTTTAATAACTGTGCAGTTAATTTCAATCCAGGAGAATCTGCCTTAGTCATTCTTCCTTTGTTTCTTAGTATTTCAAAAGTTGAAAAGGGCATTAAATAAATAACACAGACATCTTTTTGTTAATTTTCTTATTGCAGTATATCATCCTATATAATAAAAGGCTAATATGCAAATAGACCGAATGGTGGAACGATCAGTCACTATGACCTGTACTGACCACCAGGGGGCAGTCGCTTAATGCAGGAGCTGCCCCCTGGTAGTCAGTAAGCTACCACAGGGGGAGCGCTGCTCAACCAGAAGCCGGACTTATGGCCAGCAAGCACAGCAGCAGTGGCAAGAGCCTCTCCCGCCTCCGCAGCAGTGCTAAGGACCACTCGGGGGATGTCTGACTGCCGGCTTAGGCCCATCACCCGCAGGGGAATCCCCCAAGGGGTCCCGGACTGCAAGAGGGCACAGGCCATGCTGAGGGACTCCTTCCCCAGTGCACAAATGTCGTGCACTGGGCCTCTAGTATATACAGAAAAAATGCCCAAGTCATAAGCATAGAACTCAATGATATTTTTAAACAAAATGAACACACTCATGTAATCTTCACCCAAATCAAGATATAGATCATTACCAGCACCCCAAAAGCTTCTCTCTGTGCCCCTTCCCAATTGTTATCTCCCCAGAAGTAACTACTATTCTGACTTCTATCACCAGATTAATTTTGCCTATATTTGTACTTCATCTTAACAGTCATACAATATATACTATTGTGTCTGAATTCTTTCATTCAGCATTATATTCGTAAGAATCACCCATGTTTTTGCATGTAGCAGTAGTTCTTTCATTACTGTATGGTATTTAATTTATTCATTTATCTTACTCTATTGTAAGCAGACATTTGGGTTGTTTCTACTTTGGAGATAGTACGAATAATGCTGCTGTAAACATGCCTCTACTTGTCCTTTGGTGCAAATTATGTTGATGTTTCTGTTGGGTATATACCTAGGAGCGGAATTGCTGGGTCAGAGGGCTCAGCTCTAATAGATTCCGCCAAATAGTTTTTCAAAAGGTTTGTACCAATTTACGCTCCCACCAACAGTACGTGAAAATTTCAGTTGCTCCCCACCTCACTGACACTTGCTATTGTCAGTTTTTTCTTAATTTTAGCAATTCTTGCGGGTAAGAATTGCTGCCCAGATGGATTAGGTCTCTGGGAACATCTTTTTTTCCTACTGCTGTTGTTCTTTTGCCAATGAATCACAGGCATGTCCACAAGGTGTGGACCAAAAGTTGTAGTTGCAGCCTCCATTTGCATGACTTTGAACTGTTATCTGTGGCTGTTGGAGATTGTAGCAAGAGCAGACTGGGACATACTGCGTGCAGCCATAATAACCTTTTCTTGTTTATTAAGACCCCACTTAGCTCTTCGTGGAGCTGCAGCAGACAACCTAGAAACACCGGTCATGGCTCTGAGGCTATATAATATTAATCTCATCAATAACAATTCAAAGAGAAAAAGGCAGAATTTAAATAACTGGGTTATGATACCAACCCACAAAAGTACAAAAGTTAGGTTAAGAGCCACTATACTTGCGTTTTCAACATACATATGACTGAATGATCCTGTTCTCCATAATATATATTCAGAGTTTTAAATTTTATGCTGAAATCTAGAGAGAGGAAGGTTAATTGTCTTGAAGTGTTTTGAAAAGACTAACCAACAGACAGTCATGGTGGAAGCAGTTACACAGAATTGGTGCAGTGCTTAAAGCTGGACGCATAAGAGTTTTTAAAAGCTTTGTGAATAGTAACTCCTCTCCTTTTGTTAGCAAGAAATTCAAGTTCAGTGACCAGTTTTTTGCCAGTGAGAAGTGAATAGTACAGCTAACTTTAAATCAAATGTCAAACTCCACACACTTCCCACCTTGGTTTCATTTAGTTTTTTAACAATGGAAGAAATCCTATATAAGAAAAGGATAATATGCAAATCGACCAAACAGCAGAACACCTGGTCCCTATGATGCGCACTGACCACCAGGGGGCAGACGCTCAATGCAGGAGCTGCCCCCTGGTGGTCATTGCACTCCCACAAGGGGAGTGCTGCTCAGCCACAATCTGGGCTGACAGCTGGGGAGTGCAGTGGTGGTGGCAAAAGCCCCTCCCGCCCCCTCAGAGCAGGCCTAAGCCATCAGTCGGACATCCCCA
>NW_006298628.1:3081273-3092330 GCF_000327345.1 Myotis davidii
CACCCCCGCAGTGTACAGGACCTCTAGTTTTTCAATAAAAAACAGAGATGCAAAGGCTAGCCAAATAACTTTACTAATATTGAGGGGATTCTTACCTATCGGAAATCTGTGTGTTCTGCCCAAAACTTAGAAACAAGAAACCCTTTACTGATAATTCTGGAAATTCAAAAATTAAACATATGCTGTTAGACAAATACAAATCAGAAATTGGATTATTATATTTTTTTCAAAAGGTTAACTTTTTCTCAATCTGCTTTCCTCTAGTTCCCACCGTAAGGTGTGTGTGTGTGTGTACATTCCTTTCTGCTTGATGTTCTGATTTCACTTGGCTAACCCTCCCCGCCCCCCCGTGAGAGGTTTTTTAAAATCTGTAACCCCCCAAAATATTGGATTATTATGGAAACAAGGTGCAGTATTTCAAGCATCGTGGCACAGTAAAAGTAACAGGATAATGATTTTCTTTCTCAGTTCAGACACCAGAGGCCCAAGTATTGATTGCCTTTTCTGTTGCCTCCTGTCCTCTGATGAAACTACACTTTTGACACAGAGTCACCAGAAAATGTGCCCTTCCCGGTCTGAGATCTCTATAGATGGCGTTTACACAGTCGTTGTTTTACAATTCCGTGTTTCACCAGAGTAGCACAGAAGCCCTTCTCTGAGTGGAGGGAGAGAGCAAGCAGGTTTCTATTTAGAATTCACTGGAACAGGCAAGTTTCATTATTTGGCTAAGGGAACGTGCATTCTTTCCCTTATAAGACTCCTTTTCATAGCGACTACAAAATTACTATTATTGGAATTGACTGAATGATCAGGGCTTAGATACGGGGCGGTTTCATGCAATGTTGTTGGAGATATTGATGTTGGGTTTGGCAGGCAACGAGAGGTCATAAAATCCCTGTGAATGTTCGTGTTTATGGATGAGAAGGATTGGTGGGTAGCCTGAGCGGAAGGCAGGCTGGAGACCCCGCAATGATGGTCAGTTTCCCGCCCGACTCTTCCTCCTGACCTGTACCTACCACTCCTGCTGTCTCAGCTCCAGGTCTCTGATTCCAGCTGCCAGCAAATGATTTGTGATTTTGTTTAAGGATAACTATCGGTGTTAGCCTTGCTTGAGGCCACCAAACTCATTTCACTTGTGCCCTGCACCAAATGTGATCCCAAAGGTAGACAGCATGTGTATTAACACAAAGTGACACTTATTACCGTCTGTGAAATCAGTTCATCTAAAACCATCTCATACAGAAGACCTGCACACACCAGCCACGCACAAAGCATCCGCTGATGCTGTGATAAATGTCACCAGCGCACCCATGGCTTTCAGACACTCCCACGCTGTGACCCGCCGTTTCACATAAAGTAGCTTTTTTTATTTATTTCCAATAGCTTTCCAATCAGTCAGCACCGGCGTCCTTTTTCTAACCTCAGACCATGTTCTAATAATCAGTTTTGGTGCTTTTATTGGCCTCCAAGGTAGTGAGCTGTTAAAATCTTTCTTTAACAAGTTTCCCTTTGATAAGAGAGGTTTCAGTGGGCTCCATCTTGCTTTTACCTTTGCCTAACCTTTTCTAGGCAGACACAAAATCATGGGTCACAGACCCTAGCAGCATCTAACCTTGATATTAAACTCACTTGGACGTAGCATCACCTAAACCTCCTAAAAATTCCTGGTTGTATTAGGTCAGAAGAGAGGGAGCATGGCTTCTATAACGATAACTGCACACTATGGCACTTTATGAAAAATGAAAATGGCCTGGTATTATGCGGATAGCATTCTTCCCACGACTAGTTGGTTATCTTATCTTTTGGAGATTAAATGCAGGGAAGAGAATCAACTATTTTATTCGCATACTCCATTTTGTTTATATGCGTCTCAGTTTCTCCCTCCCTGGCCTCATTTATGTCCCAGAGGGCTGAAGCTAGCCAACTACAGCTTGTCTCTAGGCCAGCGGTTCTCAACCTGTGGGTCGCGACCCCTTTGGGGGTCGAACGACCCTTTCACAGGGGTCGCCTAAGACCCTCGGAAAACACATCTATAATTACATATTGTTTTTGTGATTAATCACTATGCTTTCATTATGTTCAATTTGTAACAATGAAATTGGGGGTCACCACAACATGAGGAGCTATATTAAAGGGTCGCGGCATGAGGAAGGTTGAGAACCACTGGTCTAGGACTTCTGCAGCCAGTCCCATCAGAGCGCAGCCCTACCAGATGCATTCAGAAACTCTTCTGTCCATGCTTGCTTCAACCTGTGTGGGGGGCAAAGTCATTGGAAGGCCACTGAGAGGACAGGTCTTTTCTGTCTGCTGCCTACCTGTTTTCTATTGATTGTCCCTCCAAGAAAGGTAACTGATTTGCAGGGTCTGAAAATGGTTTGGAGAGACTAGAAAGGGGCAGGGGGGGGAATGAGATCAAATGTGAAGAAGTCAATATCACCCACCCTTCTCAAACTTGGCAGACACATTTAAGTTCTGGAGTATTTCAGCCCTGGCCAGTGTGACTCAGTGGGTAGAATGTCAGCCTGCAGATGGAAGGGCCCTGGGGTTCAATTCTGGTCAAGGGCATGTACTTCGGTTCCAGGCTCGATCCCCGGCCCTGGTAGGGGCATGTGCGAGAGGCACCCAGTCCATGTGTCTCTCTCACATCGATGTTTCTCTCTCTCTCCCCCTCCCTTCCACTCTCTCTAAAAATCAATGGGAGAATATCCTTGGGTGAGGACTAACAGAAATGTGTTAGATGTTCTTTCTATTTTATATGCAAGGAAGTTAAGGAGTGGCTTTACTGTTAACACACAATATATCCTGGGAGATTGTCAAGGTAGAACCTAATTCGTAAACTCTCTATTTTAGGAGTTTTTTCCCCCATAATGTTGTATTGCTTCCTATAACTCAACAAAATCAGAGCTGTCGCTGGCACCATTTTCTTCAGTATACCACGGCGGAACCGGCCCCTTTTTGAGAAATGTTAAGAGTTACCCAACCATTGAGAGGCTGCCAGAAGGCGGGCAGCCGAGGAAAACGCATGCCTGGTGTGTCGCTAGGCCCCCCTCGGCAGCTCTCCTCTCTGCGGCAGTGATGTGAACCCAACACTTCCAATAAGGCCCTTTCAGAACAGGGGGCACCCCGAGTCCGTGGGGCATCCTGCAGACAGGGCAGAGGCCAGAGATGGGATCGACAAAGCAGTATTGTGGGAGCCAATTGTTGCAGTTCCGAGAAACAGACCTGGGAGGGAAGGACTCTGTGGGGGACCGTAGTTAGGCTCAGGGGGCTCCCCTGAAAGGTGAGCTGGCCCTGTGGGTACTCATCTTGTCCACAGTGGGAGGAAAGAATAGGTAAGTATCTCATCTCAGAATCAGGGGAGGCTGATGGGCTGGGGCCACCTTTATCTAAATCCTGATCTCATACTGCTTCCCTGTGGAGAAGTCTCAGAACTGCAGCTTCCCTCCACAGGGCCCTGCCTCTCACACCCACCCAGTGTGGTCTCTGGCCTGGACGTGGTATCATGTGAGAACAGTAAAAAAAATAATAATAATAAAATCTTTTAAAAATCTGTTAAGAATCTCTGCAGAAAGAATGGAAAAACCACGAGGGAGCAGTCATGTCCTGAATCCAGATGTATATCTGGCTGCGGGCCTGCTTCCTCACCCTCCCCTTTTTACATTCTTTTAAAGAAGCCCAAAGCGTCCATCTGCCCAATGGTAGTCTTTGGCTCTGCTTTCGCAGAGCTATGTTCAGACTTGCACCCTTGGAAATTCAAAAAAATTGGTGAAACTGCCTCAGTTTTCTCTGAATCCTTTTTTTTCTTTTCTTTTTTTCACAAGAACTAAATCACAACTCTCTGGCCAACAGAGAGGTTCCCACACTCATCTTTTTATGATTGTCACACAACTTCCTGCTCATCTGCAGTACGCACCAGAGGGTATCGTGGTGGGAGACACGGGCATGAACAAGGATGCTGTTAAACTGCCCCCCACCCCCCACCCCCCAGCCACCCTTCTCTGTAGGGCATTAGAGCATTAAAGCACATTTTTTGGTATACATCTCTCGCTAACTACTTCATTATGATAAAAACAACAGCATTGTCGGGGCAGTATAGTTAGTATGGTTGTTCCATTTCCCCATTTCTTTACATTTTAGGAATGAGGGGGACGCTCAGACGTCCTTAATTAGTTAAACAGGCAGAAGCTAACGGAAAGCACTAATGGATAAATTTTGACACTTTTTAGGGGAAGTGAAGAAAAGGGGAGTCACTCCTCTGGGCTGGCCAGGGGTGTTTTCCAGGGACTGCTGCAGTCAGAGAGTAGAAGGGAAGTTGGCAATGGAATTCACATTCCTCAGAGAACCTGTGACCCTTTCTCTTCCTCTCCCTCCACCCCTGTCCAAGGCTGCAGGGTGGAAGCTGTAAGGTGAAGAGGACAAGCCATCAGCAGAGGGTAACTGATGATGAGAAATAAAAATATTTGGATTAGCTATAATACCAAGCCAGTGATATTTACAAATTATTAAACTGCCGTCCTCACATCAAACACTTTTCCTTCTATGAAATACTAAGCTGTGCTTTCAGTTTGTTTCAAACTGTCAGGTCCATTATTTGATGTTCCTCTATGTTTGTTTATCTTAATTAAGATGTTGAATCAATCATTTTTACTTTCTCTCCTCAAGCGCAGCAGCCGGCTCAGAGTCAGATGAGGGCCGGCCACCCTTGAGTGCTGTGCAGGTGCGGAGCTCATTTGTTCGCCGAGGGATTAAAAAACAAAATTTTTGTTCTCCAGGTTGTGTGGACAGACTGACAGATTTTTTATAAGGGGTTGGAGAGTGGGGAGGGGCGAGAAGGGGCGAGGAGGGGGAGTTCTTCCTATGGTGAGAAATGACATTTCTATCTAGAACAAGGAAAGGCAGTAGCAAATTTTATTCCTGTTTTGCAGATGATTTTTCTTCTACATCGTGACAACTCACGATGGGGTGGGGAGCACTGATGTGGGGTTAAAAATGGGAGACAGAGGCCACAGTGGCTCAGTGGTTGAGCGTCGACCTATGAACCAGGAGGTCACATGCCTGGGTTATGGGCTCAATCCCAGTAGGGGGCATGCAGGAGGCAGCCAATCAATGATTCTCTCTCATCATTGATGTTTCTCTCTCTCTCTCTCCCTTCCTCTCTGAATTCAATAAAAATATTTTTTTTTAAATGAGAGACAGAATGTGGTGTCCTGGATCAAGTATGAAGCAGGAAATGAAGAACCCTGAATATGACAATTGCGTTCTTGTCCACTCTAGCTTTCCCTCCCCATTTCTGATGTCACAGTTCCATTTCCAGACTTTGGGATCATAGTCCCCTAAGAGTAGGATGGCCAGTTGTTGGTGGGACCAGTTCATATCCAAATTACTTTGCGTTCCTCTTTGTATAGAGATAAGGGTCTGCACAGGATTGTCCCAACAGCACAGACACCTACTCCTTCCTACTCGGTCCCCCTTCTGAGAAGCACGCGTTCATTCAGAGCAGCTAGCCAGGGGCAGAGGAGAAATCCCCTAGACATGGCACAGGATTGTACTCTGCATACCGATCAGTCTGTCTATGGAGAACACCTGTGGCCTTGGTCTTGTTAGTACTGACACATCGGTAGCCTTAGACTTATATACTTGGAAGAGTCAGGAGAGAGTACACCTTTTCATTGATCAGAATCTTTTCCCAAGCACAGCTAAGCAGAATTTGTGTGAAATAAGTATTAGCATGTCTCCTAGTTAGCACTGTCAGTCCGAGCCGCTAGTGTGGAAATCCATGGTCTCTAGCGTCCGTTCCCCTCCTGACAGAGACGGAAGTTGACTCTCGGGGCCCGGGCAAGAAGGCTCGCGTTCCAGCCCTTGGTGAAGGCAAGAGGTGGAATTCTGGAGTCACGTAATTCCGGGAGGAAGCAAGCTTTCAAAAGAGATACCAAGCACTTCATTTGTTTGAGGCCTCTGTTATGACTCCTGGGCCACAGATAACTACTCTCGGCAAATTCTCACTCTTCATTAGTGGAAAACACGTTGCTCTAATCACCACCAATTACCCAACACCTGGAATTAAGCAGCCTTCTCTTACCGCACTCATTTGCTCTCTTTCCGGGGGGACTCCGGGTTCATAAGGTGACTGCCAGCCCTTGTTCAGCTGTGTGCACAGTTCCTGGTGTGGCTGAGACAGCCAGCTAGTCCCCGGTATGCCGTCTCCCTCCTCTGCATTTCGAGATGGTCTCACGGCTGCCCGGATCAACTCCCGGCCACCTCGCCTCCCTGCCAACTACATTTAACCGTGTGACTTCACTTCTAGGGTCACACACAAGTGCCCTTAAGCTGCTGGGGGGAGCGTAGTGCCTCTTCCCTGCCCCTTTTCACCTTCCCGCTGGCTGCAGCTGGAGCCATTGGACATGAGGAGGAAAACGCCTGCTAAAGGTGGTGGAGGCAAGGGAGAGGGAGCCTGAGCACACGGAGTGTCCCCCATCTCCAGGCTGCCTCCCTCCAGTCTTCTTACACACGAGAGAGGAATTGTCTTCTGTTTTGTTAAGGCCTCTGTTCTTTGGGGTTTTCGCTTGCACTGGCCGAACTAACCCTGACTCACCTGGTAAGGACTCCCTGAGCAGGATTAAGTCTTGTTTGTTTGTTCCTTTGTGTTATTGCTTAAAATATTACAAAGAGTACTACGTTTGTCTCCTTTCCTCCCCCCCTTGAGCTTCCCCCGGCCTCCCATCCCCCCCAGTGTCTTGTGTCCATTGGTTATGCTTATATGCATGCATACAAGTCCTTTGGTTGATCTCTTACCCCCCTCCCTCCTGCCCCCCAACTCTCCCCGGCCTTCTGAGCAGGATTAAGTCTTAGGGAGGGAGGGGGTGACTAAAAAGAATGGGATGGGCCCTGGCCAGTATTCTCAGTGGTTAGAGCATCAGCCTGCAGATTGAAGGATCTCAGGTTCAATTCTCAGTCAAGGGTATGTACCTGGGTTGTGGGTTTGCTCCCTGTCCCGGTCCCCCTGGATGGGGGTACATGCAGGAGGTAAGCAGTCAATGTGGCTCTCTCACATCAATGTTTCTCTCTCTCTCTCTCTCTCTCTCTCTCTCCCTCCCTCTCCTCCCCTCCCCCCCTTCCCTTCCTCCCTCCCTTCCACTCTCTCTGAGGAAGCAATGGAAACAATTTCTTCAGGTGAGGATTAACAAAAAACAAAAAGAAAAGAAAGAAAGAAAAAAAATTGGATGGGGAAAAGATACTATAGTCATGAAAAGACTACACCATTTGAAATAATGAAATAAACCTATGTTAAGTGAACATGGATAATAATTCCCCTGGCATTTCTTAAATGGTGTTCTGCAAAAGTCCTAACTTTCATCGACCCATGTTGTTTCTCCAAATCTTGGTAATAATCCTCCTAAGTAGTTTGTCAAAATTGAGATGTAGACAAGTTGTCTTGGTTCTTTTCCAGGTCACCTTTGGTTACTTTGTCCCTAGGGCACCTCTCTTGCCTCTCACCACCTATGCTGGCGCTCAGTGCCCAGCCCCTCCCCCCACCTAGAGGCCCAGCTCACCCAAGCCCACCAGCCAGCCATCAGGTTGAGAAGACCTTATCTACAGATGCACGCTGAGGTGCTGTGATACCCAACCCTCGCTGAAGCATCCATAGAGCTGTGTAAAAGTCACTATCTCAGCTCCACTCCCAGATGCTCCTGATTCAGCCTCTCTAGGGTGCAGTCCAGGTATCCACATTTTCTAGGTGATTCTGGTGTGCAGCCAGAATCAAGAACCACTGCTCTAGTTGCCAGTGACGGGTGGCTCAGTGCAGCATCGTCAACCACGCATACCTCGTGGGTAAGAGTCACGGCTGGACAGCTTCTGTCCGTTATCTCTGTTCAGTGGCCTACTGCTTGGTTATAAATAGCTGTGCCTTATCCCTGGAAGAGCTTGAACTTTGGGCCTCCCCCTCCCAATGATCTGTGATGGACCCGTTTGTTACCACTCTGTGGGTGAGAATGCCTCGCTTTAATGGACTACCTCTCCCAAAAGGCATTCGTAATTCAACAGGAAATAATGCTCTAATTTAAGGGAATGGGCTCCTCCCATGGTGGACTTTCAGGAATTAAGGAGGTCAGTTGAGAAGTTATTGTGGAAGAAGGACCCTTGCCAGTTCCCTTACACACACACCATTTAAGCAGCACCGATTCTACTTGTTTTTAGAAGATTCGGCTTCTAGGGGGCCGGGGTAGGAGGACAGACGCAAATGTATGCCCCCATTTTTTCTCATATGCTATTTGGAATCTCCATCAGTCCACACTTTCTCTTGCCCCTAGAGAAGCAATGGCATTCATCCCTAATTCAACCATAGTTCGATGGCGAGAGAGCGTGTGTTAAAAGAGCACATTACACCATTCTGAATATCTTTTCATGCCTGGAATATGATCTTAGAACACAAAGCAGGGGGTCATGTAGAGATCAGTGCTCTGTTATAAGCCCAGAAACGGGCAGGCTAATCAATATTCTTACATCTGGCTATCTTTTACAAACCTGGCGTATAATTAAGATCCTACAATGTCTTAGGTAATCCTTAATATTTCACTGGCTTTTCTTCTCAATTGTTTAAGCTGTTTCTTCTTATTTTTATCCTCTCATTCCAGGTCTGTCAAACCTACCTCGTTAGGGCTATTCTAAAAGCCGAACTAAAATGTTTGAAGCTCTATACAAATGCGTAGTAAAATTTCTATAATAGGGAATCTATTACTTGTGTAGCAGCAGTACTTCGAGTCTTTGGTAGGAGGGGAAAGGATTGAGTGGTGCTAAGAGATAGATGCTATGGATTGGCATGGGGATTCTTTACTTCGGTTCCTGCCTTGTCCACTTACTAACTGGGAGACTTGAGCAAGTCCCTTTAATTCTCCATCAAGAAAAACAAATGATAATTTTCTTACTATAGAGCAGCGTTTCTCAACCTGTGGGTCGCGACCCCTTTGGCGGTCGAACGACCCTTTCACAGGGGTCGCCTAAGACCATCCTGCATATCAGATATTTACATTACAACATGAGGAACTGTATTTAAAGGGCCAGAAGGTTGAGAACCACTGCTATAGAGGTAGTGGTCAGGATTCATGAATCAACATGTATTAGAAGATTTAATAGTCTATAGGTTTAAAAAAAATTCCTGCAGAGAGAATCTGGAAGGTTCAGATACAGCCCAAAATCACAGTGATGAACTGGAAATGGAACGCCGGCATCGAGGCACTTGATCCTCAGTTCTAATTATTAGCACACTTCCTCTGCTAAGTAGGATCAAAGGAAGAGTTTTGTTGTGTGTGTGTGTGTGTGTGTGTGTGTGTGTGTGTTTTAAATATATTTTATTGATTTTTTACAGAGAGGAAGTGAGAAGGATAGAGAGTTAGAAACATCGATGAGAGAGAAACATCGACCAGCCCTCCTGCACACCTCCTGCTGGGGATGTGCCCGCAAACAAGGTACATGCCCTTGACCGGAATCGAACCTGGGACCCTTGAGTCTGCAGGCCAAAGCTCTATCCCCTGAGCCAAACCAGTCAGGGCAAGAGTTTTGTTTTTGCAAAACCACCTTGAATTGTCTATGGAGATTTTTTTCACCATTGCAGATTTATTACCCTGGAAATAGGATTTGTAACGGGGGTGTCCTCACACCATCATTGGCCTTCACTGTGCTCCGGGAACAGACAGAGAAACCACTGAAATATTAACAGGACAGTGCCACCTCCCCTCATTGTTTATTTTCTTTCCAAAGTGACAAGAAGTTGTTGGCGTTTCATACTTCATTTTATATACAAATTGAGGTCCCGGGGGAGCGTATCTTTCATGTGCACAGCTCTCCCAGTTACAGGAGAAAACTGAGTAACAGTAAAACCCTCAGGGACATCATTTAATATTTCCAGCCTTTCACATGAGCTTCCGACACTCTGGTCTTCCAGGGGGGAAACTGATTTATACCTCCAGTCGTTGGACAATGTAAAGGTGAGGTCAGGCCTGGGCATCCTTCATCCCTTCTCCCCGTGCTCACGGGTCCCTTGGGCAAGGTGGAATCAAAGCATTTCAAATGGTAGAGGTCACAGGAGTGACACCGTTAAGAGGTAAGAGAGCATAACCTCCTTCCTCTACCACTGGGCCTGACACACATAGATCTTCATATTGCTCTTGTTTCCACTTGAAAAATTACACGCAGTTGGTTTTACTTTCCCTTCCCTTCCTATTCGTAAAACATGATTTCCACCCCCAATCTGAAGTGTAATTTATGTCAAGAATAATGATTATGTGTTCCTGATTATTTTTTAAAAAGGCGAAACCTTTAACATAAGTGCAGGACAACAGGTGTCTTGTTTGATGGCCTCGTACCTCTCCAACCCTATAAATTAAAATCGTGTCTGTGCTCGCTGTGTCTTTGCACTGATCTGAAGTCATCTTTCTAGGACGTCCTAGGAATTCCGTGCCGCTCCTCCGGCACAACGCTTCCTACACGGTAGGCGCCAAATACATTTTTCCGGATATGATTTTTATCTGCAGGTACTTTATCCAATTCTGGTCATGCGCCATGCTATCATACTATTTTGTAAATGGCAACCCAAGTTTATATCCTGGGCTTCCGACCCCAAAATTCATAATGAGATTATTCCATACCCTTGGTTACTTGTGAAATAAAACAGATCCCCCCCTATTTTTGTGGGTCCCCTTGCAATGTAGGAAGAGGGTAAGCAGAATTAAACCTCTGGTCAAACAAAATGCAACCTTGCAAATGAATTTCAAAATTGCGCAAAGACAGCAGATTATTAAAATATTCTTAAAACAACACCTAATTCAAATACGGCTTTGTGTAAGTGTTTTTTAATAAAATTGTTTCTCTTTATTCTACACTGACTTCACCTTTCTTTTCTGGATTCCTTTGCTTTAAACCCTTCACATCAAGTTTAGGAATTTTGTTATGTTTAGCCATTCAGAATGGACATCATTATGGAAATATGGACGCACATGGCTTGGTGGTAAAATAGTTGTAAGATGACACTTTTCCACTTTCTAATTGTTTTTTTATTTTTG
>NW_006298628.1:3092496-3143448 GCF_000327345.1 Myotis davidii
GCAGGTTTGATCCCCGACCCAGGTTGGGGTACTTGTGGGAGGCAGTCAATTGATGTGTCTCTCTCACATCAATGTTTCTCTCTATATATATATCTCCCTCCATTCTTCACTCCCACTCTCTCTAAAAATCAATGGAAAAAATATATCCTCAGGTGAGGATTAACACACATACACACACACACAAAATCATATAGCATTACAAGCAGTCATCACTTCCCAATACCAGAGTACTGCTCTCCTGGGACAACCCCTTTCCATGCTTTCATCAATTCTGGTGTGTACTTCCACATTTCTAAATAATATTATTACACAGATTTTTTTTATTTAACACTTTCAGACATTATCTATTGATTTCATATAATGGCAGAGGAGAATTTACTACTCTTATCTCATCCCGACCCTCACTTCTCCCTTTATCTTCCCAACGTAATTATATCATAATTTTTAGTTAGTTTCATTTTAGGGTTTACATGATTTTAACTATGTAAACTGTATTTACTGCCAACCCTCATAAACTTCTGTAATTAAATTTTATTTCCTGTTTTTTCTAGAGTTGGCAAATGCCGTGGCTTTTTCACTTGATTAGTTTTCTAAGTCACCATCTCTAATGCTTCCCAAACTTTTCAACAGGATTGTAACATTCGTCTCTCTATTTTCCATGTGGTCAAACACAGCAGAGGATCTAGCCGTTCATTCTGTTTTGGGAACAGCTCTCCTGGAGACCTCTGTCCTCCTCCCCACGCTGGGCTGGCTGCCCTGGAGGCCAGCTGACACTCAGGACGTCCCTTCATCTCTTCCCTTTGTCAGAGTCACACCTCGATCCAATGTCACCTTCTTTCTTGGTGGGACCCATTTTGGTGGAGCACATTCTCTGGTGGTACCCTGAGAAGGGCTGCCTAGAAGGTCAATTTCTTGGGACTATACATGTCTGAACATCCCCTTATTCTACCGTCACCCTTGATGGATAGTTTGGGTGTAAAAAATTGTCATGGAAATCATTTCCCCTTAGAATTTGGAAAGTTTTGCTTCATTGGTTTCCAGCTTTTTTTATTTATTTATTTTTGTTGATCCTCACCTAAAGATATTTTTCCCATTGATTATCAGAGAGAGTAGAAGGGAGGGGGAGAGACACAAAGAGAGAGAAACATCAATGTGAGAGAGACACATCAATTGGTTGCCTCCCGCACACCCCCAAATGGGGCCGGGGATCAAGCCTGCAACCGAGGTACGTGCCCTTTGACCAGAATCGAACCTGGGATCCTTCAGTCCTCAGGCCGATCGATGCTCTATCTATCCACTGAGTCAAACCAACTAGGGCACTTCTAGCTTCTAGCTTCTTGATTCTTTGAATATGACCCAATCTTTTCTTCTGATTCAGAAGCTTTTATGAGCTTCTCATTAGCCATTGTGTTCTGAAATTTCATAGTGATTACAAAGGTGTGAGTCACTTTTCATTCATGTGCTGGGTGTATAGCGAGCCCTTTCAATCAGAAGACTCATATCCCTCATTTTGAGAAAGTGTACTGGTTTTTCTGCTGTTTGTTTTTTGTTGATACTCATCCAAGGATATTGTTTCCATTGATTTTTAGAGAGAGAGGAAGAGAGGGAGGGAGGGGGAGAGAGAGACAGAAACATCGATGTGAGACGGAAACATCAACTGGTTGCCTCCCACACGCACCTCCACCAGGACCAGGGATCAAACCTGCAACCCAGGTACTTGCCCTTGACAGGGAATCAAACCCACGACCCTTCAATCCTCAGACCAGTGCTCTAACTACTGAGAACACTGGCCAGAGCAAGAAATTGTAGTTTTTTGCATTATTTCCCACCTTTTATTCTCTATGTTCCAATTTTTTTTAATGATTTCAGAGAGAAAGGGAGAAAGAGAGATAGAAACATCAATGATGAGAATCATTGATCAGCTGCCTCCTGCACGCCCCCTACTAAGGATCAAACCCATAACCTGGGCATGTTTCCCGACCAGGAATCGAACTGTGACCTCCTGGTTCATAGGTCAATGCTCAACCACTGAGCCAATATTTTTATCTTTTCTGTTTTGTTTTCTTTTTCTTGATCTTTTTGTCTTATTTCTTTAAGATTGCCTCAATTCGTCCTCCAACTCATCTATTGATTTTGTTTTTAACTTCGGCTATAATGAATTTCATTTCCGTCTTCTCTTGTTCTCTGATTGTTCCTTTATAATTATCCTATTTCATGGACATGGTGTCTTCTCATCCCTCTGGAGATATAATGACAGCTTGTTTGTTTTAGTTTTTAATTTTGTTTTCTGCTCCCTAAATTAACTCTGTTTCCCCTGACTTCCTTTTTGTATGTTTAGGTCTTTGTCTTGCACGTTGGAAGCTTTTCTGCAAATGTCTGGTGATCCATAGGCCCTGCTTATGTTAAAAGAAAGGCACTAAAATGCAGATTGAAACTTCTGGGTGCCAAGGTGGGGCGCATCAACTCATGGGCTTCACTTTAGGAGTGGGGGCAGGGGACCCAACCATTTTGCTTGGTTTCTCCCAAAAGTAACTGTAAGTCTTTTCTCTGAGGCCATTCATTTTTTCCAGAAAAGGATCCATGAATCTGCTGGTGCTGCCATTCATACACGACCACTGAGGTCCTTATAACCGAGCAGCAAGGAGGGAGGGGGCCTCCGTATTCAGGGCATAGGCTATTATTTAAATCACCTCTTTCAGGATGCTTCTCACTCTGCACTGGACTGTGTGTCCCAAGATTTGGGACCTCCCCGGTTTAGTTTCCCTGCATAAATTAAACCCCCTGTAGGAGGGTTAGAGAAAGACTGTTACCTAGCTATCGGAGGAGAAGTAATATTATTCTGAACTAGAGTCAGAAAACCCTATTTCTCTTCTCCACTCTGCAACAAATTAGTCACATTACCTTGGGTGATGTTACATCATGACACCCCTGAGTGAGTCACATAGTGACATCATTGGGTGAGTCACATTGTCTAGCTGGTTGGGCTTTAGTTTTCCCAGCAGTAAAATGAGTTGCAGGGTCTTGCTCCATCACTGCTGGAGAGCCCTGTAACCTCTCCATCTAAGGGTACCTCATAACGGTACCTTACGGAGACGCTCAAATAAGGGATGAAATAATACTTAGAAGAATTTCCTTGACAAGCATTCCTACCTTCTTCAATTATGTCACCTTTTGGCAGTTGCTCCTACATACGGAAATTTTAACTTCGGTGAGACAGGATGTGCAGCTCAGACTCTGACCAGGGCTGCTCTCCTTTCAGATGTTCTGCCCAGTTTGTCCCCTGAGAGACCCAGTAGGTGGGGTTAAACGTTCCTGAGAACCTCGGAGCGGAGGGTCACCCAGAGACCCACCTCTTCTCTGGCCGTGCCCAAGATCAGGCCCCACTTCAGGGTTAACTTCCTGGACAGCTCTCAGGCTCCATCGGGCATGACTGGGACCTAAATCCAGGAAATTTGGACTCAGAAATCTAGAATTAAACCATTCTTCAGCTTGAGTTTACATTATGGTTATGACTACAACATTATTCATTATGGAAAATGTTTGTATAGCATGGTTTAGCCAAAAAAAAAAAAGTACTGAATTTTGAACTTTAAAAAAAAAGCTGAGTTTATGTCTGATTCTTTTTTTTCCAGCTGTGTGAGAAAATTCCTTTCCCTCACAGCCTCAGTTCCAATTTCTGAAGGCCAGACTGTGGAGGGTTTTGTGTCTGTATCAGAATCAAGGAGGTGCCATAACGGAAAGCATCTTACAAACACTAAGTAAAGAGCTATCCGACTATGAAGAGTTACTATTTTCGTTGTCACTATTCTAACTATTCGGCCAGAGAAGCCTGCCTTTCGTGCTGCCTCTCCCGTCTGCTTTGTAACACCCAGGCAATTCCACAATTAGAGTTGGCTTCCCAAAGAGACTTTCGCTCTTTTTTTCCCCCATAAAACAAATGAATCCGGAACCAGTCTACCTTAGCCATCCAATATGTGCCGTCTCTTTTGTTCATGAACAACCGTAAGATCATAAACTGGTCTGCCCCTATGACAGAGAGAAATGTTGGAAGGAAATGGGTTTCCATCCCAGGCTCCTAAGGTTCTATGCCAAACAATAACGAGGGAAAAATTATTCAGCTAAACGTACCTGACGTGCGCTGGCATCCAATATGCCACCCTCCTGGCCAGGCATTATTACTTATATACCTGCCTCTGCAAAGGGCTGCTCAGAAGAGCTACTCTACTTTCATCAGACATACATTGTAGGGACTTTTAAATAAACGTATATAGAAATACAGAGCTGCGTGTCTTCTAAACTTGGCTATTTCATCCGTCTGTACCAAGCACCGTGAAGCAAAATGGATGTGCCTTCAGCTTCCTACAGCCCTGGAAAATGAGCCAGTCCACTTAACAATAAATGGTGGTTGGTTCAAACACACATGACTGGTCTAGTGGAGAAGAAAAGAAAGTTGAGCTTAATGAAGTCCAGTGTCTGTGTCCCTGCGCTTGGACAGGAAAGGACGAGTGTTTTATAACTGTTTATTGGAGTTAATGGTAATAAATTCCTCACTTGTGATGCATTAACTTTAATGTTTTCATTACGTGGTGATTTAGGTTTTCCCTTTTCACATTGTAAATCATGTCGTCCCAGTTGCAGAGCAGGTCGGGTGCCTGCCATAATGTTCAGAATGCTCAATGGGGAAAAGAATGCGCGCTCTCTCCCCCCACCCCCTTTCTCTCCCTCTCGCTCTCTCTTCAGCACTGTGTGACAAAAGATACTTTGCCTCATCCGATTTGCTACTTTCTAAGTCAGCCATAAAGACAGACAGACAGATGCATCTGACAGCAGCCTAACAGATTGTGACAGGGCCTAGTTCAGATCCTAGGGATGGACGGCCTCCATAGTAACTTTCCAAATGTATTTGGTACTGAAGTCTTTTTTTCTTCTTCTTCTTCTTTTGGGTGGTGTGTGTGTGTGTGTGTGTGTGTGTGTGTGTGTGTGTGTGTGTGTTTCCATTTGCTGAGTGTGAGCCCTTGGTTAATGAGCTGTGCAAATAGATATTGAGATTTAGTGTTTTTATTTTGCAATTACAGACTCGATTTGGTTGGAAACTTTTGGGTCTAGATACATCACCCTCATTTTCCCCTCTCTGATTTTTTTTCCTTGCAAAGTTCGACTTACTTCAGACTTTCATTCTGTCAAATGAAACAGAAGAATCAAGTGAGATTTTAAATCTCAACTGCCCTTGGGTTCCTTATGGGAGCCTTCATTTTTCTGTCTCCGATTCCGTACTGCTGCACAGGGACACCCAGGAGCTGGCTGGGAGTGAGGGCTGGTTGGGGAGTGGCACTTTGTCCAGTAGATGACACATGCCAGGTCAAAGCCACATGGCTAAGGGCATTGCATTCCCATCATGCTCTTCCTGATGGGGTAGGAGAGCTCTCATTAGCTCACCCACCCTGAAATACCCCCGGAGAATCACGATAATTAGTTCCCGAGTCTTCTTTTTTATTTTCTGCTTTGTTTGCTTTAACAGTTTTTGTTTGGTTTTTCAGGCAGTGCTCTGATGATATCTGAATGTCTTTAACTAGAGAGACAGGGGGAAGATAGAATTATTATCATTCTCTTCCTCCTTGAAATCTTTTGGTTTGGGGAGTAACTAAAATAGAGACGCCAGGATTCTGGTACACTGGTCCCCACATTGTCTTCACCGGCAACGCGGTTAAGTGCTCAGACACACGTAGGGTATTTGCATACAGGATGCAAACCAATGTACCTGTGTGGGCTCAAAGAGCAATAAAAGAATAAGGCTGGGGCAACGCCATGAGAAGAGATCAAGTTCTCAGCCACGCGAGGTCTGTAGCTCAGAAATTGCTATCAAGAGCTGTTTTCTGAAGAGTATTCAGTTATTCGTTTCAGTTGTCGGAGTTTGGCTCAGCCCTTTGTCCGTTTATGGCTTCTTCCAAACCCCTCCTCTGATGGTTTCCTGAAGACACCTAAGGTCTGAGGTGAATAGAATTGGTGTCTCACCGAGGCTGTGAAATAGGCTCAGAAATTTAGTTCTCTGCAATTGGGGTTCATAGTCATTTTTCCTAAAATTCCCCCCAAATCCTCCCAGCCCTCCTCCTATCATTCTCAGTACCAGTTATTCATCCTGACTTCCGCACTCCCCACATCCTCCTTGCTCTCTTGTCTAATGCTTCCTTTCTTTCCCGTCTTTAATTTCTTGTTTCACATTACCAACCTTAAGATTAAAAGAGTGAATATACAGCAGAACAGAAATTGCTGTTTGTGGCTTGGGTAAAAATGATTTATCTAACAAATATTCACTCCCATATTGCCTTCTTAGATCACAAGTCCCATTAGGCTAGAAGTGGTTTCAGTTCAGTTTAACAAACATTTATTGGGCACCTACTGTGCGTACTGTGCCTTTAGGGATAAAGAAACAGGTATACGGTCCCGGCCGGTTTTGCTCAATGGCTAGAGTGCCAGCCTGCGGACCAAAGGGTCCTGGATTCGATTCTGGTCGAGGGCACGTTCCTTGGCTGCAGGCTCCTCCCTGGCCCAGGCCCCAGTAGGAGCTGGTGTAGGAGGCAACCAATTGATGCCCCTCACATCAATGTTTCTCTCTGTCTCTCCCTCTCTCTTCAACTCTCCCTACACATCAATGGAAAAATATCCTCGGTTGAGGAGTAACAGCAATAATAATAATAATAAATAAGTAAAGTAACAGGTATACAAATAATGAATTGCATTGCCCTCTATGAAAGGGACCAGATTTCCCAGTGGCAGCTTTTCTTTCGGCTTCAAGAAATTAAATCATTAGCACCAATCTCCTTAGTGTTTATACTATGTATATTTTAGGGAAGGGTTCTTATTCTAAAAGTGAAGTATCCAAAATCTCCACCCTTTAACTCAACACCTTAAACTAATCAAAAGATACCACTGTGTCATATGCCATGATTGAGAATCAATGATTATTATATTGAACTAGAGTCCTGGTGCACGAAATTCATGCACTCGGGGCGGGGTTCTCAGCCCGGATTGCAAGAGGGCACAGGCCAGGCCGAGGGACCCCACTGGTGCACGATCGGGGCTGGGGAGGGACACAGGAGGTTGGCCAGCTGGGGAAGGACCGCGGGAGGGCTCCAGGGCATGTCTGGCCTGTCTAGTTCAGTCCCAATCAGCTGGACCCCAGCAGCAAGCTAACCTACCGGTCGGAGCGTCTGCCCCCTGGTGGTCAGTGCATGTCATAGTGACTGGACACCTGGTTGACTGTCTGTCCCCTGGTGGTCAATGCACGTCATAACGAGCAGGTGAGCAGCCTTAGCATATCATTAGCATATTACACTTTGATTGGTTGAATGGATGACCGGACACTTAGCATATTAGGCTTTTATTATATAAGATTAGTTATGCTTTACGATTCACTACTAGTATTTACACCCACCAGATGCTATTCTTACCATTGATTAAGGTGCTGGACGTAGTGTTGTAGAAGTTATCGTGCCTAGAGTCAGAAAGACTTTCTTCTAATCCTTTCCTTTTATAAGTAAAAGCCCACTGAGAGTGAAGACCTTGGGGACTTCTAAGACCACAATCCTATTCACTTAGTGTGGTTCCTCTTTGTTGGAACTAGAGCCTTCATCCTCATGAATATTCATGGTTTCAGTATGTTGCCTTGCAGGTTGGCATTACTGATTGAGTGTTTTATGAAAAGAATCCAACTTGGATATTTGGCTTAACTTTTTTCTTTCTTTTTTTAACCAATGCATCTTCCTTAACGAGTAAGCACATCAGGTCCCAGATGCCTGTGCGAGCCCTCTGCTGGCACAGGGCTTCATTTTTCTAGATCTCACTCTGTGTCGGAAGAGGTTTTATGAACTTTGGTGACCGAGCGGCATTTTTTAGAGAGCTCCAGGTTGTGTCCGCTTGTATTTTCTTTGCCCTGCGAACCCTTTGATCACATTATCATTCTTTCATTTTGCTCTCTGTATCTGTTGGCCTCTTGCATTTCACACAGCCTCGCCCTGGAAAGCAATTCCACAGATAAGTCAGCCAGCACTTTATAAAGTAAATAAGCAATACAAGATCTTAAAGTAATTTTTGACATCAAGTATGAGAGTAACCATACATCGGTCTGTTTCTTTTTCCATATTGAAGTGGGGTCTCTTTTGTGGGAGCGTGAGGTGGGGAGACCCTATCTTTCCTCAGCCTTTTCTGGGTGTGTCCCCTCAAGTGAAGCTCAGGGTGGTGGAAGGCTCATGGCCTTTGGTAGCCAAGCAACCTTCGGCAAGTCCCTTAGTTTCACTGCGCTTCCGTTTCCCAGTCTCTACAGTAGAGCTGATGGTGTCCTCGTAGGGTTACCACGGAGCTCAAATGAGACGTTAAAATGTGGATTAAAAACTTGCTCTTTATTTTTTACCGTTGTTACTAAGATACGCAGATAGGCTAGTTATAATCATTTTGTTCAATGATCTGCTTTTTTTTCTTAGTCCTACTGGCCTAGAATCTGTCATGTATTTTCTTTATCTTCAGCCTAACAAGATCTCTCCCACAGATTTTTTTAACACTGTTTGGTCTGTTACCTGGATTAACAGATTTTTTTTTTAAGACCTGAAATAATTGGAGGGGCAATAAGAGTCCATCAGGATCTCCTGAATGCCATCTTCTGCGCTGGTTTGCTACCTACAAATGTATTATTTCTACCAGTCGCAGATGTCCGTCAGTCTAGCTCCAACTGCGCCTGTTTTGTTTCCTAGCTTCTTATGTCACAGCTTGTTAAAGAATTTGATGAAGCACCTTCTGTTCACTCCTTTCCTTTCATCTGCGATTCAATATATTTCTCCGTGAAATTAAGGCTGAGTGGTTTCTATATCTTTGAAACTTTTAGATCCTAAGTCTATTATTGATGATTTAGAATTTTTCACCTTATGTGTGTTGGTCTAAGTTCCTTAATAAGTGAAGCAAAATGACAGAACACTGCTTGACAGACACCTCAAGCTGTCATTTATTGACTGACTAGAGGCCCAGCACATGAAATCGTGCGCGGGCAGGGTCCCTAGACCTCGCCTGCGAACAGGGCCCCCTTCTGCTCGCTCGCCAGTCCCCAGTCCTGCCCCGCCACCGTCACACACCCGGTTCCCCTCGCCAATCCCCAGTCTCGCTCTGCTGTCGCCACCCACCTGGTTCCCCTCGCCAGTCCCCAATCCCACCCCACCACCACCCACCCCGGTTCCCCATTCGCCATCCGGCAATCGGAGCCTGCAGGCCGGGGAGGGAGGGACTTAGAGGTGGTCAATGCACCTTATAGCAGCTGTTCAAGCGGTCATTCTGGTCATTACATCGTTATGGTCGCTGGGCTTTTATTATATAGGATTCCTGAAAATTGAGGAAAAAGGCAAAAAGTAACCCAGAAATGCAAGAAGCTAAGGAAAAACAGTAATGAACTTATTAAAGAAGGCCACAGAAACGAAATACAAGGAAGAGGGTTTCATGAACAGATTTAGGATCCACAAGCAGGAGAATACTATCCACGCACCCCACCTGCCCGTTCCCCTTTTTGTGCCTTTGAAACACTGTGAAGTGTGTGTTTGTCACTTGTCTGCAGTGCACACACACACCAGCGATCTGTAAGTGAAGTGGACTTGCAAATGGAACTTGACCGTTCCCAGCCTTCAAATATTAGATTCTCTCCCACCTCATCCACCCAGCTCCCCGGGTCCTTTATCACGGGCACCTGAGTGAAGGCCCCTGGTAAACGTCACCCTGCCTGAAATTCACCCCCGGAAGCTACCAGTCTACAGGCTGGATGGAGTTCGTTTGGTCCCTTTTTTCCAAAAAATTGAGAAGAACTTGAATTAAAAGGAAAGGGGAGGATGGGAGGAGAAGTCCATCATTTAAGGTGGGGACTTGAACAAAATATTCTTCTGCTTTTTAATTACCGATTTTCGTTTCAGTTCAGTTAGCAAGAGACCAAACCAGCTACGTATCATGAAGTTGGCAAGTACCTGGTTTGTCCTGCAGGCACGGCAGCCTTTTCGCGGTGGAAATTGTGTGGCCTCCTGTACTATTAGCCTTGCGCTGTGGTGTTGCCAACTGATTTCTCCAATTCTCTTTTCTCAGTGGGCTAGAACGCAGCTGGTTAAATAGGCCGTGACTCACATAAGCTCCCGTGTCTTTTTTATTGGCTGTTTTATGGAAATGTATCACACGCTAAAGGGTCCCCATTGTTGCTGCTGTGAGTAGCTGAGTGAGGAGTCAGGTTTAGCACTGAGAGATGGAATCCCACTCTGTCGTTTTTTATTGCAGAGTTGGGGATGGGGTGGGATACGGGTTTAGAGGAATCTGGGTGAGGAGAGAAGGATGTCTGGGAATTTCTTTTATCTTTATCTGCCATGGAAGTTGGGTGGCCATCACTTCTGGGTAACACACTGCTCTGTTGATCTTATCTGTATGGCCCCACATCATTCAGCTAAGTGAATCTTTTCTTTCTATAGGCTGTTCTGACAGTTTTCGTTAAGTGTCGTGGTAGAGAGAGATTATGACACTAATGTAATTCTGTTTTGTGCTGATATAATGTGATACACCCTAAGGTTTATCCAAGAGGACCATTCATTCCCAATAAATCTAAATCATTTCTTATCTTTTTTCAGGTAATAGACAAAAAAAAAAAAGCCCTCAATTTTTTTTAAATTGCATATTTAAATATAAATGTTTCTGCCTTAAAATAGCAATTATTTGTGGCTTCTTTCTATTTTTATTATCGTCCTGCAAGGCATTTCCATACTTGTATTCTGCATTAAGTAACTCTGCACATCTGTTCACTTGCCAGTAGGTATCAATTCGGACCTACAAGACTCCTCCTGTCTCATCACCCCAGGACGCGGGCTAACGTGTGCACCCTCAGGGTAATCAGTTCTCCATCAGTAGGACCCTGAACTGACACTGAAAGAGGAGATAGTTTGATTGCCACAGTGGCGCCCCACTTTGGTTGTCTAGACCAGTGGTTCTCAACCTTCTGGCCCTTTAAATACAGTTCCTCATGTTGTGACCCAACCATCAAATGATTTTCGTTGCTACTTCATAACTGTCATGTTGCTACTGTTATGAATCGTCATGTAAATATCTGATATGCAGGATGGACTTAGGCGACCCCTGTGAAAGGGTCATTTCCACCACCAAAGGGGTCGCGACCCACAGGTTGAGAACCGCTGGTCTATATTTATCTGATAAGCCATGGAGCTGATGAAATAGAGCTCACAGTCAACTTTACATCGAGAACAACTCTGTTATTGTACAGCGCCCTGCCACATGGAAAACGATCAAAAGAATAGAGATTGATTTTATTTGGTTTCCTCATTTTTTTCCATAGCCATTCCAAACGTCACCTGTAATCCCGTGTTTCCCACTTCCCACAGGAGAAACCAGGCAAGAGAGTTCATCAATACAGAGTCCCTTTAATAAGAAAGCAACCTCACACATCTTACAAAATACTGCAATTTCCAGCTCTGTTCCTCTTCAGAATCTTGTTGGTAAACGACCAAGAAAGGAAATTCGGCAACTCATTCAGTGCCCGACTGTAGAGCGCCAAGTGTGACGTTGGGGAGGGAAGGCGGTGACGGTGCTGTCTCTCGTCTCCCGGAATCGGTGACTTGAAGTCCAAGCATCTCTGCTGCACGATGTCTTTGTTTTCTTGGTGGCGGCATTCTTGGGTTTCGGTTGGTGGGGAGAGAAAAGCCTCATGCTGATAATGTACTGAAAGTAAATGAAATTAAATAAGCGAAGCAGTGCTCATCACTACTTCCTTCCCCCCTGGGTAATTCAATTCAAGCTCTCTCTCTGATGGCAACTCCCAGGGACTGTCTCTGTCACCCCGCTGGGGCCTGGAGTCTTAACATCTAAATAAAAGTTTCACTCAAGCATTTTTTATGCTCCTGTCAGCAGGATCAGTGAGCTGGTGTGGGCACATTAATGTAATATTCATACTCACAGACTCTCCCCGCACACAAGGCACTGTCTTCCCATTTTCATAATTATAGATGTTCCAGAAAATGGCATTTAGATTTGCATTTTTAAAAGGAGGTTTGGAGTCTAATAGAACGTTTAACGTGTCTTTTATGATTCAGACTCTCGGCATCTTGAACAGGTAGCTGTGTCTCTTAAGTTTAACAAGACCTTAAAAGAAAAAAAGGAAAAGGTAGGGGAAACCCATGGGATAAAGAGATGGATACTTCAAGCTTAGGTGACCCTATTTTCCTTATCTCCTGTGTTTTTTCATTTAATGTTTAGGCCTCTAGGAGCAATTTTTTTATCACACCGCAGAGAGGATAGGCTCTGCTTCAAAGGGCCTTCTCAGCCGTACGGCTCCTCACCCCATCCTCAGTAGGATCTGTTTCTGTTTTCTTGGAGAGCATCTTCAAAGAGATAATAGATTTTTCAGAGAGGTGGGAGAAATGAAAGGGTCCTAGACAAACGAATTTTCCTTTGTTGCTGTTAATCTCATGTGTGCACCCTGAGACTTCTCTGGGAGGATTTATAGCAGCCACAGAGTTCGCTAACTGTAAAACACACAAATCCGAACAGTCCGTAAACAAGGAAGTTGACAATGTGGACAAATAGGCATTTAGACATGCTAAAAAAGAAAAAAAGAGAAGCTCTTCTGATTCATGTGTTTAAAACTAAGCTTGGGACAGCTTAGAAGCAAGTGGTAATTTTAGTTACATTTTGCATTGTCTGAAAATGTTATTTTTAAACGAACAGTATGTAAAGCACTGAGCAAAGTAGCCATCACTGAATAAAAGTTAGTTATTGTAGGAGATATTTTTAAAAATCGTGTAGTTGAAAAAAAGTATTCCACCCAACGGTCTCAAGATATTGCATAGGCTGTGCCTCATTTTGGTTTGTGTTTTGTTTGCTTTCTAAATATTTTAAGGCAAACGACAAGAGAATTGGGTTTGGGGACTAGAAGAATACGTATTAGGACTACACTAACCCACTCCTTTTATTTCTCCTAATTAAGAAATATAGAATTATATTTTTTAAAGAGTTTTGGGGGTGGGGGTTGTTGTGTTTCTTTTTTTTATCCTCACCCGAGGATATGTTTATTGATTTTAGAGAGAGAGGAAGGGAGAGAGAAAGAGAGAAACAGCAATTAATTGCCTCTTGTACACACCCCAACCAGGGATCGAACTGATAAACTAGGTAAAGTGCCTGCAACTAACTGAGCCATCCAGCCAGGGCTCACTTTATTTTTTGAGGAGTAAATTTCTTCCTCTTTGTCTCTGTTCTTTGCCCCTCCCTTCTGTAAAATAAGTATAAACTCCGAAGGTGGAAGATGAATCAGGATCTTGACTTTTCAATAAATTTGTACCTAATCAGGCTAGCTAATCGAAAGCTAGGAATGTTAGCAGCATGCAATTAAAGGCTGGTGTCAGCCCTAACCGGTGTGGCCCAGTGGATAGAGCGTCGGCCTGCGGACTGACGGGTCCCAGGTTCGATTCCGGTCAAGGGCACGTACCGTGGTTGCAGGCACATCCCCATTAGGGAGTGTGCAGGAGGTGGCTGATCGATGTTTCTAATCTCTATCCCTCTCCCTTCCTCTCTGCAAAAAAATCAATAAAATATATTTTAAAAAAATAAAAATAAATAAAAGCTGGTGTCAGTTCCAGGATCTTCTCTTCATAAAAGCTTCCACCATTCTTAGACTCCTTCCCATACTTTGACAAAACCAGGATTTGGCAGTCATTGCCAAGTTCAGCTTGCATAACCCTTCTTTGTATGAACTTAAGAAAATGTATGTTCACTAAGGTGGCTGTTTGCTTAAAAAAAAAAAGAAAAAGGAATGTGTGTTTATTGCTCCTGAGGTGACTGTGTTCGTGGTGAACTCTCACTCATTAAGGCTTGTCTGTGCTGGTGGCTGTTCATTTGACTGTTGATTATCTCAATGTGGATTATCCAATGTGGAGCTTCTATCCACGGCACATTCTTCATTCTCTGGAGTCCTTTTCTGGCCAATGAATACATATTTAGGCTACCTCCCCGTGCACAAACGAATGTATGTGTAGGTCATTTTAAGTGATTTTAGCCTTAGATATACTTGGGAAGAAAGAAAATTTACTTTTTTCCCCCCAGTCATTTAGAAGTTGTTTTATTTTGTGCTGTGTTTAAGCAGTTGTTCTTCTGTACCCCTTCATTAATGATTGTAGACTATCGAAAGTAGCCTAAATAAATGAAAATTCTGTCAGGTTCCAATAAAGCATTTTGCTGTTGTTCCTTTTAGGAATGGAAGACTTCCCAAGAGGAGCTCAAGAGCTTGATAGCATCATCAAGCAAGGATACTTGGAGAAGAAAAGTAAAGGTAACGACCAGACCCACCGATCTCAGAACATTCCAGGAAGGGAAGGGAAATGAGGAAAAGGAGGCTAGCACAGCAGGTGTCTTCTCTGGGCCCAGGACTCTGTCAAGTAGGTGGAAGGCAAAAGGAAGGGAGGGAAAGAAGTCGGTGTGTAGGCTAAACAGAGATGGCCCCAAGTCCTCAGCAGGTTGTGAGCTTCGTCAGGAAAGGGGCTGGATCTACCTTGCTCACCTGGTATACAATAGGTGCTTAATAAATTCTTGTTGAATGAACAAATGAATGCTATTCTTGTTCTCATCTCTCAGTGTACTCCCATGAAGAATGAAGCTATGTTGCCTAGAGCAGCGGTTCTCAACCTGTGGGTCGCGGCCCCTTTGGGGTTGAACGGCCCTTTCACAGGGCTCGCCTAAGACCATCGGAAAACACATCTATAATTACATATTGTTTTTGTGATTAGTCACTATGCTTTCGTTATGTTCAATTTGTAACAATGAAAATACATCCTGCATATCAGATACTTACTTTACGACTCATAACAGTAGCAAAATTACAGTGATGAAGTAGCAACGAAAATAATTTTATGGCTGGGGGTCACCACCACATGAGGAACTGTATTAAAGGGTCGCGGCCTGAGGAAGGTTGAGAACCACTGGCCTAGAGCATCATTTTGGTTTGCTAAAAGGCAACACATAACGATATCATGGAGAATTTGAAAAGTACAGGGTAAGATTTGAAGCTGAAATAAAGGAAGATAGGCAGTGGTCAGGGGTCAGAGCCGGCAAACCCTGTTTAGAACTTGGACCTCTGACTGCACAAGTCATCTGGACCCTGAGTCAATATGGGATAACCTGTGGGAGTGGACGGGAGGGTTTTACAGTCCATTAACCTGGGAAATAAAACAGTAACACGCTGGACTGTGTGTGGTTAGATTTTGCGGACTCTTCGGTGACTGTAGTTACCTGGATTTATGTCCCTTACTGCTGTTCCATTCAGACCCCAGTTTCTTCGGATCGGAGTGGCAGAAGAGATGGTGTGTTGTCAGCAGAGGCCTCTTCTGCTACTATGCTAATGAGAAAAGTAAGTGTTCTTCATTTGCACAGCAGCGTCTCACTCCTGGATGCCAACACTCCGTAAATTCTCAAGCACTTGGATCTCAAGACGGCAATCCTTAACTAACACCCATAAAGGGACCTGCTTGGGAAAGGAGCAGGCTTGAGTAAATAATACCTCGCCTATCACCAGACACTCAGATGCCAATTTAGAATTGATGTCCCCATAAACACTAGGATATTGTGGTCAGCATGTCGAAGCCTTATCTTTTATTATGACTAATAACATTAACAAGGTTGAACACTTTGGCATTTAAAAAAAAAAAAAGAACCTCCAACTCTTAATAATGTCATTAAAATTTGAAAATAAATGAACTCTGAGAAGGATTTAAACAGCTGACCAACGGCCCAGGAATAGAACCTTCAAGTCCAAACTCTCTAAGAACATGTTTCAAACTGTATCCTACTGACTCCTGGGAAGTAACCCAGGGGACGTCCCTGGAGCCATGGAGTGTTGGGACCCAAATGGTCGCTGTGCCCAAGAGACACCCGTCAGGCAGATGGCAGCCGCAGCAAAGTGTTGACTCAGGCCAGAGCAGCTTCTTCATCAGCCACCGCTGACTCAATCAACCACAACACTCATAAGCTATCCCTGGAAGAACTCCCATCCATGCTCAACACAGTTGCTTAATTCGTGAGAAGGAACAGAAAATATAAGCACAAATTGAAGGCAGCCACAAATCTACACAAGCTGAACATTACCATTTTAGGTGAATGCAAACTTTCCAACAGGATATCCTCGTACAGAGTCAGGCTGTCCCAGGAGTAACCCTGCAAAGCAAGAGGGAGACGAAGTAAAACAGAACATCAATTCTTTGGGGTGGGGGCGGGGGCAGGCGGGTTTCCTTCTGCTCTATGGCCTTGGTACAGAGGCCAATGACCCAGAGTAAATTCTTCCTTTTCCTTCAGATCATTTCCTGTTTCTCCACTCTCCCTTCTTTCCCAGGCCTATTCCTCCCCCAATGCCTGGATATCCAGTCTGAGACATAATCAGACTTTACCCCATTGCCTTTGAACTTTCCTGCACCTTTGGCTCTAAGGTAGCAGAAAGGACTGCAGTTTTGCTAAATGACTTGGAATCCTTAAGATTTGCCCTCGGGCTTTGAGGCAATTGTCTCACCTTGCCTCTCTGCCTACTACTGCAAGTATCACTGACCTTCATCTTGGGTTCACCATCTCGGATTTTTCAGGGCCTTTCCATCTAGGGGTCAAGTGTGAAGCCCTGCTTAGACATGATAGCAGCATACCCTCAAAAAGCTGAGTAACAAGTCCCCTACCCAAACTCCAGCCCACTCTCAAATCCAGCGACCACAATTTCTCCCCTGAATTCTTGGCTTACAAGCCAGCCAGGTGTGATTTTCTTATTTTAAACCTTCAAGCTAATACAACATGTAGGTCTTTGTGAAAATGTTCGTCCTTCCCCTTGCATTTAAATAAGCGGTTGGCATATCTGAACAGAAAACCAAGTATTGTGTTCATTCATTCGGAATCCTTTACACTCCAGGTGAGAGGGAGAACGGGAGCGAGAGACTAGGAGACTTTTATTGACCATTTTGCTGTCAGGGTGAAATAAAAGCTGGTGACCGAAGAAACAACAAAACATTTTAGTGGCCAGTTAGAACAAGGAGAGATACTTTAACAAAAAAGATTCTGGTGTCAGAAAGCACTGTTGCATGGCTCCCTTCTCGCCAGTTACTTCTTATTGTGCCCAAGACGTTTTCTTAGTAAATACAGAGTGTTTGTGTATTTTTTTTTTTTAGCTCAACCAGAGAAGGACAGAATCTTTTTCTTTTAATTATTGTCAGTCCACTGCCATCCTCCTCATCATCATCATCAAAATGTCCTTATTAAGCAATTCATTCCACATGATACAGAACACAAAGCATCACCCAGACACGATGGTGCCTGTCCTATGCATTCTGCCTGAACACATCATGAAGACACAGAATTCTTGGGAACCACTTCTTCCCTTCCTGTTTCTAATATTTTTTTCAAGGGAGTGACAGGCAGGATACTGTCTATTCCTGGGCCGTTGGTCAGCTGTTTAAATCCTTCTCAGAGTTCATTTATTTTCAAATTTTAATGACATTATTAAGAGTTTGAGGTTCTTTTTTTTTTAAATGCCAAAGTGTTCAACCTTGATAATGTTCTCAGTCATAATAAAAGATAAGGCTTCGACATGCTGACCACAATATCCTAGTGTTTATGGGGACATCAATAAGGTGGGGGTCCTTCGCCTTTTATCTCCTTCCTCAGCATCTGATGATATTCAACATTACTCTGCTACTTCCCAATTTGACCTCTTGGAAGGAGGATAAAATACTGAGTTTTAATTACTCTCCCTCTAGCATAAACCCCCACCCGGCCAGTAGGAGGGGGAGAACAGTTTAGCCCACAGGCTGCATCGGGCATAGGAGGAGATCCTGGGAACTTAGAATGCCCCCTGCGCTGCTATCCCTCCCCTCAAATGTGAGCTCTGTTGGACCTGATCATCATGTTTCATTTCTATAACAGCCTTCAAGAGCCTCACCTTTACAGCCACGCTCTCCCTGCTGTAATAATTCCTTCTTTCTGTTATTATAGATCTCTTAACATTCTAATAAATTCTCTGTCTCCGTTGTGCTCCTTTGGCAAAATAACCTTTCCTGTAGCATTTCCCTAACTTGGCAGTGATGCCTGCCTCGCTGTCACAGTAGCCTCTCCTTAAGCGTCCCTAAAAACCTTTCCTTGACTCATGTGGTTCCTCAGGGATGTAACAGCTGCTTCTGTGCTTGTATTTTACATACCAGAGAAGATGCCTTCCCTTGGCAGTTGCGTCTCTCTCTAGGGGTACAGAGAGCTTTCCTGTCTTGCAGGCAAGCAGCCCAAAGGGACCTTTCTCATTAAGGGCTACAGCGTACGGATGGCCCCCTACCTGCGAAAAGACTCCAAGAAAGAATCCTGCTTTGAACTGACCTCCCAGGATAGGCGCAGCTATGAGGTAGGATGAACCAAGGAGATGGACAGTGGTCCTCCTTCATGTTGCAGGTTCCTTCCATGTTGCATGTGAGCCGTGGTTGCTATGCTGGGTTTCATCCTTTCTCTGTTACCTGTTCATTTTCTACTCAGACCTTCTTTCTTGACAGGTCGACATCTTTGCTGTGTTATGCCCTCCCTTCTCTCCTGTCGGCTGCCACTCTCATCCTAGATACTGCCTCCACCTGGCTTCTATCTCTTCATCCCTCCTCCTTTCGGTCTTACTCCATAGGTGAGAGTCTTGTCATCTATTGCGGCGCACAATCTAATTCCTCATTCAGAGTCTCTAATTTCATGGCTTTAATTCCCATTCTATTTTGCAATGGATTATCTTCACTTTTTTCCATGAAATCCAGAAAAAGAAAAATCTGACTGTCAAGTGAGATTTTCATCTTGCTATCCAAAATAATCTTCCTGTGTGTAGATGCACTGCATTATCTTTGGACGGTTCCTAAGATATTGGTGACAATGATTACTGAATAGTAATAGTGATAACTGAGGGAGTAGACCTAGGTGGGGGTAAGAAAGACTTATTCTTCACTGTATTCATTTTTAACATATTTTGATATAATATGTAATGCATTTATAGCCTATTACAAAATTTTTAAAGCAATAAAAAATGTCTGACTATGAGAATATAGTGATTTTCAACAAAAATGTATTTGTGCATATATATATATACATATTGTTTCCTGCTTATGGGTAATTTTTATCTTATCACAATTTTATGACAACAGTTTAGAAAACCTTTAACTAACTTGTGAAAAAGAGAAAAACCATGCTAAGGTTAATATTAACCATTATGTAACCCTTTGACACCAAGTTTTTGTCAACATTCATCCTTTTATGTTTCTACAGTATCTTAACCCTTGTTTTGTAAATGACCTAGTTCTTCATTATATGATTTCAATTTTTTTTAATTTAAACTTTGCTATAGAATCATTTATAAATATATATAACACAGATATATGCACTGGGTATGTTTCTAAGTTATTTTTACTATTCAGCGCTGATAGCGCCTTATTCAGATAAAATTTATATGACAAATCTAAGTCCATTTCCCTAGACTTTTTTTATACAAATGTGTTTTTAAAAAACCAAGAATGACAATGTCTATCAATAAGTACTAAGCAGGAACGTAGGTTTCGTATACAGCACATATCTTTGTCTTCCCCTAATGGCCAGATAAGAAAAATGTTTTCAGGAACATTCATTTCGAGTTGATTCATTTAAAGTAAAAAATTACTCAGGATTGATGCCTGACTGGCCTGTTTTGTGAATCAGAATGTAGAGTCTGTTTACTTCTTCTTTTCTTTGGCCCATTGAGTCCAAGTCATTATCATGGTCTGTGGATTCTTCTTCTACAATATCCTTCGGATCTTCCCCTTCTTATTTATTCCCACAGCCATCACAATAGTTAAGTCCTTATCACTTCACCCAGAGGATTAGTTAAATAGCCTTCTAGTTGGTCTTCCATCTCCAATTTCTCCTTATTTCAATCCCTTCTATACGAGTAAGTCCCTTCACAACGAGTAAGTCTCCCATTCCTTTTGCTAGAATTTACAATGGCTTCCTATTGCCCACATTTTAAGTCTGCACTCCTAGTTTCATCAACTCTTCTCTGGCCCTCAACCCGTTAGCTTCATCGGTTATTGTTCTCCAGTCAAGTTTATCTGCCTACCTTCCCCATACGCGATGGTCTCATTCCTAATCTTTTGCACATGGTTTTCCCTTCCTAAACTGTCCAGCTCCCTCCACCAGTTTTCAACAACTCCTTTTAAAATCCAAGCAGAACAGCATTACCTCAACAGTTTCCCTGCTTATCCTAGGCAACAATGCTCCCTGTCTCCTCTCAACATCCAGCTGTTATCAAATGCTCCTACTTTATAATGTTTCCACTTCAAGTGTGTATGTTGTCTCCATAACTGATGCATTATTCTTTGAAGTCAGGAATTTGGGGTTGCTTTTTTCCTGTAAACTTTTATCAAATAAATGTCTGATGAATGAATAGGTAATCAAATGAATGCACATGGACATGAATTCTGGACTCAAATAGCTGTCAACATTGGATATACAAAATTGCTAAAGGGAAAAATCACGTTGAGTATTTTGGTCTTTTTTCAAAATATTAAGCAGGCAGACAATCCTAAGCTTTCAACATGACTCTGAAACATGACTCACAAGTTCCCCGCACCGTGAACCCCCCAATAGGATTCATGGAAATTTTAGTGACGGTGATAAATTAACTCACTAATTTTTCTCTAGTTTACAGCTACTAATCGTGCTGAAGCCAGAGACTGGGTGGATCAAATAAGTTTCTTGTTAAAGGGTAAGTATCATTATTATAGAAACAGTACTTGAGTAGGTTTGTAGTTGCAGTTCTATGGCATAAATATAATCCACGGGCTTCAATATGTGTTTCTTTCTACCTGTTCCCCCTTTTACCCTCCCTACCACATCTCTTATATCAGCGGTTCTCAACCTGTGGGTCGCGACCCCTTTGGCGTTCAAACGACCCTTTCACAGGGGTCGCCTAAGACCATCCTGCATATCAGATATTTACATGACGATTCATAACAGTAGCAACATGACAGTTATGAAGTAGCAACGAAAATAATTTGATGGTTGGGTCACCACATGAGGAACTGTATTGAAAGGGCCATAAGGTTGAGAACCACTGCCTTATATTATAATAGCAAATTGAGCCCTATATAAATGAGAACATAAAGAAACCATCAACCTGGAGATGATATCTTTCTAGCTCATCCACCTCCCTACAGACAAGTCTGTAATATTCATAATCACTAGAAAAGGAGATGTTGATAACCAGCTCAGCTCAATTTCATGTTTCATGATATCAAGTCATCTAGATGCAATTGAGATCCCAAATCTTCTTGTTTTGGTCTTAGTAGAAAGAAAAAACCTAAACTCAACTAGGTGGACTTCAACAACATTGGACATTAAAAACAATCGCTACCCCCAGCCCACAATAAAATGCTCCTTGCTTTCTGACTGGAGGAGTCCTGCCTGAAGATGTTAAATGACTGCTCTTTGAGTACCCTCTGCTGGCCAGCCTGCAGGCACAGCCATGGCCGTGGCCCAGGAGGCCTTGTCTGGGAGTGGCCTGGCAGGTAGACGTGGCCAACCTTCAGATGCTCCGCATAATGGTATACATCATGGCAGGGCCCTGACTCCACAGACAGAAACATCAGCTTTGTATATGGTCCACAACCGAGGGAGAAGTACGTCAACCTAAAAGCATCAAGCCTTTCATCTCTGTTTTTTTTTAATCTGCTATAAGATTTTATTGTTGATAAAAAGAAGGAAGCACCAGAGCTTTAATTACAAGAATTGCCTGTTTTACTCAGTTTATGCTTTTGCTATCACGAAAACCAACTATTGCCTCTACCAAGAGCATCCCGTATAATAGACTGGAACTAGGCAAACATGAACATTGATGGCGAGACTACAGGGTACACTCTCATCTAGGTGCCTTAGATTTATGCATGTAATATACCCCTAAGTGTGTAAACCTCAATAAAACTCAAAGCAGCTTTATTGAGCTGTACCCTGTGGTACTTTCAGAATTCCACATTGAAGAAATTATTCATTCCATTTTATTTTAAAAACAAACAAAATAATAACATATGGCTTAAGCCGCAAATGTGTCTTTGATCCCTTCCTCCTATGAGGTGGCACCAGAATTCAGATGGAAATTGTTTCAAAATCTTTATTAAAAGCCTAATGAAGCCAAACAGTTTTATTGTGTTTTGAAATGAACATCGGATGTCTCTCCATCCTTGCCTTCCCTAGAGGACCCTGACGGCACTCGCCCATCCTGCAGAGGTCCCTCAGCAAGGTTTCGGAGAACACTCTGTACTACACATCAGAGAATGAACCTTCCCAGTTCCCTATTAAAATAAAAATCCAATCTCCCTCCCCTGCCCTGGGCTCCCCAGTGCTGTGTAATGGCTCAACATCTCCTATGCCGTGACCCACTTTAAGGTGAGCCAGACTGTACAGTTGCAAAAGGACATGGTAACCGCAGCACTAAGCCGTTCCATTTGGTCTTGTATTGCTGTTATATTTTTTTCCATGTCCCCGCTTTCTGTTCCTCTCCCACTTTTGCCTTTCTCTACCAGCAAGCTTGTCTGAAATTCTGCGGTGAGATCATGGGGGAGATGAGCTTCTGACAGCTCCGATGCCCTACGGAAGCCACCGTCGTCCCCCCAGCTCTGTGCACCCTGGAGAGCCACAGGCCGTCACTCACTCTACCAGTTTTCAACTTGACGAGCAGTGCGTGGCCTGCTGGCATCTCCTCTTCTGGCCTATTTTCTTCCCTGTACCTCGTGCGCTCATTCGCACGCCCATACTTTCCAGGGCTGCTTCATCCTGATCAAGCTTTATTGCAAGGAAGGATTTATGTTGATGGTTTAAACCTGATGCAGTGCTAGTCTGGCCTTTTCTGTAGATTTCCTGCCACCAAGGCCCACATTAGAAATAATAGCACTTAACCTAGCGTTTCATTTTCTTTTGACATGTTTTATTCTCAGTCCGCCGCCTCCTTCTCCCTCTTTCCTCCCCTGCCTTATTCTTTCCTTTTTGTCCCTAACTTGAGTCATTCTCATCTCTACCTTGGCAGATCTGAGTTCCTTAACCATTCCATGTGAAGAGGAGGAAGAAGAGGAGGGAGAGGACGAGATGTATGATGATATCGATGGCCTTGACTCCCAAAATTCCGGTCCCCAGCGCAGACCCGTTATCTTGCCTGGGAGTCTAGGACCAAAGCAGCCCTCAGAGGAGAAAGAAGAAGAAGAAGAAGATATTTACGAAGTCTTACCAGGTGAGAAACTTCATCTGCTAATTATCTTCCTTGAGCTTCAGAAACTCCTGACCTGGTTGAAGAATATAAACTCTGGAAACTCCAGAGGAAGCCAACTCTCTAAGGAAGAGTGTGCAGGGAAGCTTCCGTGATTAGAAGCTCTCCCTTGCTCTGGGAGCAAGATGAATTGACCAGGGAGGGTCTTTCGTCTGTCCCACGCGAAGTAATTTATTCCATATGTCAACAAAGTGAAAGAGTGAAGAGTATTTATGTTGGTTTTCATTGGTTTACTGTGAGTTTGGGGGTGGATCATCAAAACTCATTTCCACTTCTTTTCTGTGAGAATTGTGAGAATAATGGAAAGTTGCCTCAAAGTGATGGATAGAGTAAAAGTCTGAAGGAAGCTAGATAAATGCTGACAAACCTTTTCTGTAACCCAGTAAATCCCCGATGGGCACAACTCCTTATTACTTTGTTCAGATATAACCTGAGCCCAGTTGTGTCTCTTACAGATAACCCTAACGTGTCTGCCCCGCCCACCCTTACAGCAGGTCGACTGTCCATATTTCCTCCCTGCCAAAGGCATGATCACTGGCATCTCAAAAAAATGTAGAGTCATCACTGCTTCTGCAGAGCCCCTTCCTGTGGGGATCACAGCAGCTGTTGAACAGTGCGGAGCACAGTGGGGGTCAGACTGTAGAGAACCGAAGCCGGATCCTGGTATTGAGACTTACAAAAAGAGCCAATCATGGTATTGATACATTTGAAATACAATTGTATACTGCTTATTTTTAATGTATATGAAATTTGCCAGGCTCTGCTGAGAAATTCAAGTTAAGCCTAAATTTATAACAATTTAAACTTCAATCCCAGATAAGCTTAGGCACTAAGGTGAGTCTAACAGTGCATCCCCTGAAGGCAAGGCTGGTTGCTAAAAAGCACCCTGAGTGAGCAATTTGTATTTCAGAGCTTCCTAAGACAAGGGTCGAACCCTGTCAACGCTGCGTTTGTCCCTCCCCTGGGGGCGGAGAAGCCACGTCATTGCTTCCTGAGTCAAGGATCAGGGCTGTGGCCACACATTTTTTCGTCGCTGGGACCTCACCCACCCACCCACCAGCCACCCAGCAAAGTCCACTTCTTCTCCTAGCACTTCCAGCCTCTGCCAGTCCCAACTTCCCCAGCCTTTTTGTTGTGTTTTATTATGCAAATGATATCTTGGTTGAGGTCGAGCCATTTCTTGTGTCTGAAGTTAAAAAAAAAAAAAATGATAATTTCCTCAGCAAGTCATCGTCGTTAATGAAGTTTTACAAAAACAGATACAACCAAAGGAAAATAAAATTTCACAGGTGATAAATTTTTCCAATTTCCCTGGCAGAATTCGATAGGATTGTTAAATTAAGAGTGAAGGTGTCTGTTAGAGAGCAACGAGCAGTGATGGGTAATTTTATAGAGTGGAAAATTGAATCAAATTGCTACATTAAAACACAGCTCCTCTGAGAATCTTCCCTTTCACAGTCTGCTCCATCGCAACAGCAGGGTGCAGAAATGGATCTAATTCACAACGCTCCCTACAAGGAGATGTACTCCCCAACTTGGCCAGAGTCTTCCTAGTGAGCTCATTTTCCACTCACTCCTGCCCAGGCTTGGGGAAATATCCGGGTGACACTCTGCTTTGGGTTACAGCTGTGGAGGAGCGCTCGGAGAAAACCTCCCTGAGTCACTCAGCCTCCTGGGAGCAAGGAAGGGCCTTTTCTTTTCTTTTCTTTTTTAACTATATTTTATTGATTTTTACTGAGAGGAAGGGAGAGGGATAGAGAGTTAGAAACATCAGTGAGAGAGAAACATCGATCAGCTGCCTCCTGCACACCCCCTACTGGGGATGTGCCCTCAACCAAGGTACATGCCCTTGACAGGAATCAAACCTGGGACCCTTGAGTCCGCAGGCCGACGCTCTATCCACTGAGCCAAACCGGTCAGGGCAAGAAGGACCTTTTCATGCACCATGTTTAGCTCTCAAAGGAGCCAGGAAGGAGGGGTCTGGTGGTCAGAGACGGGGAGCAAAGAAGAGTTAAGGGACAGAAACCTCAGAAAATAAGACTTTTTCATGCACCGTGTTTAGTTCTCAAAGGAGCCAGGGAGGAGGGGGCTGGTGGTCAGAGAGGGGGAGCAAAGAGTTAAGGGACAGAAACCTCAGAAAATAAGATGAGTTTTAGCTCATCACCTTACCCCAGGTGGGCCAGTGAATGTATGATTGACTTCTTAACCATCATCCTTCCCCTGCCTTTGAAATCCCTACCCTTCGCCAGTGTGGCACTGCCCAGCTACCAGGGCCTTCCCCCAAAAATGGCACCAGTCTGAATGTGGCGTGGACTCCAAGGGCATGGAGACTGGTCTGCTGGCTCAAGAAAAGCCACCTACCCTCTGCTCACAAGTGGCCCTCGGGACTGGGGACAGCTGCACTGTGGGAGCGCCAGGGTCTCTTTCTGCGGGTGAGGGAAAGGTAGCTGACTTGTTGATAAGTTTCCAAAGGACAGTGCTGGACGCAGAGAACAGGTTCTTTCCCAAAAGCCTCTGTCTATCCATCACCGTTTTCAGAGATGGCATTAGAGGTGAAAATATATTGGCATTTAACTATGCTAGGAATATCTCCGCCATAAGTCTCCATCTACCCCGCTCAGATTGTTGCTTCTGAAATCGCTGTTAGTTTTGCATGTGCCACACTACCAGTCCTGGAGGAACTGAGAGGGAAAGTGAGGGGCCCACCATTGTCTCCCCTCTGCCGGCATCTCCCAAGACCGCCTACCAAGCAGCGCATGTGAGAGACAGCATGGTATCTCAGACACAAGTACTGGCTCTAGCCCTAGCTGGTTTGGCTCAGTGGATAGAGCGTCCACCTGCGGACTGAAGGGTCCCAGGTTCGATTCCGGTCAAGGGCACATGTCCGGGTTGCGGGCTTGTTCCCCAGTAGGGGGCATGCAGGAGGCAGCCGATCAATGATTCTCTCTCATCATTGATGTTTCTATCTCTCTCTCCCTCTCCCTTCCTCTCTAATAAGAAATATATTAAAAAATAAAAAAAGTACTGGCTCTAAGTTGGGTTGGACCTGCTCTGCCACCTGCTAGCTGTGAGGCCTGAAGCGAGCTATTTGCCCTTTCCCTGCGTGGCTTTCCCGTGTGTAGAATGGGGGTAAGAATAGTAGCTATCAAAGCGGGACGCCATGAGAAGTCTAGAATCGATGTGTGTAAAACACTGAGGGCAGAGCCCTGGCATACAGCGAGCACTCAATAAATGCTGCCTGTTGTTAATTTGGTGATATTTAAATAGGAAGTGTTTCTTCCTTGAAGAGTTGAGGGGTGGCTAGTTCCCCACCTCCACCAACCAGACCTGAGACAGTCCCGTTGGACATCGTCAGCACTGGGTAGGGAGCAGGTGACACTGAAAACCCTGAGCAGGTGGAATGCGGCGCACACCTTCTGCTCCGGCCCGTGCTCACTGCGAGGACAGGTGCTGGGTGGAGGGACAGCCGACAGCAGCGTTGGACTGTGCTAACATCGCACACCATCAATAGTGCACCGCTCACATTCGTCTCATTATAATAAGTCGGCGAGCTTTGTGGCAACGATTTAGCATTGATGGTTCTATCTCCCTCCTCTTTGGGATGGGGCCTTACCCCAGCCTCATGGTCTCTGTGTTGGAGGCCTTCTAAGTGAGATCCCCCCTCAGTAGGCTTGTTTTCCAGGTAGAAAGAAAAGTGCTTGCAACATACACCAAGGCCATACAAAAACACGTTTCCCTAATCAAAATAGCATATAGGTCCCCCAGTGAAAGGCACGACCTCACGTTAATCACGGGATGAGTAGCATTTGCTACATGGTACGCAACCTCCTTCCCATGAGAGAGAACCAGAGCAGGCGAGGTTTTCAGCCAAAACCACGGAAACGTTCACCCCAGATCATATGGTTTCCAGGTTGGTATCCGGTGGGATTTCTGAACATCCATGTTGAGCATATGGGGGCCCTTGATTTTTAAGATCTCATTTGCAGTCGATTAAACTGCAGGGAACTACCACAAAGAAATGCTAAAGCAATATGTGGGAAATGGCTGGCTTTTTCCGAGCCCGCTCTCGCCCCTCCCTGAAATTATTTTTCAGGCTCGCACAGGCCCAGTTCCCTGATTCCAGATCCCATAAAAGGACAACTTTTATCAGGTTTCTCTCTGTCTGGCCTCGATGCCAGAATCCAGCCAGGCGCCTGAGACCATTGAAGAGCTATAATAACTAGGGCCTTGCCGCAGCTGCAGCGGCAACAGTATCCGGCTGTGTTCTCTAGAGAGATTTCAGGAGAGCAAACAGAAAGAGAGACAAAGAGCCTTCCCTGGGAATTTCTGTGCACATTCCAGTGCTGCCTGCACGGCCCCCGAGGGTTATTATAGACTCAGAAACCGGATTGCATTAGAATAAAGCATATAACTGGGTTTGGTGGGTGGTGGTGTTTTTTTAATTTGACTCTAATGGAAACAAGCATTCTGTGGAATTATTTTCCCCTCTGTACCGTTGTCCAAACCCACAGGAAGGGGAAACAGTGATCATAGGAGGTCTAAGGAAAGAAAAGGGCAGACACCAAAGATACAAAGATTATGAAGAAAGTGGATTCCAATTTCACAGAAACGCAGCACTGCCTGCGGGGTGGGGGGGAACATCGGAGAAGAGTTGCCCCGGCATCAAGCTCCCTCTGAGCTCCCTGGCCTTCTCTCTGTCACTTCCGAGCGAGCGCACTGGGTCCCAGCCACACAGTGCTGGTTGGCCAGCTGAAAAACCAGAATCAGGCCGTTGTCTTCTCACTAGAATAGCGCCCCCCTGATTGTGGCTGATGAAACCCACCACAATGTGCTCAAACATGTCTCCTCGGTGACCCAGCTGGAACTGAGTTCTGTGTTAGCCCTTAGCGCAGGGATGTGTCTCCAGGTCTTTCTTCCCCCAGTTAGTAGGTGCTCAATTATTGCCTGTGAAATGGAGTTCAGAGCGTTCCAAGTATCGCAGTTAGCAGAAATTGACTTTAATATCTTGTACATCAAGGGATGCAGGTATTTTAAGGTAACCGTTGAGATTACCAAACACACACCAGAGAATTACGTGGGCTATTAGCATCCTGCTCGCATTTTCCATGCTGTCTGAAGAGGTGCAATCTGTGCACGGATTTATAACACAGATGTGCACGCTGCGGAGTGGTTCCTGTTCCTGCTTTTCTGCGTGCTCCCTTTGCACCCCGAGGCTGGCTGCATTTCTGTCGCATCTGTCACCAGTGCACCTTGACATCTGGATGCACCTTGATCCCGCTGGCGTTTTTTGAGCTTCTGCCACTTCACTTTGTTTGGGGGAAATGAGCTCCCTCTTTCGGACCTGGTCATTTTTTGAATGTTTCTCCCTCCGCGTCGGTTGGGCCAGTGTCAGGGCGGCACTTCAGGAAGGAGCCGGGTGTCATGGGAAGCTGGCTCTGCTCTGTGCCTCCGAAGTGGCGTCGGCGTCCCGTTCCTTGCAGCCTCTCATCAGCGTCCCTGACGTTGTGCCAAAAGCGTTGATTGAAACCAACTCTCTGGATACTGGGGCTCATTTGTGACGCCCCGTGGTTCTCTGACATGTTCACACCGTTAACGGGCTCTTCCTCAACTGTTTTCCCAGTTGAGATGAGATATTTGGGGATCAAGTAGAGCATTTAATGTAATAAGTGGACAATAATCTTTGGAGGTTAATTTGTTTAAAACCTATGTAAGGTTGGGGTCCCATATGCCCTGTAAAGAGCCAGGACAATTATCATCCACCACTGTTTAAAGTTGAGCTAGCACATACATTTTAATTCTCTCTTAAATGAAGATGTATTTCAGTAGATGTAATGCTAAAATGCCTAGTAGTTTTCTTCTAAAGAAGTACAATAAGGTCTTCAGCCTAAAAAAAATTATTTTTTAAATAATATCTTTTAAATTAAAACCTCACCTGACAGGTGAATAAAAATGAGAAATTGGGCAGTTTAACCCACTCTCTTCTGTGAGCATATACTCCTGCTGCCATATCATCGGTTTTCTTGGTTTGGGGGTTCAAAATGTAGCAATTTGATTTCGTTGGAGGAGGGAAGGTGCTAAGAGGTGTGACCTTCACTGCCAGCTGTGGAGGGTACTTTCCTTCCCTGTGGGATGGGACCCCCTGACTCGCTGAAAAAAGCCACAGAGACACAGCACCCAGCTTCTCCCATCAGCAGCGGGGCTTCTTGACTTGAGCCCACTTTCGGCCACCTGGGAAGGACAGCGTTAGACAGGACAGAGGTGGGGATGGGAGCTTCCCCCTTCACACCTGTCACCGCAGAGCTCAGCCATGGTGGGGAATGACACAGAAGATCTAGGGCCAGCTTCCTGCTTGCTTTCTCGGTGACTCCACGGCACAATGGGAGTCAGAATATCTGGTCTGGCATGGAACCGCCCAGAACAGATTTTTATTTTTTTCCATCCTCGTTTCATGACTAGATTAAGTGCTGTTGCCCGAAAGGATAAAGGAATCAAATTTTAGTTTTCATTTTTATCATTGCAAATACATTTACATTCTCCTATTTTACAAATGCAAAGAGCAGGCAAGCCACTTTCAATAATTTATTTTAAAATCAATGCTAATGAGGTTATGTCTCGTCAGTGGCCGAGTTTTACAATAAAGTCTGATTTATTTAGAAAAGATCTTCGGTGTAGCTTCCCATCTAATGGTGGTGGGAAGGAGGTGGAGTAGCAGGCACGGTGACCCTCCAACTTCGGATCCAATTTGTAATTCACAGCGGAGATCTGACCCAATTTACATTGATTAGAATTGGGAGGAAGAGACATCTGCGCACAGAGAGCAGAGGTAGGATAAACGCGCTCTGCAAAAGTGCCTAAGCACAGCACATTATTGAGCTCTGTGACTGAGTTGCCTGAGATCCAAATTATTGTGCATCTCTAACACCGAGGGTGTAGATGTACCAACTCTTCTTCTAGGAGTTGTTTTCAATCCTGTGAAATTAGTCCCGTGTCAAAAAGCAAGAGCATCATAGCAGAGAAAGAAGGAAGTGGGCAAGTAATAAGTCAGTGTGCAAAGAATGATGTTTAACGTGACTTATTTTGTCACCATCTAGAGCGTCTATTTGATTTCACTCTTCCAATATCTCACGTCTTTATTCCTAATGGCGGGGTGTGGGGAGCACTACAGGTGGCACTAGGAAAGTTCTGCTACTTGGTCATACATGGAGATAAGAAGAATTGAGTCAAAGTATCTTGTAGGGCCGAAACCGGTTTGGCTCAGTGGATAGAGCGTCGGCCTGCGGACTGAAAGGTCCCAGGTTTGATTCGGGTCAAGAGCGTGTACCTTGGTTGCAGGCACATCCTGGGTGGGAGATGTGCAGGAGGCAGCTGATCGATGTTTCTCTCTCATCGATGTTTCTAGCTCTCTGTCTCTCTTCCTTCCTCTCTGTAGAAAATCAACGAAATATTTTAAAAAAAAATTCAAAGTATCTTGTAGGGTAAATTATGTGTGTGTGTGTGTGTGTGTGTGTGTATAAATTTTTTACCTTGATAACACATTACTTATTTCTCCAGAGTATCAATCCTTTCCTTTTTTATTTTTGCCGGGAAATTGTATCATTTTGTATGTGAAACCAATGATTTCTTTAATGGTCTAAAATATGTTTATGCTATTTCGTCTTACTTATGAGCTTAGAGTTTATTTCCCCCAGTCTGACATATCAGAATTCATATTGCCCTATAAACCTTATGTTTTTAAAAAGCCATCTCCTCAAAAAAGTTCCATTCTATGTGGAAGCAAGAGTGGTAAGTGCCCTAAGATCCAGGAGGAGAAAGGAAAGGAAATGTAGACAGAAGAAACATAAGTGTTCAGCCCTCAAATTGTTACTTATTATGCCCCATTCAGTGTGTGTGTGTGTGTGTGTGTGTGTGTGTGTGTGTGTAAGGACTCATGCTTTCTTTATAAAGGCCCAATGTCATCAGGTAGTATGAAGTCTGAGATGAAACAGGTTAATGAGGATCAGAAACACAGGCCAATCATGTTGTGACTTTGACCATGGAAACACCTGACTGGACTCAGACAATAGCAGTGACTTAGAACCCATTGTGTACGTGTAGCAATTAATTAAAAGACCATTCCAACTGCCCTCAGGAGCTTACACTCTAGTGAACGAGGCAGGCTGAATAAGACCAGTAAAAAGATAATGACAAGCCCCAAGTGCTAGGAACATAAATTTATGTACATGACCAGCTTTTGTTACGGCTGAACAAAGCCTGATACATTAAGGACTCATTAATCACGGAGGTTTTAAACACGTGCTCAGCTTCACATGCTTGTGTGTGTGCAGACCCCCTCCCCGTCTCCACATACACACACACACACACACACACACACACACACTAAGTCTGGACATTCACATGGGGATGCTACATGTTGAAGAGAATTCCAGAAGGTGAGAAGCAATGGGATTTTAGGAAAAGGACTAGGACGTAGGGATAGGCACCTGAATAATCCAGTGGATTGCCAGGGATCCTGCCAGGCCTGTCCGGTTCCTAGTGCAGTGCCTTGCGTATAGTAAGCACTTTAAAATGTTTGTGAATGAATGAACAGGGAGGGAAGAGGGAGAGGGCCTGTTTGAAGGTAAGAGGTGATTTAAAAAAAAAGAACATGGTAATTATTTCCTTAAGGAAGAGAGCGTGATGAGTTCAGAGGTATAAAAAAACACAAGACTATTGACCATTAACTGCTAATGCTGACCATGTGTGTCCCCTCAGATGAAGAGCTCGACCTAGAAGAGGATGAGAGTGGCACTGGACAAAAAAGAGGTATGAGAGCTCCACACGTGTACAGGCCCTGGGTAGGACACTGGGCTTCTGGCCGGAGAAAGCACCTTCCTTATAGTACAGGACTCACTAATTAAGAAGATACTGGTGTGTCGATCTCAGAAGCCCCAAATAAGATGGACTGGAGAGGGAAATATCTTACCTCTAAAAGCCGCCACCCATTCATTTTAATTAAGGTCCCGGAACAGTTAGGATTTATCCTAGAGAAGGAGGCAGCCAACCCAGATATTTATTTTTCCCTGTCAGTATTTCTGAAATCAGTACGGGGGAACTAGAATTGCCTCATCTCGAAGAGATCGGAGGATTGAGAATGGAGAGAATGGAAATGCCCCCTCCCCGAGAGGCCCGGAGATTGCACGTTCAGAGGGGAATGGGAACGTGTCAGACCTGAGGAGTGAACGTGGCTGAAGGATAGCGTTGCTTGGTGATGCTGACTCCTGATGGCCCGGTTAGATTCCAGGCACATTCGGGAATGAATATGTAACAGGTTTGCTGAATACGAAATCCCATCTGATTCATCTCGGACTGTTAACCGTGCTTCGGGCTCTTAGAGAGCCCATCCTTTCTAAGGTCAGGAGACCCTCTAAAGCCTCCTTAAGTGGACTGAGGACCTATTCTGTCATCATCAGTAAAGGGATGTGTGAGGCAGGGCCACCGCAAGGACATTTCATTCCATCAGCAAAGCCTACATTGTGGCTGATTTTTTTCTTCTTCTTCTTAGAGATTCTCTGAGTCTTAAGCCTAGGAATTATTTTCCTCTTCCCCTCCCTGCTCCCTCTCCAATTCTCTGTTCCCATTTTTTTTTTTTCCTCTTTCTCTTCTCTCTGCCTTTCCGTGTGACTTTTCTTCTCCTCTGTATCCATTCAGCAAAACCCCTTTCCGTGGCTCATTCCCTACAGAAAGCGAATATGTGACAGGTCTTAGTGACGGACCCAACTTCATAAATATCCAACTTCTCCCAACGGGGAGCAGAGACAGCAGAGTCATGGGCCAAAGAGGAGAGAAAGAAAGAACAGAGGAGGATGAGGCGGGAGTGTTAGCGTAGCTTCAAGTCAGTGCCTCGTAACAGCACGTGACTTAGTCCATTCCGAAACCCGTCCCCCTCCTGTTTCCCACTTGCCGTACAGACTTCCAACAGAAAATCTGTTTCCTGACCAGCCCGTGCCCCATGTATGCCTTTTCTCCTCTAGTTTCCATCACCGGAGCAGGAAGGAAACACTTCACGTGGACAGCGCGGGTGGGAGACCTGGAAGCTCCCTGTGGCCAACTTGATAGTAAACTTCATTCAGGAAGCAGCAGGCTTCTGGCAAAAGTCTAAAAATTCCGTTTCAGACTCCTCCTTCATCTCACTTCCTCCTTCTGCCTCTCTTTATAAGGTTCTATCTGGGGGTGGAGAGGGGCAGGGTTGAGGGAGATTTATTTCCTGTTTCAGCAGCTATAATTCAAGTAGGTTTTTTTTATATATTTTTTTTTAAAAAAACCTTTTGTTCTTCATGCTTCCTGCCTCCAAAATAGGTGTTGTTAATGTGTCGTGAGCTCTAAATATGTTTCTATGGTTTATACTTCACCAGTTATAATGATTGGTGACTTGGTGATTAAAAATACAGAGGAGGGCTTTTCGCGCTCTCTGCAGAATCTGAGGCAGGAATTTTTATTATTTGTGTTTACTTATTTATTTATTAAATTTATAGAGCGCCTTTTCTCCAAAGGAGCTGTAGCAACAGCAACACATATGTAACATCCAAATGCCATCGCTTAGCGTTATAACAGTTAAACATGAAGGTCCGGAGGAAGGGTCGGCAGCCCCACCGGAAGCCTGTGAAAGGCACGGGACTCTGTGACAATGTGAATGCCTATGTCATAGACAAGCTACACAAGTTGGGCTCGCTTAGTTTTACACGCTACACGAGTTCGGTTCATTTCGTTTTTTCTCAGGTGACACATGCCTTTTGAGGGGGGAAAATGTCTTTTCTCCTAAAAGATACGGTGGTTAGCAGGGTTACCTTTAAAACCCGTTTTCTCTACCATTCCAGGGATACACTCCCCACCTCCCCCCACTCCCCCGCTCCCAATGCTGCCCTTTCCCCTAATGGAATTGCTAACATTTTTAAAGCCCAACTAGATCGTATCAGAAGAGGAGGGGAAAAGGAATTCAGTGTATCCTGATTGGGTGTTAATGACCCTGGAAGACGTGATTTCTTTTATTTTATTCGGTTACCTAGGAAATCTATCACAGCCTTGTAGTATTGATTGTCCAATCTATAAAGAGCTTGGTTTACAGCATGACTGTTAGTAACAGGGTTATTTTAATGAGGGACTCTTCAACACCTCAGATGTTCACTAAATCCTAACCCATCAGCCTAACAGGCTAACACTAAGTGTCTTCAGTGATGAGTTTATCTCCCTCTCCTATCATGAGAAGGCAGTGTCCAGGTAACCAGAAATAAAGCTCATTCTGGGTTGTTTATATGAAAACTACTGGCCATTTGCTTGGGCTGCCATGAATTCTCGGGCCTGGATAACCTTATTAAGGAATGAATGGAGCCCTAGCCGGTTTGGCTCAGTGGTCGGCCTACAGACCAGAGGGTCCCGGTTCAATTCCAGTCAAGGGCATATACCTTGGATGCAGGCTCCTCCCCAGCCTGGGCCCTGGTCTGGGCTCATGCAGGAGGCAACCAGTTGATGTGTTTCTCCCACATCACTGTTTCTCTCGGTCTTTCCCTCTCTTTTTCACTCTCCCTAAAAATCAACGAAAAAATATTCTCGGGTAAGGATTAACAAAAATCTATATCCAGGCAGTCCTCAGGTTACGTCGGACTCGACGAGCCTTGTTTCGTGGTTACGTCGCCATCTCCCATTTATTTGTTAAAAAAAAAAAAAGTTCCGTCATGTTGACGTATGTACATATGTGCTTTATGCTTTTTATTATTTATTTACCACAGGTAAAGGTCAGGAATTGTTATCGTTCTTTTAAAATTTTTTTAATGTTTCACTTCATTACTGCTGTGTATGTGCTCCATGTGAGTGACGTAGGTGCTTATGTAGGTGGGTTCTGACTTCCGGTGAAAATCGTGTTATGTCGCATCGTAGGAACGGATCTCCGGATCTCCGATGTAACCCAAGGACCTACTGTATATAAAAGCCTAATATGCAAATTGTTCCCATGGGAGTTCGACCAGGAGACCGGGCGTTTGATCTCTTGCTATGACGTGTGCTGACCACCAGGGGGCAGTGCAGAATGAAGGAAGGCCCCTGCCAGCAGCCAGCAGCCGGGGGAAGGAAGGCTCTGGCCAGCAGCTGGAAGGGCCCGATCAGCCCTGACCACTGGCCAGGCCTAGGGATGCTACCCATGCACAAATTTCATGCACCAGGCCTCTAGTAATAATAATAAATAAATAAAAAGCAGAGACGGCGACACAAATCATCCTTAGATACATCAAACCTCTGACCGAGGGAGATCTTGAAACAGTTTATTTTCACTCTGAAATTGTGGGCAAACTCAGCCAAAGAGGAGTCCATGTTTAGTAGTTTCTGCAAGACAGAAAAATGGTCACTGATGAGCGTTCCATCCCCGAGGCATTCTGTTCCCTTTGGTGCCCGCCCGCGGGGTGAACTATTCCACCGAAGAAACAGAGGGAAGCCACAGAGGTATTTGCAGCCCTTACTTTTTGAAACTTATTTCCCAAGACCAAACATGAGTTAATGATCAGCCAGCTACCATTCTGGCCCAATGAAAGGAGCACGGGAGATGAGAATCTAGATCTGTGAGTGTCCTCACTTCAAGATCATAGTTATAACATTAAGGATCATAACTTCAAAAGTCAAGATTAAAGAGTTATAAAACCCAGCAAATGGTATTGGTCAGTTTGCTCTTCCTGTTCTGAGTCATAGTCAATGAGCTTGGCACAATTTTTCATGCGTTTCCTTCTGAATTAGTTAACACGGTATCAGACAGAGACTACTTTAATGGACTGAACATAGTGGCCTTTTCAAGTCCTTTCCAATGGGCCACTGCTTTGGCCTTCTTTGTCCAAGTCTTACCAACCCAGGCTCTAGCAGGGACTGGCTTTATGTGTCTTCTCATTCTTTCTCTTTTCTATAATTTGTTACGTAGTTGTCCCCAATGCCAGGCCTGGTTGGCACAGTCCTTTTGCTCATCAAGAAAACGTAAACACAGATGGACCCGCCTTTAGTCTCTCTCTCTCTTGGTCGCAGCTTGAGTTCCGGAACTGCCCAACGTCCCCCAAACAAAAGCCCGAGGTAACCTATGAACTCTGGAAGGAACATAGTCACGTTCTGCTGTCCCTAAGGAAGGCAGAAAGGGGTCCTGGTCCTTTCGCCTTAGAACTGTCCACATCAGAGAGGCTCGTTTCCGTTACAGGAGAACTTACTATCACTGGTTCTGAAGAACTTGGTGTGGAATGACAAATGCTTTGCGGTAAATACCTAGAAAAGAGAGAAAAACAATATTTTTTTTAACTTGGTCTGTTGCTCTTTTTTCCTTTTTTTTGAATTGAGTATTTGCTCTTTTTTCTATGACATTTTGTTTACTGGAGCTTAGCTTCTCTTACATGAGATAAAGAAAATAAGACGCTGCCGCGCCCCCCCCCTTTTTTTCCTCTAGTAAAATTCCTCAGCTCTGCTAGCAATTTAAAAGCCGTGATCATACCCATTAGCTTCTCCATCATTGTAATTGTTGTTAATTGTTATAACTGTTTTAGTTATTAGTGTTGTCATTATTGCTCTAGGTCCTCTGTCTGTTTTATGCTGAATATATTAGTGCTTTGCTTTTGAATTACCAGGCTTTATTTAGTGCAGAGTTACATTTTTTTTTTGAGAGGTATTGAGAAATACTGGCATTATGCTTTATTCTTTTGTTTCATTCCAAATGGACAGACTGGGGGGAAAAATAATTAGATGGAATAATGTCCTCAAAATGAGAATGTTTTGAATTAATTAAGTGGTCAGAATGCTGCACCGTTTCTGATCTCAGAGTGCTGCCTCCCCGGCTGGATGGTAGGCCTGAGGGCAAGGACCAAATGTGGCCAATGTGGAATTCCCAGCATCTAGCAGAGTCCCCAGCACTTAGTAGGTGCTGTGTACGTGGTTGTTGAATGCTGAGGAATGAATGCAGTGAAGCTGTGTATACTCTTACACGTGAATGCCAACCACACATATGTTATACAGGGAGTTTGCAATAGTGAGTCCAATCTTGTCCAGTTCAGGTGTTCCTCCTCCCTGATTTCCTTAATACCAGAATACTGTCCAAATAGCAAGTCTAACCTTTTCCTCATGTTTAGCCTTTCATTCTGCTTATTTTTCAGAGTTTTTTGGGTTGTTTTTGTTTTTGTCATGGGTCTGACGATTCCAGTTCCTGGACTAGGCTGACCTATCTCCTGGATTCCTGAGCTCTATCTTCTTTTGGCCTTCAGCTTGTAAAGAACTGAAGGCATTTTCTTTCTTTCTTTTTCTTGGAAGGTTTTCCTTTTCCTCCTAACTTCTTCCTTTCTCTGTCTGAGCTATTGTGCTTTTAGAATAGGCCTTTTTTCAGGTGTTCTCCCCAGATGCCTTATATCCTCAATATCATTTTTTTTTTTACATATATACCCAAAAGGCACTCATAGTCTTAGGCGCTACCTCACATCCAGGCATGTGGGGAGCAATACCCTGCAATGACCATCTGTTAGGCCAGAAAAAGCCAAGATAATGTTGTTGGTCTTACCATTTGGATATATCATTGTTTTAAAAATCCACTTTTATAAATTTCCTCTACCATGTTATATTGATGTCAATATACTTTTTATCCCTAAGTTTAGTCAAACTCTCTGGGTGATTAATCAACTCCATTCCGACTGCTTTCACTTTCCAGGGACTGATATTTCTCTACTATTTCCTGCACTGATATCCAAGAAATATATACCTTGTCCTTTCAATAATTAGCATTTTTATCCCAAAGTATTGTTTCTTCCAAAAATATTCCGAACTGTGGCAGAATATTTCCAGCGTAGTTGTCTTGTTTGCTGCCCTCTGTTGTCTACTGCATATACAAACCATTTTCTGTGGAAAGAAAACATAGCTGAGTTTCTATATGGTTAACATTTTTACTTCTGTTTGTAATATCTGAGTCCTCACTAAATAGCTCTGTACCACCTCCGTTTTTGTGTGCGTTAAGCTTCCTACTAAAGTTCATTTCCAGAGACATACATAGGGGTGTTGATCCCCTGTGCCTTTATTATTTGAATTGCTCCTAAGTTAATAACAAGCAGAAAAAAGGCAAATATAGCCAGGGCCTCTGCCTCCCTCCTCCCCCCACTGCCCCAAATCTATTCCCACCCTCAGCAACTAGCACCATTACTCCTCAAGGGAGGCTCAAGGCAAATGAAGAGAAAGATGGAAACTGGTAAAAAAAAAAAAATAGGGTCCCCCCCAAATCACTTAAATTTTCATGAAAACCCAGGACTCCTGACTCCCAATGATAGGAGTGTCACCTTTGGTGGGTGCTTTGCTTAAAGCTCTCATACACAGCATCCTAAGGAACGGGGAGCGTTGCCACATTATCCCTGGCCGAGTGGGCATTCGCTCTCCCGCCATTCAAATCCCCAGATCCTCTCCCACTTTGTACGCTAGTGTTTAACCTTTCCGGGTAGAAGAAGATCAATACAAATTCTTCATTGTTAAGAATCGATGGCTGTCCTGTGGCATCACTGCCATCCAGTTTTGCTGAGAAGCTCAGTAAATCTCTCCAGCTGCTTCTACAGCTTGGTTTGTCGTCTTGAGTTGCTTTCATTTTTAATGCAGATCACTTTGGTTTCCGTTCCCCTGAGGGCTGGCAGATAGATCTTGGCAGGCGTGTTCAGGATCTACAAATGAGCTGCTGGCAAAGGGCCAGCCCACCCAGAATGTAGTTGTAATGGATGAGACACCCCCTTGGTTCCACTTAAAGACTGAGCTATTTGTTTCCGTATTTATTGGTGATTGCCTCCTATAGTACCTGGGTGGGAAGTGTCCAGGATGAAGTTCCTCTGTAACAGAGGAGACCAACATGGGAGACTGCGACGCAGACACGGGCTGGTTGGCTCAGCCTCTCTTGTAAATAGGAAGTCAGAGACTTACCCCATTCCTTCCAGTGCATCATGAAGAGAAGCACTGATGGTGTAGACGCCCTGGATTAAGGGAAGTCTAGCAGGAAATCTCTTGGTGCTGCTTCCATACAGGCCACGTGAAAAATTACCTGCCTGGTTTTCTTTTGTTAATAAAGGAATATATTTATCATATTATTGAACAGCATCCGACGAAGGGTGATCTGTAAATATTTAATGTTAGTTAATGATCTCCCTCTCCCACAGTCCTTTGCTCATGCTGAGTATTTAGGGGTATCTCATCCCGGCCACCCTGAGTCTTGGGCTTCCTAGGGGCAATATAGAACCCTGGCTTCCATTGGCAGCAAAAATGTGGGCTCTGTGGGAAAAGACGGAGTCTTTTTAACTTTGATTTCTCCTCTCTTTGATCAGTGGACTATGCCAGTTATTACCAGGGCTTATGGGATTGCCATGGTGACCAGCCAGACGAACTGTCCTTCCAGCGGGGTGACCTCATCCGCATTCTGAGCAAGGTAAAGACACCAAGTGTGGGGCCTGGATCAAACGTTTATTTTTTCACTCTTGAGGGTGTAGTCACCATCACCAGAATTATTCCGTGTCATACACTTCTCTTGTGCGTATTACGTGGCTGCCTCACACATAAACTCCCATTGGTTTGTAATTCTTAGGGAAAATTTTAATTGAAAATTCAGACCCAGGAACCAATTTTCAAGTTTAAAAATACAACAAGGTAGACATAATACTAAAGCTATGCCAATCAAAATCTGATCTTTTTAGGGTCTTTTGATATTTAAAAGGTCATCACTATGTACATAATTTATGATCATATAATACTCTTAAAACCATTCTGGCTACATCAGATGCCTTGTTTCATTTATAGATAAACAAGACTGTAATATAATTACGTGTGGAGGGAGGAGTCAGAGCTAGCTAGCTCAATTGGTTTGAGCAAGTGCTGATAAGACCAAGATAGTGAATCAAACCCCACAAGGGCCAGCTAACTTTATTCTCTTCCTCAGTCACAAAGCTAACCCCTAGCCCCAGCTAATCATCTCACAAATAGTGTTGCTGATCATAAAAGAATTGGGGGAGAAAAAAAGGACAGATTATTATAGATCCATCACCTATGTGGAAAAGATTCAGAACTGATGGGCTACTGAGGAATCAGTAGCATTCTCTTTGTAATTAAATACTACACATTCTGTATAGGTGGACTAAGGAACTAGGTCCCTAAAAAAAAAAAAAAAACTTATTTAAAAGTTCTTTCTCTTGCCCTGGCTAGTGTGGCTCAGTTGGTTGGAGTGTCATCTTGCACACCAAAAGGTGGTGGGTTTGATTCAGAGCACATACCCAGGTTGTGGGTTTACTCCCCGGTCGATGTTTCTCTCTCTCAAATCAATAATTTTTAAATGTTTATTGTTGTTTACAAAGTTTTCTCTCTCTCTCTCTCTCTCTCTCTCTCACTGAGGTCAATCAAGATCTACAAACACATTTTTGAAATAGGCATAATTTGCTCTTTAATTGATGAGTATGTGGATTCCATAAAGCAATATTGAAAACCCACTGTGTCAGTAACCCATCATTTGCTGTTTATCTAAAGGTTTGTCTCAATTTAAATATACCACAAGCTCCTTAGGAAACACCAGGCTGACCCAAGGTACCTTTCAGTGGTTCCCACGAGGCCCCTCGGACCCAGGACCAAATTCAGACCTCACTCTTTTCAAGAGAGTAGGCGGCCTCAAGAGCCCTGCTGAGTGAGGTCACAATCTTCTAGTGTTTCCTTCCAGAGTCCTAACTCACCACCCCCGAGTGCCATTCCCCTGCAGCTCTACTACACCAAGAATAAATTGGGAGCAAAGAAGGGAGTGGACGTTGCCCTGATAGGTATTTCAGATGCCCGAAAGCGAGGTTTGCGTGTAATAGAATTTGTGTACATTACCACGCTGGCATTATAGGGGTAATCGAGTTATCCACTCAGGTGTGACCGGGCCTCTGTTTGCCCAGAGCCTGCAGGTGAACAAATTAACTGTTTACATTGTCTGAGGGGCCTGCAGCAGGAGGTGGGAGAACAGAGCCAGACTGTCTGCTGGCCCTCTCTCCCGGTCATGATTATTTTGTTGGTTTTGCATGTCTTTTGCCTTTGTTAATGGCTTCTCACTGGGGGTCCGTTTCCTCCATTTAGCAGTGGCGGTGTGGTGACTTGCCCGGCAGTAAGAAGCTGTCTGTAGTTAGTTACCATGGCTGTGGTGTTTTTAAGAGACACCAAAGAACCTGGGAACCTCCCCGACCTGTGATTCTTTTTAACCAATCTTTCTTCCCTTCTTCCATTAAAAAAAAGCTAATCTGCCATAATTTAATTCAGTGAGAATACCTTGCTGCCCTGGCTCTATCAGGCTTCCTTCTCCATCTTTGAAAGGTCATGAGTCCATTTCATCCCTTACCATGGTAGTAGCACCTTTCTTTCCCCAAAAGCCAAACCAGCTGCCCCCCTTCTATCTCCATGTTGCTAATTTCTGCACGGCAGAGGAGGAAATGAGAAACTAGAAGCTCCACTGAAGTTTCCCTCATAACATTCCCGTTAACATTGGCTTGGAGAGCCTTTGGAATTGGATTTACCTTTATTATATAACCTAACTCAATGAGTCCTTGGACAGGAAGGAACCTTAAAAGGCCACCCAATTCGTTCCCTTGCCTCGAAGAAATCCAAATTAACAGATTCAGACAGATAGAAAAGGAGATTCCACTACCATTCCCAACTGTCTGTCTACTCAGGCGCTCGGTAATTCCTTGTCTCTGGGATTTTCTCCCATATGGATCCTAAACTCATTCCACTTTCGCCCCAGCTGGCTTCCTTTGTTGGAGTCAGTGACGGTCTGCAGCCAGGAGGAACAAAACTGACCCAAGTTGAGGTTAGTCCAGAAAAACAGTTCTAGAAATCTCCGTTTTACTTTCTCCCTGGCCAGTAGAACCTGTGTCGGGCAAGAAAGGCCGGCTGTTTAGGAACCTGAATGAGCCTGTTTCCCTGAGAAATGCAAGACAAGAAAGACTCAGCTAACCTAGACCAGTTTCCTGACCTGTAAAAGGAGGGAGTTCTGTTGGATGACCTCTAAGATTCCTTCCACCTGATACTGCAAAACTACTAAAGAAATCCCACACACACAAAAAAAATGTATTTATTCAGATTCAGTGAACAAAAATTTCCAATTATGAGCTCTTTTGTGTTTGGCCATCATAAATGTATCTGGTTCCCCACCCCCCTCTCATATAGGATAAAAGAAATATTTTGAAGGGGATGGTTGGATAACAGAAATGGCCCCGGGATAGGGAAGTGAGTGGGAAGTGAGGGGGGTTGTGGAGGAGGGAGAGAGATAGATACAGCTTTATTCTTAGGGTCATGCTGCCCCCTACTGTTTCTTAATAGTTGCCCACGTATGACCCAACCTTGAATCCTAGAATCCCAGGGCCAGGGGAGGTTGTTAAGACCTAGGGCCTTAGGGCAGAAAGGATCCAAAGAGTTATTTACTCTTTTTTTAAAAATCCAGAGAGGAAGACTGGTTGGGTAAGAAAGATGTACCCCATAGATAACCACATGCCCAGTCACCTGTTCTGTTCTTAGGGAAGCAAGTCAGTAGCAGAGGGGTTACGTATGTGACCTTGAGCAGAGTCACTGAATCTGGTTGCTCCTCAGTCTCCCCATCTGTAAAAATTGGACTAACTTCTATTCATAGGGTGTTGTGATGCTCACATGGGAGAATGTGTGTAAAGAAGTGCCTGGCATCTAGGAAATGGTAACTATCAACCTCCCTTTTCTGCTAACAAACTTTTTGGGTCACTGTTGGATACAAACGAGCAGTTCAATAAACTATTGGTGAATTGAGAGAGGAAAAATGGGTAGCCTGTCCAGCCAAGATCTCTTCATGGAGATGCTCAAGAGCACAAAATGTGCTCACTTAGAAATAAAAAAAATAAAAAAAAGTGCAGAGACCTACGTGGAAATCCACCAGGTCATTTCTGGTCTGAGATTTCATCACTGACAAAAACGGCTCAAGCTTCTCCTCTGAGGAGAGGCCAGAGCCGTGTGTCCAAGCTCTGAAACAGTGCCCAGTGGCCTAGCCAGCCGGACTCCCGCTGACCCACCCCTAACACATCCATGCAGTCTTCAGCCCCATGCCGTCTCATGCCCACTTAATTCACGGACTTCCAATTTGGGCCTTAAAATATCTTAAAGGGAGATTTTAATAACGAAGCAGATCTGTGCACCCAGCGATGCTGACGTTCCTTCCTTCCTTCTGGACCCAGTTAGTTCTGAAGAGTTCTTTCTGACGACCCAGGGACTGAGCTCAGCTTCCACCCGGTGCAGGGGTGCAGCTCAGGCCGCAGCGGGGCGCCTAGCGCTCTTCGGTGCCTCCAGATTGTGGCGCTTGTGCAGGTTCCCTCAGACGTAACCGATGGCTCCTGGGAGCCTGCCTCTCGTAAATTACTTCCCACGATGCCTGCGACCATGGCAGAATGCAAGTTTGAATAGAGCAGGGAAAAAGGTGTTTGAAAGGCCTGTTCACTCAGCTGCATTTTAATTTCCTTTTCAATCTTGTCCCAATTAATTTCACAGAATTAATCTCACAGAAGCCACTCGGCAGCACTGAGGCTGCGGTTTTAGTGTGGCGGTCGCCCTGCCTGAACATGAAATAGGAGCTAATATAAAAATCCATCTGCTGTGTTTGAAATACACGCCGGCTGCTGCTCAGTCCTGTCTGACATTCCAAACATCAACAGCGGGGAAAAGTGATTTGGGGGTTAGTGGCCATCAGTACTTGGCTGGGGTTCAACAACAGGTGTACTCCAAAAATCCACTCAGCCTGGGCAGCAGGCATGACAGGGCAGGTGCGGAATCGCCCTCCGTGCAATAGCGCTGTGTTCTGGCTTCGTTTCTCTTATGTGGGGATCGGAAGGCCCTTCTGGGGCCCAGCTCTGCTGTGGGCATGGATTGTAAGTGGGGAAAGGGGAGGTAAGAAGCCTCAGTCTGGATCAGACAAGTCACAGGTCCCGGCTTTCAGAGGCGTGACTCTGTCTTCCTGGCTCCAAGGTCTCTCACCATAGTACCCTTTTCCTACGTAATAAAAATGCTTGTTCCACTATGCAAGGTAACTTACATTTAAAGATTAAGCCTCCTTTTCCGGAAGTCGTATATAGCGGTGACATGAGCTGTCCAGCAGGTAAGGGTGAATTAAAGAGAGAACGGGAGAGAAACTCCTTCTCAATTGGCTAGAAAGGACAGGAGGTCCCTGAATGATGTCTTGCATTTAAGGTAAACCAAGTCAGCAGGCTGCCTCTCTTGGGCTTACGTTGTGTGCCTCATGAGTTGGCCTCAGGCTCCTCCCACGATCTGTCCAGCTACTCCTCCCCATGGAAATCAGCCTTGCAGCAACAAGTTGGGCACCGCGTACGGTTTACGCTTACTTGGCAGCCTAGCTGGGGTGGGAAGATACTCTTGTGGCCCAAACACACCGACTTCGGTTGTCTTCTCTGCTGGTGCAGTTGATACAGAAACAGGGCCTCTCCTAGGCAAGGCCAAGTTTCACATCGAACACATGAGGCTGTGAGATGGCCGGGGGCTTTATGTGCACGAGGGTGGACCGATTTTGTCACCCTGGGTGACATTTAGCTTCCAGCACTGGGTTGGAGCTACTTCAACTCAGGCCGAATCCTAGCTCCAACCCCAGCTCCTTGCGATCCGAATGCAGCAGGCCTGTCCCCCCGCACACCTGGTCCACGTTAACAGAACTCCCTGTCCGTTATAACGGGCTTTTGAAAGCCCAGTGTTCTCCACCTGCTCCCTCAAAGGACTACTGAAAGCGTGTAGACCTTCCCCCTCCCTTGACCGCCAGCCCCTCCAAAAGAGATTTGTATGTTGTAAAAATTATCTGAATGCAGCAATCCTTCCTCTTTTAAGTGTGCTTAGTTGAATGTGACAAGAACCCTCATAAAAACAGATAAGTTAATTCCTTCGATTGCTTTAAATGAAAGGGTGTGTGGGTGGGTGTGTGTTTTTTGTTTTTAATGTCAGGGCTCTGAGGGAAAGGAGGTGTTTGGTGACATCTAGTGTCCATTTAGGACTTCCTCAGGCTCCATTAGCCTCTGCTCGGCGGCGTGGGGGATGGGTGAGGTTATTGGGGAGGTGATTCGTGGGTAGTAAGTAGGGTGAATATAGGCCTGGGGGCTGGCTGCCCAAACAGTGTGATGAAACTGATCAATGCTTGTCAAAGAGCTATTATTCACCTCTGACCTTACCGAAGGGGGCGGGTAGGGGGGATACCATCGGAAAATATCTGTTCTTATTTATGATGATAAGAAAGAGAAGCAGAAGCTGTCCCCACCACCCCATTTCATGTTAACAAGCAGGTCAACACTGTGCCGTGATGACGAAGATGATGATGATGATGGTGTTTGCTCTCATTAATAACCCCTATGGGAGGCTATAGAGTTCGGAGGATGGGAATGGGATTTGGGGTCAGCTGGAAGGCAACGGTCACACACCGGTCAGATTCAGTCGAGGCCATTCCTTTCCCCCAGACAGGAACCAATCGTCTAGAACAAACCCTGGCAGCCTCATTCCTTCCAGGTAATTTTTATAAATGAGGGGACACCCATTCCGAGAGAGGACAAAAGGGAGAGGGTGTTTGTGTGTGTGTGTGTGTGTGTGTGTATGAGTGTGTGTGTGTGTGTGCAGATGCATGCATGTAAACCTGCTAATAAGAGGCCAAACTGCTTATCAACTGTATCCTCCAAACCTGGCCATTTATTATAAAACCCATTTATTTAAAAAGAGAATAAAATTGGCATTTTGCAGTTTAATCTCCTTACTCCTAAACTGTTGTCCTGGATGGGACCTTTCACTTTCTACACACACACACTCACACACACTCACACACACACACACACTCACATACACACACTGACACACACACACTCACACACACACTCACATACACACTCTCACACACAGTCACACACACACACAGTCACATACACACACACTCACATACACACTCTCACACACAGTCACACACACACACAGTCACATACACACACACTCACATACACACTCTCACACACAGTCACACACACACACAGTCACATACACACACACAGTCACACACTCTCACACACACACTCACACCTTTCAGTGAGGTGGAAAGTCCCAAAGCAAATAATTAACTGAGGCCCGGACAGAAATGTTTACCTAGAACCATATAAGCCGTGGCAGGTTTAGGTTCATGCTCAGAACAGCCCGATGCTTCACAAACTCCAGCGTAAAAAAAAAAAAAAAAAATCCAGCCATTTATTTTGCAGTGAATTTATAACAAGTGCTGTTAAAGTCTTCGTCTTTTGACAGAGGTAATAATAAATTCACTGTTAAAGACGGTAGTTTAATTCCTTATACCTCCAATACTGCACAGAATAAACCGTATTCATCACTGAGTAATTTTTTACCACATAAATCTTTAAAACTAACCGGTGAAGGCTGTTGAGGCTGAAATATTGTGAATTTATTAGATATGCCCATGTAGTATTGGATTCAGAGGTTTCCATTCGAATATATTATGGGGGAAATTTGTGTCTTTAACGGTGACATTCCCTCCATTTCCCGCTGCCAGTGTTATAACAAGCAGCTCCTCCAGAGTCAACCGCACGTGTGTAAGACAGAGATTTAGTAATAAACTCCTCACTAATCTGCCAGGGAGGCTGCGTGACATTTCGGTGAGATGCTCTGTTTAAAAGGAGTCACAAAAGCTTTGTTTCTGTGTAATTATTTTCTCAAAAGGAACTCAGCCCCCACCCACCCCCAAACCTCTGCCTGCCAGCGTTTCTTGGTAGTATATGCAGTCAGCTCTCCAACCAAACTGGCAAAATATTGAAGCAAATTATAACCTCATTGCAAATGAGGTTATAGGATTAGCAATGAGGGGTTTGGGGTAATGGGTGAGAACACAGAAAAGCTGGGATTAGCAGACATTGCCAGACGTGTGGTATTTAAGGCTAATAAAGAGATGATATTGCCTATCAAACTAGAAATAAGACAATGGTTTCAGAAAACTTGTTCTTTAAAATCTTTCATCCTGACATATGACACAGTAATGATACAATTACACGCTCAGATTTGAACAAAAATCTTTGTACTCTACCACATTAATTTTGTGTGGAAATCTGTGCCTGTTGGATGATAATATTCTCTACCTTTCTTATGATTTGCTAGCGACGTGACATTTAAACTAACCAACTGATTATATTAGATTGTAACACCCTCTCCAGCTTCATTAAGGAAACGTTAATATTGCTAGAATGAAAAATATATTTTCTTTTAGATGCAGAAACGTGCGTCATCTTTTCAGCAAAGAGCTTCAGCAGCTTCTCTCTCCCCACTAATATTTTGTATTTGGGAAGGGTTCCAGATACAAAAAAACTTCCAAGGAGCACTAAACTTGAAGATTTTTTTTTAAATAAAGTACAATAGGTTTCTAACGGTTAGAGGAGGAAAAATCTCCTGGCAATGCAAGACTGCAGCCCATCAGAATAATTATGAAAAGACAGACCCAGCTAGAAAGATAAGCATAATACCAGCAATTAATATTCAGCATTCACAGTATCGTCAAGAGGCTGTGTTTTTCTTTGTGATGTGGTGGCTCATCAGCTAAGGGTGTTGGGAGGCAGACTCAGCTCTGTCTTCTTTTTGTGCGTGAGGATTAAGGAGAAAAAAAACAGCAACAATCCTGCCCCATCTGTAAATGAACCAACATCTTGATTTTATAGCTATTTGCTCTGTAAAACTGGGGAATGAAACAAAAATTACTGGATGCCTAAGTAACACTTTAATTCTGAATTCATTTGCGCCGTAGCTATGTAGTTGTCACAAACCATAATGCAGTATTTAATTAAAATAACAGAAGTGCATCTAGACATGTCCTGGGGTAGCTATCACCAAATTATAGTCTATGCCACCCGTATTTTATTTATGAAACGGCAGATTCTAAGGTGCAAATAGGCTAATTCAAAAGCATAAACATTTTCAACCTGCATCTTTACAAAGGCTTTTTTTTTTTTTTTCCTGCTGCGTCTTTAAATTTTTTTCCTCTTTCTATCGGGGCTTTTTCAGTGGGATTGTTTGGATGTCCATAAATAAGTCTCTTTCTAACTCTCCCTTTTCAACTATTGACCTCCTGAGTCTTCTAACTGTGAAATCCCCCGACTGTTGTCATGGAAAGGCTTGTGAGGTATCGCGGGAGCCCCCGCAAGCAGGGGACCTCTTAACGGAACCTGGGCGTGGGTTCCAAGAGGATAAGGAAAGAAAGCAAACGCTTTTCAGGCTGGGCGTGCTCGTCCCCATACGATCTTCCTTACACTCTTTTCCCCACCCATAAACACCAGCTTCCGCGTGCACCCTCGCTCGCTCTACGTGGTGGACGTTCGCATGCAGACCGACTGCTCTTTTTCATAAACGCGTAGCATCCATCTTCCACGCACCCTCCATCTATCTCCCCGTTCACATCGGCTGTCCCATCCAGCTCCTTGTCTGCAGAATTATGTTCAGCAAGGTCCCGCTTTATAGGAAATAAATAATGAAAATGGAATGGACTGCGAAAGATAATCGAAACATTCAAATTGTTATTTTTCACCGTCCTTCCCGCAAACAGAGCATCTATAAACACCTAGCGAAGGTGCTGGCTGGCTCCTAAAACGCAAACACCTTATGGCGCATTCTGGCCCCGTGGGTCTCTACACGGTGTCTTTCCTGTTCTGGCTCTCTTGCTGTTTGATACTCCAAGATCGTGCCATTTTTAAATGGGAAATGATGTGGTGTTATTTTCATTCTTCCTGCTTAATATTTGTCCTGTCTTTAATGATGTTTTTGTCATCGTTGCTCCTCCATAAAAGAATCCTGAGGATTATAAAATAGAAACAAAATTGCAATCGCCGTTTTAAAGAAAATAGCCCCTGCGATTACTGTATAAAGATATTCCAATAACAGTATCATTTGATCACGGCCTGATCCTACAGCAGGTTCTTTTGGAGAAGGGGTTTCTTACACACACTTGTAATTATTTTAGCCCCTTTCACAGGTCACATAGAAAGTTAATTTCAATCGCTGCTAATTTCCGTCCAACAAGAGTACGGTGCTTTAAACCACCCAAAATAATTGGATTCAAAACAAATTTAGGAAATTGAGTGTGTTAGAAAGCAAATAAAAATATCCTTTTGGTAAGAAGGAGGGTGAAAGTAGTAAAAATGGCCTTTTTTTTTTTCTCTCCTCCCTTCTTTCCCCTTCACAACTTTGCCATTAAAGTTGCACCTACAGCTAGAAGTTTGTCCGTGAAAAATGGTCATTTTGTTTCTCTGCTCTAAGAATGTTATTAAAATGCTAATTTAAAAGAAAAAGGAGTTAAATATCTAGCGATGGTGCATTCTAATTGCAACCATAATGAGCTCTCTAAATGTGCGTGCCCCTGACACACACAGAGCATAAACAGCAGTAAACAGATCATTAGTACCCGCGTTCATTTATTCTGGCGACCTTACCATGACCCCACCGAGGGTAGGGTGAAAAGCAGGTGGATCTGGCTGTGACACCCCCTAGAGGGATCCAGGAAATGAAGCTATAAGCGGTTGTCATGGAAACGCCTATGTGTGCAGATGATGTAACACACCGACAGGCTGTGTAGGGCTCCGCAACTGGGACGTTGCCTTTCCCTCGCCGGAACAATCTTGAGGATTAAATTATTCATTTCTTTAATTCACAAAGCGAAAGGAATCCTAATTTTCTTGATGTGCAACTCTCTTCCATTTGTCTAAGGTCTGGAACACGGTGACTTGTCGTCCCCTCATTCTCCGAAACCTACTCCAAGCTTCCTTCCTATAGTCTAAAACCCCAAATCACAGAATCTGGCAAAATCAAGCAGGGGGGGGGGGGGGGGGGGGGACAGAAATCTGACACTCCACATCTGCACTGAAAGAGAGAAAAGCCTAAGATTTTAAGCTAAAATAAATAATGCAGACAGTGTCCCTTTCTGACGCGGGCATGTTGGCCAGAGACTAAATGTGTACCTGTGCTGAACAAGATGGCTTTGTTTAGAGCAGGGCAGGGTCAAACCCATACCCAACGCAGACAGCGTCAAGCAGAGAGGCACCAGCCCCAAATGAACACATCACCCTCGCAAGGTGCGAGAAAGAGAGATAAGAGGGAACGAGCATCTGCTCCCCCCCTCCCGTGTCCAATTGAGGGAATCGAGATTAATAAAAATAATTCTTTGGAGAATGATTCCACTCTATCCTACCCTGTTTTGCACCAAACAACCTCAATAACCTTACGGCAACAGTAGAATAACTTTTCTCCTTTTTTTAAAAGGAAGCAGAAAAGACCGTCTCTGGAAATTATTTTAAAATAAAAAATATCCCGGCCTGTGCCTCCCCCCCCAGCCCCCTCCCCATTGCACTTTAGATGAACCTGTGATATTGTAGCAATGGCCCTTGAAGTGCAGTGGGGAGGTGATTTAGGAGAATATTAAAGGCAATGTGGAGATTCAAGGCGCCTCTCTCAGGGAGAGCTGGAGAAATACGCAGCACAGATGGGCCGAGCAGATTAAACATTTCCGTCACATTGTTTCCAAATTGTGTTGTGGTGCCTGAGGCTGGTACTGC
>NW_006298628.1:3143498-3149834 GCF_000327345.1 Myotis davidii
CGAGCTGCACAGTTTATGGAATACATATTAATACGCAGGTCTCACATGGCATCACAATCCTATCAGCTCCAAAATGGTGCTGTCTCTATTGTTCCTGAATTCTGCACTTGGCACCTTGCTGTCTCTCAGCGGCAAAGTGTTTCCCTTCCCTTTCGCTTTTCTCTGTCCTTTAGGCCAAGTTCAAGTTGTGGGTTTCTTCCTTGTTGCTCTTTCCTTGCAGCCCCGGTCCACCCTCCCTCTTGCCTTCACAGCTCATGATTTTTCTGTCATGCACACTATGCGTTTTGCCCACCCTTCCATCACCAACAGTGTCCAGTTTGTACACAGGTCCTGCACACCTCCCTGGCCTTGACTTGATGGTCATCCACCCATACCCCTTGCAGGACATCAGCTTCAGACTGGAGGCTGGGTGTTCCCTTGCTCTGGAGTGCTCTCGGACCTTCCATCTAGCAGACACATCCCTCTTCTCCTCGGAACACTTGGCCAGGGAGTGAGCTTTGTAGAGTTGTTGCTCTGTACCCTCCTCCCCTCCACCCCCAATGGCTCTCACTGACCACCCAACCTTTCCATGTCCCCTTTCTTACACTCACGTACCTTCCCCGCACTACCCCGAATCCAGGCCCATCGACCTCCACGTTAGCAAATTCTCTGAAATGTAGCAATACACTGGGTCAATTGAGGCAAATTTCGTGATTCATTTGTATGATTCATAGACCAAAACTCTGAATAATGGAGGAGAGAGAAAATGATGGCCAACAACTCAAAACACGGTGTGAAATCGTCTGGAGAGGCCGCCAAGGTCTCAGCCAAGCGCTGAGCTCTGAGCTCTTCACAGGTTTCAACACCACTAACCCACTGTCCACCCAGCTGACCACTTCCTTTCTCCTCCTGCCAAATCTCTTCACGAAACCACTTGTGCTGAAAAGCGGGCACCTGTTTGTCTTTGGTGAGCAATTCCTGTCCAGTCTTGTTTTTCTCAGCAGTAGGAAGGGTACTGAGTTAGAGCCCTCCATTTATTTAATCATTTATGATAGCCTCAGAAGGCATTACTTTTCCAAAGCTGGATTTTAAGAGTAGAGAAATTGTGGGCCAATCCAGAGTAGAAATACGCTGTTTTCGGCTGGTCCTGGAATATTACAATCTACTCCACCAAGGAATTCAAACTCCCCATCTTTACTGAGGATAATGTGTGATGCACAAGCCCCCGTAGAGAAACAAGCAATCATACACAAATAATTCTGGGATTGACTGGCCTTTCCCATACATTTATCAAGCATTTATTGATCTTCCGTGTTAGGGGCTGGTTGATGGTCCTCTTGAAGAGGAATTCGGTTGTTTACAAGCGCAGATATAGTGAACTTTGACGGTTAAAAGAGCAAAAGTCTGAGACATTTTTCTGGGAATCTTGTCCCACGGAGGCTTGTCTAAAGCCCAATTCAGTGTGAAGAGAGGACATTTCTATTAGGAACGTTCTCGGGGGGAGCTGGCTGTGGCAAGCAGCTGGGTCCCCACGCCGTCATGTGTGTCTGAACGGAAGCTATGGGAAGACACCACAACGTCTAAGTCACGGTGAGAGCGGTGGTGCCTTTGAAGGGGTAAGCAGGTGTGGTCAGCATTTGAGGAAGAAACAGACTCTGCAGCTGGAGGCTGAAGCATAGGAGACCCAGCAGCAGGAACAAGGATTCTTGATTTCCTTTCACTGTTTTTTTTTTTTTTTTTCAAAAGAGGGAGGGAGGCCCTAGCCGGCTCAGCTCGGTGGATAGAGCGTCGGCCTGCAGACAGAAGGGTCCCAGGTTCCATTCCGGCCAAGGGCACATGCCTGGGTTGCGGGCTCAGTCCCCAGTAGGGGTTGTGCAGGGGGCAGCTGATCCATGATTCTCTCTCATCATTGATGTTTCTATCTCTCTCTCCTTCTCTCTTCCTCTCTGAAATCAATAATGAAATATATGTATTTTTAAAATACTTTATTTTTTTTTAAAAAGAGGGCGGGAGGTGAAGGTGGCACACTGGGCCAAAGTGCAGATCCCAGCCATCAAGATCATCGCATTTTCCCCCTAGAGCAGCGGTCGCCAACCTTTCGGACCTCACGGACCACCTCACGGACCACGGACCACCGGTTGGCGACCGCTGCCCTAGAGCACTGGTTTGTAGACTGTAGCAGGTTTATAAATCCTTTGAGAACCTGATCAGAGATCTGGGCCACACCCCAGGGACAAGACACGCGGACACATGCACACCAAATTCTACACCGATTTCAAGGAGGTCAAAGATGCCTTCACGTCCATCCTCGGACAGGCCAGGCGCTCACAGGCTCCAGCTTCCGAATCTGTGTCCGAGAGGACGGAGGCTTCCTGTTGTTGGAACAGCCTAGGAGTCACTGAGCCTAGAAATTGGATTCTCATCCCAAGACAGGCTGGTCATTCCAGGTCATGTCTGTGCTTCTCCGGGAGCCATGGAAGAGCTTATACAAATAGGAAGCAGCGGGGAGGAGAGAAATTAAAATGTAGCAATCATGGAGCAGGGGTATTTAATCTCTTTTAAGGCTGATGATAGGCGCCTGCTGGTTTCCCCCCTGATATCCCCTGACACCTACTGACAGGGTATTTGCAGCCCCACACAGGGACTCGGGGCCCTGTGACAGGAGGAGCACCGAGGAGGTCCATGATAGTCTTGAAGCCGTAAACAGCAATAGGAAACCACTGGAGGCAGAGTCCGGCTGTGCGACGCGCCCGTGGTTGGTGGCCATACTGCTTTTTGTTGATGGAATTTGCTGTTCTTTTTATGGCAGGTTCGGTAGGGTTGTTTTTTTCCTTATGGATGGAGATTAGCAGCATAAATCCATTGATGGCAGCGCGCAGTCCCCCATCAACACTTCTGATGGTTGCTGTTGGTGAGGGCTGTGTCGATGTCAGGTTCACTCAGTGCTCTGCTCACCCAGGCCAGTGGCTTCTCCATCCAGATAATGGACTCCGAGTAGCCAACCCTCCTTTTTAAGACTCCTTCATTTGGGGGGTTCAGTGAGGTGAGGTAGAGTTGATGTTGAGGGGAACAGATGTTTCATCAAGCCTTGAGATACTAATGACGAGAACAAACCACACATTGCACTATTTCCAAGTGAAAGTCTTCTTAAAAGACTGTGGCAAGAAGCAAGCCCTGATGTGAAGGATTTTTTAAACAGCTTTTTATATTCTTATCTAAAGCATCTTCAATGAACAGTTTTGTATAATTCACATTTTAGCGCTACCCTACACACTGTATATAGGGTTACAGCATGGGGAGCCTTTGTCATTCTGACTTCCTGACATTGTCACCTGTAGGTATGTATCCTCATATTGAGTATTTGAGGTCTCCCAGGAATGTCTCCACATTTTTCTTGTCTTTCCAAACATCTGGGCAAAAAGAAGACAAACTTTATTTGAAATGTTGATCCCAAGAATTCAGGCCTCTCTGCCATCCCAAAACTAATCCAAGAATCAGCAACTTAATAAAAAATGCAGTAAATTAACACCTCTAGACAAGAGCAGAGTTCATTCAGAGCTAGGGTCTGCCTGGCTGAGCCAGGACTCTCTCCATTTTAATAGTTTAATAAAAATTAGCATAATTAACGAACATCTGTATGATCCAGAGTGGTGCAATTTGGCACTTGGAAACGAGGGCTTAAACATGATTGCTGTGAGTTTAATGTTGTTTTAATTCTTTTTGGCACTGTGCAGTGAAATAAACGTTTGGTGGTGATAGTTCTCGGCCGGATCTCATTTGCATTTTTCTCCCTTTGATTATGAGCAATTGTGGACTCCCCAGCAATTCATCAAAGTAGAAATTATTTTAAAATACCTCGTGGTGTTCAGACTGGGCTGGAGCAGAGCATGGGGGCGGGGGGCAGTGAAAGAGAAGGCTAGAAATGTTCCATTCATGCTTCAAACATCTCAGCCCTGCAGCCCTTCTCGGGTATCCAGCCAAGGAATGAAATCTGGAAGATACAGTCAGACCTCAGGACCTGTAGGTGCTTTGATTAAGCTCCGAGGCTCCCACAGCAGGATACATATGGTCTCTGAGACGATGCCTTCCTCCTCACACTTCCGCCTGCGTTTTTGTTTTGAAGGGCAGAGAGTTGATTTCACTCATTTCAGTTCTCACCACTGCGGTGAGGCTGCCACATCTGTGATCAACAGGGTCAGTGTTCCCCTCGAGCAAGAGCACAGTGACTGGGAGCCTCCTCTGGCAGGTGTCAGGCTGTGCCTCATCTGCTTCCTGTTTGCACCCTCTTCGAGTTGACGGTGCACCTTCCCAAGGCCTGGTCCTACTCCTGGCATTCGGCTAAAGGGCGATGTCTGAGTCGGGAGTCGGGAATAGTCCCTATGGAGAGAAAGTCCTCTCTGAGGCCCTCGGGTGATGAAGATGACAGCATCTGGTAGGTAGAAGGCCACTCTTCACACATGTTGAAGCAAGCTGGCTGTGATCAGAAGACTGCCAGACATCATGCCCTCCCCACCTGTGAGATAACAGAAGAACTAAAGCTAGAATTTTTATGAGTTCCAATGAGAGAAGACAACAGAGGATGTGTTTGCCCTTTGCAACAAGGCCCCGTAGACATGGCCATTGCAGTGACATGCTAACACAAGACAATACTGCAAGAAAACTTATGGCAGAAACTGCCCTAAGTGTTGGGAGGTGGACTGGAACATAACTTGTACCAATAGGAACTTTAAAATGTGCTAACAGCACAGGCTAAGGAATTCTGGGTAATTTCCCATAAGGCAGTGCAGACTTGTAGGGGAGTTGGTGGGGGGGGGTGATAAGGTCTGGTGGGGAGAGGCAGTAGACACATTCATTTATTTCAGACGGATTTTTAAAGATAATTCTCTGTTCCTTTTAGGGCCAACTCAAAGGTCTCACTTCCTATGCCATTTGAGTCTGTCTTCATGGTACTTAGGGAGCCATTTGGGGAAAATGTCTCCAAAGGCAGTTGCTCTCTTCCTGCCACAACCAGTTCAATCACCAGGAGAATATTTTGCAGTTAGTTGTAACTAAATCTGCTCAACTGAGAGAACAAATCCCCACTGCTCCCTTCATTTCTTCATAACCTCATTGAACAAGTGGGTTTTTTTGGCCCCATTCTGTGCTGGGTACCACACTGAGTGCTGGGAATACAATAGCAAACAAAACCAAGGTCCCAGCTCTCACAAAACTCTTCACCTAGTGACTGGCACTGAGGCAAAAGCAGACCCATAACAAGACAGTGTGATGAGCTCATTTCCAGGGAAGCGTAGGCCACAGCCCTGTGGACCACATAGTCAGAGGGCCCCCACGCAGTCAGAGAGTGGCAAGGAGAGGTTTCTAGAGAATCTAGAAAGACTCAGGAATGGAGATCTGAGAGCTGCTTAGGCGTGAGCCCATGAGAGGGAGGAGGGAAGTAGAAGCTAACCGGCAGAGGAAAGGCTCCAAGATGAGAGAGGGTGTAGCCATGGGAGCAGCTGAGACAAGTTCTGTTTGACTAAGGGTCCACTAGACCTAGGGTGTGAGTGAAAGTTCTAGGCAGTGGTCAGGAACAGGTCATGCAGGGCCTTGTCCACCTTGTGAAGAAGTTGGCAATAAATAGGCAGTGGGAACCCACGGAAAGGTTTTGAGCAGGGCAGTGACATTTCAGAAGGATTCTGGCTGCAGAATGAAGACTAGATTGGAGGAGAATGAGACTGAAGATACAGACACCAATTTGGAGGTTATTTCTATAGTCCTCCTGAGAGACGACTGTGACATGGCTCTAGAATATTGTCAATGGGCATGGAGAGAAGTGGGTGGATCCCAGGAACATTTTGGAAAGAGAACTGACAGGACTCAAGGGCTGATTGGAAAAGGAGGGTGAAATTGGAAATGACTCTCAGGTTCCTGGCTTGAATAACTGAGTTCATAGTGGTGCCATGTCCTGAGATAGAAGAAACAGGAGGGATAGAAAGTTTGGGGGTGGGAATGGAAATAGAGGCAGGGTGGTGGGTTAAATTTAGGATATATTGAGTGTGAGCAGCTTGGCATACACGTGGGTACTGGGAATCCATCATTTAGATCTGTGCTGGAGCTATGGTTGTGAGTCATTTGCACAGATATTAGGAGCTAAACCACAGAGGTACTGTATTTGCCAGCGTATAAGACGATTTTTTGGCCCTGAAAAATATGCCTCCAAGTGGGGGGTCGTCTTATACGCCAGGTACACTTCAGATAGACTGCCCATAGTGCTTGCCCCGTGCCATAGTGGCCTCCCGATGCCCGCCCACTTCATTCCACATACCGTTCAGGCATCAGCAGCGCTGCTGGGTGTATGCTCGGCTGTTATGCGATTTT
>NW_006298628.1:3150369-3172197 GCF_000327345.1 Myotis davidii
TTAAAATGTTAAAATCAAATCTGATATTGTTTTACCTTTTATTTGGTGTGTGGAAGGTGTGCGGAAGAGGGGGTAGTCTTATACGGCGAGTATATAACAAACTCTGTATTTTGAGTGGAAATGTTAGGGGGTCGTCTTATACGCCCAGTCATCTTATACGCCGGCAAATACGGTATATAAGATTGCTCAAGGAAAGTGCATCAAGTCAGAAGGCAGGACAGAACCCTGGAAGACAGCCACATTAACCCCAACCCGGGCATGTGCCCTGACCCGAGGACCTCTTGGTTCCTGGATTGATGCTCAATCGCTTAGCCTGCCTGTAATTATTAATGTACCTGTCAACCTCCCATCTCAAATGCTTAGAGCACCTACTACGTATCAGTTACTTTGAATTAATTGTTTTTACTTCTGTGGCGTCACTTATGTCCCCACCACATAGGGGAGGGGTGATAGTCTCCCTACTCTTACAGAAGAGGAAGTTAAAGCTAGGAGAACTTAAGGTCATATGGCTACTAAATGACCAAGTGGGGATTAGGTCCCAGTCTGTCTGACTCCAAAGCCCATTACAATCTGCTATAAGCTCCCAGGGAGCAAGCAGTGTTCTGAGTCATCATTGTACATCTCATGGGAACTCAAACAGCACTTTGCACGTAGAAGATGCTTGGTAAATATTGATTTGAACTATGACCTGACTCCCTGAATATTTTTAGTGTTCTGGCATTTTAGGGTGTGCCCAACTTTCTCTGAAGAAATCATTCAACTATGGTTAAGAAAGAAGGGAGAGAGAGAGAGAGAGAAAGGAAGGAAGAAGGAAGGAAGGAAGGAGGGAAGGAAGGAAGGAAGGAAGGGGCTCTTTACATTCAGCAAGGCATCAAATGTGCTAAGTTTACAAGGTAGACAGGAAGATGGCAAAATGAAAACAGTTTGCTTTCCTCCTCTAGGTGACTTCTTTAAATTTAATAATCCCATCAAGGGTGTTAACCATCCAACAGAATCTCCCATGCAGTCACCATAAGAGATTACCTGAAGCATGGCCAAATTCCAGCTGAAACCATTCTCTCTTCATTCTCCAGGAGCATAACATGTACGGCTGGTGGGTCGGAGAACTGAACAGCCTTGTTGGGATCGTTCCGAAGGAGTACCTCACAGCCGCCTTTGAAGTAGAAGAAAGATGAAGCCCAGGTATCCCAGCTGTTGCCAGTGAATGCGCTGGCCATGCCTTTGTTTCTCTGGGAAGGATGGGAGTTGCCAGTGAAGTAGCTTTGCTTCATCTCCAAAGGTGATGCTAATAATTCACCACTGAAAGATGATGATTCTGGAATTGTTTTTCCTAAATTAGGGGACTGTGTCGGTTATGATTAAGTTCAACTACATGTGACAGAAAAGTCAAAATAACTGATTTAATTAACATGGAAATTTATTTTTCTCTTCTGTAAAAACCCGGAGGTAAGTAATACAAGGTAACTAGGTCCCAAGTACCTTGCTTTTTTTTTGTTGTTTTTGGTTTTTTTTGTTGTTTTGTTTTTGGTTTTTTAATATATCTTTATTGATTTCAGAGAGGAAGGGAGAGGGAAATAGATAGAAACATCAATGATGAGAAAGAATCACTGATTGGCTGCCTCCTGCACATTCCCTACTGGGCATGTGCCCTTAACCAGAATCGAACCTGGTACCCTTGAGTCTGCAGGCTGACGCTCTATCCACTGAGCCAAACCATCCAGGGCTTGTTTTTTGTTTTTGCTCCACTGTGTGTGGTCAACATTCCTAAGGTTACCTTGTGGTCCAAAATGGATGTTCCAGCTCCAACTATCATGCCTGTATCCTGCCCAGCAGGAAACATAAAATAAAAGGAAAAGGGCACACCTCCTCCTTTTAAGGACACTTCACAGATGTTGCACTTACCACTTCTGCTTACATTCCTTTGGCCAGAACTTAGACACACAGACAGGAAGACAAAGCTGCAAAGAAAGCTTTATTGTGTCTAGCTTAAAAGTGGAAGATGGGTTCATTCATAAAATAAAAAGGGGAGAATGGATATTGGGGACAACTAGGAATCTGTGCCACAAGCATGGGTCTAGATCCCAGCTCACAAATCCAGGCATGGCACACACACAAAATGTTCATCATACAAGGTTATTTGTTTGTAATAACAAACCATTGGAAATAAACTAAATGTTCAATAGAGAACCAGCCAAATAACTGTAGTACATTTATAGAATCGAATACTATGCAACAGTAAAAAAGAAAAAAGAAATTCTCTGCATTGATATGAAATACATTCTAAAATATGTTGGTAAATAAAAAATAAAAAAAGTAGCAAAGAAGGGTAGGCCTAACTTACTCCACTCATGTAAAAAGGAAGTTTCCAATTGCTTATAAATGTACTAGAGGCCTGGTGCATGAAATTCATGCACCGGTAGGGTCCCCAGGCCTGGCCAGTGATCAGGACAGATCGTTGGGGTGCGGAGTCCTATATGGGAGCAAGTCCTAGATAGGGGCCAAGCCAGAACTTTGAAGAGGGCTTGTCTATACACAGCCCTGTTCCTTTTCCTGGTGCCTGTACCTAGCACTCAGATGGAGCAACTGGTGGGGTGATTGGGGCTCCCACTTGCACCCCCCTTGGCCTGGCACCACCAACTTGCCAGCCCCTGCCGCTGGTCAGGGCCTGCAGGCTGGGAGCAGCTCCTGCATTGAGCGTCTGCCCCCTGGTGGTTAGTGCATGTCATAGTGACCAGTCTTCCCACCAGTCATTCTGCCATTTGGTCTATTTGCATATTTTCCCCATTTACTACATATGTTCCCCAGAGCAAGTTCCTTGACCTTTTATGCTTCAATTTCCTCACCTTAGAAGAGGTATACTCCCTCTCACCAGGTCATTAGGACGATTCAAAGAAAAACACATGCTAATGTACTTAAAACAATGATGGGCACATAGTAGCTTCTCAATGAGGGTTAGCTGTTATTATTGCCTATCTACACACGAAATTTTGGAAAATGGGCAACTGAGCAACTAAAGAAATTTTCTTTCATGTAAATTACAGCATAGAGGGTCCTGTATGGGAGCAAGTCCTAGAGAGGGGCCAAGCCAGAACTTCGAAGAGGGCTTGTGTATACGCAGCCCCGTTCCTTTTCCTGGTGCCTGTACCTAGCACTCAGGACCTTTTATGCTTCAATTCCCTCACCTTAGAAGAGGTATACTCCCTCTCACCGGGTCACTAGGACGATTAAAAGAAAAACACATGCTAATGTACTTAAAACAATGATGGGCACATAGTAACTCCTCAATAAGGGTTAGCTGTTATTATTGCCTATCTACACAAGAAATTTTGGAAAATGGGCAACTGAACAGCCAAAGAAATTTTCTTTCATGTAAATTACAGCATAGGGAATATAGTCAATAACATCATAATAACTATGTATGGGGCAGGTGGATACTTAAAATATGGGGCGGGGGACCACTCTATAAAGCACATGGTTGTCTAACCACGATGCTGTACATCTGAAGCTAATACAGAATAATACTGAATGTGAATTGTAATTGAAAAAAGAAAATTTATCTCTGAAACTGCCTACCCAGAGCAGTCCTGCCTTCCTCACCTCTCTGACAACCATATCTTAGCCCTGCAGAAAGACATTCATTTCACACCATCCGAAGAGAGAAACCGGGGAGCACACAGGAACGTTGTCAGTGGATTCCATGTTCCTCAAAAGATCCTATGCCAGCTCTTCATTTCCAGATGTTCTGGCCCAGGAGTAAAAAACAATGAAGCCTTTTGTGTATGCGCTGTAAAAAGAGGTAAGAAAAGGGGAGGACTTAGGTCTGGGAGAAAAATAGAAAAGAGATAAAGGGCAATACTGAACTGTCCGTAAGGTCCCCTTCATTTTACACAGGGTGCTAACGGACAAGGAACCACTAGGTGGCAGCATTTGAGCAGATGAACCAAAGAGAACCAATGGCCTCCAGCTTTAGGAACCTTTGCACCAATCCCAACCTACAGGTAAGGACAATGGGCATTGTTCTAACGTGTTTAACAGAGGGAGCAAACAGGAACCCCTCTATGCCCCCTGATTGTTCCCTCCCTGGAGAACCCCTAAGGACCCAAATCTGGAAGGCTGGGAGGTTGGGAGGCTGAGGAGAGAATACCATTGTGGCACTGCTCTGACTGAGCAGGTATCTGGGCCAGGGGCAGGAGGAGGATGAAAAAGGGGCCAAGTCAAGGTAACGTCACTCTCTGCACAGTTCAAGGCTCTCTCAATAACATAGTCCTTGGCTTCCGGCATTTAAAACAAAATCCCCTTAGTGCAGTAGGTCCCTTCTATATCTGTAGACCCGAGGAAACAACCATTGGCCAAATTGCAAAGGTAGGCACCACACTTGGTCCGCTGACCCTTCTAGCTGTAAGCCTCAAGTGGAAAAAGAAATCAGATTGGCCCTGGGCGATGTAAACAAATAGACTGATTGGAAACCTGGTCCATAGACACCTGGCTGTCTCTGCCAATGCTCCAAACAGGAGAAGAGGGTGCAAGTTCGATGTGCTGATGAGACTTCCTATGGGGCTGAAGGGCATTATGTTAGGGTCAAGTTCTAAAGGACCCCTTTGGGAAACAACGGATTCCTACGGTCTTCCTGGAGATCATCCTCACCTCGAAAAACTGCTCCCCACACAGTATATCAGCCAATAGCCTCAGAAAGCAACTGGCTAATCAGGTTACCCCCTCTCTGACTCCACTAACCAAATCCCCACCTTACTGCCTGTGACTAACTGGATAACTGGGGGTGTTAGACCACTTAACTAACCACATTAAATGTAGAACAGGTTCCTTTTTCTTTTTTTTCTTTTTTAAGAATGGGTTCTTCCTAGCCACTAATTGATCTGGCATGTGAAATAGGAGAGTGTTAGAGGTGGGAGGCTTTTTTTTCTTCCTTGATTTTACGTAAAGGAGGGAAAATAAGAAAGCTCCGATCCTAAATTTAAGGAGCAAATGTGTTATCTGCCTTTTACAGATAAATAATTTACACAGAACTTACCGACATCCACTGGATAATCCGACCTGAGGCTGGTATAGTTTGGCCTGTATTGTCCAAACGAATATCTGAGAATACTAAATACTCTGAAAGCAACCTTTCCGCTACATTTCATTAAAACTACATTTTTCTAGTGGTTTTTTTTTTTCTGTCATCCATATAGCAAAATAGCATAGACACTGTTTTGCAGTTACCTCAATATTACATTTCCCCACACAATGGCCTGTTATATCTCTTAGAAGTCTGAATTTAATTCAAAACCAACTATATCTTTCCCTCTGGTGAATAAAAATGGGAAAGAGAATTCCTATTAAGTTTCATTTCCTAAACGCAGACAGTTTGATTCCATTTAAAGTGAAAGCAATGCCAAAAGGTAGGGCTGATTAGATGTCCTCCATCCTGTTTCAGATAGATATTTTTTCTAAACCTAATATGTAAGGAATCGCCTAGATTTCACATTCTCATTAACTTTATTTTTTGCACTTTAGCTTGCTCAGTTGAGCTGCCTTATTTGTAGCCAGTTAGTCTTGCCAAGTGGCAAAACTGAAGCATCTGCAAGGTGGTGACTTTGACAAAAATCACACAAAATCTGCTGTAGGAGGGGAAATGAAAGGAGAGACTATTTTTTTAAATATATTTTTATTAATTTCAGAGAGGAAGTGAGAGATAGAAACATCAATGATGAGAGAGAATCATTGACTGGCTGTCTCCTGCATGTTAGACCGAGCCCGCAATCCAGGCATGTGCCCTTGACCGGAATTGAACCTGGGACCCTTCGGTCCGCAGGCCGACGCTCTGTCCACTGAGCCAAACTGGCTAGGGCTGAAAAGACGCTTTCAATTCTCAGTCTGCTGCTTTGCTTGTTGAATCACTCATAGTCTATTGCAGTGACACACCTCCAGTGACACATTTTCAAAACCCACATTCCATGCCAGTCACTTGCGACACAATAAAGCAGTGATGTCGATGCAAAGAGCAAGATGTGGGGTGGAGGGGACGCACTCATGCCTTTAAAAAGCAGCCTGAAAAAATGGAGTTGAAGCAAAGCAGACATGAAAAAGCAAAGAAACCAAAGTATGTTATTTTCTGTTCTTCCTTGCATCTTAAGAACAAACACTCAGATGTCAGGGACAGAGGTGCTTTAATCTTTGGCCAAAAAGCTCTCCGGCAGGTCTCCCCACCAGGAGTGGTGCTGGTTTGCCAATGCCCAGAGCACCAGCAAAATCGGCGGGGCTGACTTTAGAAAAAGCAGCCACTACACAGAGGATTATTCCTGCTACACAGCTCAGTGACTCAAACTAATTTTCTAGTTTGTGGATTACCATCGTCCCTTGCTCCTCCTCTCCCTTCCCCTCATGTCCAGTCATTTCATTTCCCATTTGAATTTACAGAAATTGGGTAGAGAGTTTGAAACTAAAAAGAGATTTTTTTCTTCTTCGAGGGATTTGAATGATTCTCCCTATTTCCCTATCAAAAACTAACTGTTCAGAAAACATGGTGGGTTTTTTCTTTTTTCATTAAAATAAACCAATGACCATTCTTTTGCAACCCTTTGGAATTCAATTAATACATTTTTAAGATATAGCCCATTTTGTGCAAAAATCATATATATATATATATGTATATATATATATTCTCCAAAAAAACCTATTGTATTAGATGAAAGTGAGGTACAATTAGTAGGATGACCATATAATTTATTTTCCAAACAGACACTTTGCAGTGGTTCTCAACCTTCTGGCCCTTTCAATACAGTTCCTCATGTTGGGACCCAACCATAAAATGATTTTCGTTGCTACTTCATAACCATCATGTTGCTACTGTTATGAATCGTCATGTAAATATCTGATATGCAGGATGGTCTTAGGCGACCCCTGTGAAAGGGTCGTTCGACCACCAAAGGGGTCGCGACCCACAGGTTGAGAACCACTGCTTTGGAGACTGAAAGGGAGTTATTCATAATGACGCCAAGAGCTCAGTTGTAAACCAGGACGAGGGATCACCCTAAAAATAAGGCAAAATGAGTTGCCCAGGCACCAGGGGAGTGGGTGTAGATAGATGACCTGGCTCTCCTGGTACGGTGTCCCTTCTAACGAAGTCCTCTCCTCTGCAGGCCTGGTATCTAGGCAAACCCTGCCAACTAGGCTTTCTTTGCCTGGCGCCAGGCAGTTCTGAGAGGCCTGGTGTCTCTAGCTGCTTTGGGGCTGGCTGGCTGGCTGGCTGGCAGCAGCTGTGTGTGTTCAATTCCCTCCTGGGGCCCCATCACACCCACCACCTCTCCACCGGGCAGAGTGCCACTGAGGGGAGCCTTCTTGTGGCGCTGAGCAATAATGTGCCACTTCCTGGCCTCCTGTGATGAGAGTAAGTGCTGAGAGGCTTCTAGTGCTGGTCCTCCACAAGGGCATCTGGCCCCACGGCAGACACTCTTAACCGGATGGTGAGCAGCCGGCCACCTTTTATCCCCCACAGCTGATCCTGGAGCAGAAAGCACACTTCAAACACTTCCCTTTCCCCCACCATCAGACACTTGTCCAGCACTGTGCTGCCTTGAGTCACCAAGGGGCACACGCACACCACCACATCTACTGGAAGCTCCTACAGTAAGCACCCTCGCTGGGCCTGTCGCTAATATATCCCCACCTCCGGAAAAGCATTACATTATGTTCCCTTTTTTCCCCCATTGACTCCCTCCAGCCTGTCCCCCCCATCCCCAGGCCTTCAGCACCCTATTATCCGTGTCCATGGGTTATGCATATATGCATATAAGGTTTTTGGTTGATTACCGCCCACCCACCCATCCTTCCCTCTGAGATTTGACAGTCTGTTCCATACCTGGCAGTCATTTCTTTTTTAAAAATATATATTTTATTGATTTTTTTTTTAGAGAGAGAGAGGAAGGGAGAGGAATAGAGATAGAAACATCGATGAGAAGAAACATCATCCATCGGCTGCCTCCGGCTGCCCCTGACAGTGGATCAAGCCCACAACCTAGGCATGTGCCCCAACCAGATTCGAACCCGTGGCCTCTTGGTGCTGAGCTACACTGGCCGGGCTTGGCGATCATTTTTTTTAAACATTTCCAAGGCAATGCTGTGGAAGTTTTGGGGGGCAGAGAGGGCAAACCTTGGAGCTTATTGCTTCACTCTGTTAGTGCAGGGTTCGACCTGGCACAATTGACATTTTGAGCCAGATAATTTTATGTGTTGGGGGCACTGTAGCACCCCTGGTCTCTAGACACTAGATACAAGTAGTACTCCCCCCCCCCACCCCACCCCCAGTTCTGACAAACAAAAATGTCCCCTGGAAACCAAATCACCCCTGGTTGAGAACCATGGTCTCGGGGCATTTGGGTGTACTGAGGACCAAGCACAGAGAAACTGCCCTGCCTTTCAGAAGATTGTGCTTGTGATAGGCAGCAGCTTACAGCTAGGCTGGGAAGACAGAGGCCGCAGGCCATGAATTCCTCGGGGTTTAAGAACCACCAGCGAGCTTCTATGCACCACAGACACCTCTGAGACTCGCTGGCCTGGACCCCTGCAGATTCGCACTACAAAAATGATGTTTTCTAATGAATACGCCCATACATGCTGGTTTAGAGCTGCAGTACACCGACTCTCTCAGCAGCTCTGTGTACTGGCCGTTTCCTTTCCAGTGGCAGAAATCCCTGAAACTCTTGGTCAGGACCAGATGAGATGCTGTGTACGGTCCTTCAGAGCGAGAAAGACGGGTTCATAGGAACAAGCGCGGAAGACGGCTGCAGCTCTGGGCGACAGCTCTGCTTCCCCGGCCTGGCAGAGTGGGCGGGTGCCGCGCTCGCCACAGTCCTCCCCCCTCTCCTTGTGATTCTGGCTCTTCGTGTTAGTTTAGGGGAAAGTTTTCTCCTACAAAATGACTCCCATGAGCTGTCAAGAGCCAAAAGCACAACCACAACACAACCAAAACCCACTGCCTCCTCAGGAGGCCGAGATAAGATGGGGGGTCCGGTGCCTTTGTTGTCTGCGCCCGCACAGGCCAGACAGGAGGCCATCGCTGGCCCCGCTGCCAGCCAGAGCCCTGTCGAAGCTGCCTCCCGCGGGCCCTGAATCTGAGGCACCTGGAAGGGTTATTAGCAGGATTGGAACTCATCCCTCTGCTGGGACTAGATCATAATTACAGTAATTTTCTAACAGAGCTCAGCAGTAGGACTGTTTAATCAGCATCTGACTCCCTTGTGCTCCCAGCCCTCATCACTCAAGGAGAGGGGTGGGATGGCTCTTAAAGAGACAGTGCTCGCCTTTCAGCATTTGGAACAGATGTGCCCTAATTGGTAGAATATATCTAAGTCTCGTACGGGCAGGTTGCACTGTCTCCAACAAACCGCCCCGGGCTCTCACTCTCCTGGGCCTTCTGCGAGGGACCGGGTGGGGATGTCAGGAGGCCTGGCTTCCCACGCCAACATGGCCACCAGGGCGGGGACATACACAGGGCCAGAGCACTCGTGGAAGGACCTAAACTAACTGCCCCTGCCCTAGCTGGTTTGGCTCAGTGGATAAGAGTGTTGGCCCACGGACTGAAGGGTCCTGGGTTCGAGTCCAGTCAAGAGCAATGTACCTCGGTTGCAGGCTCGATCCCCAGCCTGGTCAGGGCTCATGTGGGAGGCAACCAATTGATGTCTCTCTCACATCGATGTTTCTCTCTCTGTGTGTCTCTCTCCCTCCCTTCCACTCTCTCTAAAAATCGATGGGAAAATATCCTCGGGTGAGAATTAACAAAAAAAAAAATTTTCAAAAAGACTGCCCCATTCCAAACCTATGGTATGAAGAAAAAGTGACCGGCTGAAGGGACAGGAAGGAGGGACTCGACGGCCACAGATAGTAATTGTGGCTGGTGGCTCCCCATAACCCAAAGATTACAGCAGCATCTCATGTTCCTGCCCTTCCAGGGGGAAATCCTTAAAGACTTTCAGGTGACCCCCTAACTCTCACTCTGGCTTTACCATCTCTCCCTGCTGACTGTTCAGGCCTCCCTTTCCCTGCTATGCAAGCACCTTGTTTTTCCTCTGCGTGTGGAAGTGAACCGGGTCTCCCTTAATGAAAAGGAAGTAAAATTATTCACTCTGTTCATGGAGTCAGGAGCACTGTCTCCTAAAAAGTGTGGCTCTTGTTGTTCTTCTGAGTATAAATTGTCCATATTTATTGTATCTTGAGATTTGAAGATCCAGCACTCCAGTTCCAAAGCCAGCCATGACTAAGGCGGAACTGATTTTACCCAAGTTATTGCTCTAAGACAGTGGTTCTCAACCTGTGGGTCGCGACCCCTTTGGGGGTCGAACGACCCTTTCACAGGAGTCGCCTAAGACCATCGGAAAACACATATATAATTACATATTGGTTTTGTGATTAGTCACTATGCTTTAATTATGTTCAATTTGTAACAATGAAAACACATTCTGCGTATCAGATTTTTACGATTCATAACAGTAGCAACATTACAGTGATGAAGTAGCAACGAAAATAATTTTATGGTTGGGGGTCACCACCACATGAGGAACTGTATGAAAGGAAGGTTGAGAACCGCTGCTCTAAGATGTTAGGACTGGCTCCTGCTGCCCTGCTGGAAGCCAGATGTGTGCGTGCGTACTTGGGCTTCCCGGCAGTTCCTGAAACAGCTCCTTAGAAGAGCTGAGGCAGGGAGTAGGTGAGAGATAAGATGGGTGGGGGCTTCCATATCGGTTAAGGAAACCCTCGGGAAGGAAGGTACAGTGGTTAGAACAGGAACAGGGACACTCATCTACAGTTCAAAGGATTACCTTGAGCTGGGCAACGTGTCCTCTACAAAGCCGGTCCCTGAGGGCAGAGGGCCACCCGGAAGGGGTGGCTTAGGATCACTGCCCCAGCTCGACTGAGGGAGTCACTATCTCACACGACAGTGATTATCTGCTTGGCTTTAGCCGAGTCTCAGCTGGCTGCTCACACACAAACCCACAGACGCCACTCCAGCCGACTGAATGCTCCTGCTGCCTCCGAGAGGCAGGCCGGGAGCGGGTGTTTCCGTTTCTACCTCCAATCCCACCTTGCTTCCTCCAGGCCCACTGTCCTCCTCACCGGTAGGTGTTAAGAATATTCAGCAAGAGCTAAGGCATATAAACAAATTCACAAACTTCATGTCAAAAAGTCACAATCACCTCCCAGGCAAAGCTACCAGAGAGGGTACGAGTTGCCTAGGACTTGGTGTGGATCGAAGGCCTTAGCAGTCAGAAAACAGAACCGCGGAGGAGCTCTGATTTCTAAGAGCAACTGAAAAGAGAAGGGTGGTTTTTTTCTCTTAGTCATGGTGGTTTAAGATTAAAAAAAAAAATCAAGGGGAAACACCTTGTCTTATAGAGCTTGGAAAAGACCTCTCACATGAATATATTCTACCATCATTTAAAAACATATCTTTTTATTTTTTCTAAAAGGGAAAGCTTTTTTAAAAATATATATATTTTATTGATGTTAGAGAGGAAGGGAGAGGGACAGATAGAAACATCAATGATGAGAGATAATCATTGATTGGCTGCCTCCTGCACACCCTCTACTGGGGATCGAGCCCACAACCCAGGCATGTGCCCTTGGCCAGAATCAAACCTGGGACCCTTCAGTCCACAGGCTGACACTCTATCCACTGAGCCAAACCAGCTAGGGCTAACAACATATTTTTAAAAACCATGCTCAGCTCAACTCAAACGTTTCCTCAGCTAGAAAATGAGTACAATACTTGCTCTTCCCTCCTCACTGGGCACCAAGGTCAAAAATGATGTATGTGAAACTTAGGATTTTCATACAAGAGAACCTCCGTCCCCCTCCACCCTCCTACACACATTTCCTTCCACCAAACCAAACCAAACCCACGAGCTTGGGATCACTCATCCTGCGTAACTGATGACTGGACTCGGCCCATGGAAGTAGCTGTTGGAAGAATGGTGACTACATCAGGCATAGAACCTACCTCAATCCTGAATTCTAACAAAAAAATTCTTTCTTTCTACAAAACAGCTCAGTAGGCCACAGAGGTCACCTGCCGTGGGAACTAGCCCTGACTACACACAGGGACAGAAGACACCACGATAAGGCACATGGCATTGCCCGGATGAAGGAGGAAATCCATGTTTGCTGTTTTTCTGCTAACTGCAGGCCTGTATTATTAGAAAACTTTTCCGTTCTTAGCACGTCTCCTTCCATGGCCTACACTCAACTCTGCACCAGACAGTGAGGGGATGGTGCGTGGCCTTAGATTAACTGAGATGCTGTTATATACACTGCTGTTAATGGATCATTAAAAAAGCCAGGAGTCAGAAAAATTGCATTCGTGTCTTTGAATGGCTCCTGCTGTCCCAGCAGCCTATCCTGCTGGCAGAACTGGCTGCTGAGCACCAACTCCAGACGAAAAGGAGCGAACAGAAGAAGGCCAGCCCAGCTTGCTGTGTTTTGGCTGAGTAGGGAATTGACACAGACCACCTCCGGCTCCTGTCTGGAAGTTTGGAGATCAGAGAGCTTCAGGCACAGCTGGGCTCACAGCTGCACCATTTGGAGCATTGGACTCATTAATATTCATGAGTCATCCCCACCAATCGGCAGAACGGATGCCATTAGCTTAGCATCTGTCGGGTTTTTGTGAGGGTTGTGTATGGAGTTTTTTTTTCCCTTTTTAAATGAACTTCTTTTGACATTTTGGATTTGCCTCTGTAGGTTTTCTCTACTCGCCTGGCTCTGCTGCATCATATAACGGAGAGACTCAGGGGAGGCGGGCAGGAAAGAGAGATGAGTCCCAGCCAGGGCTTTGCATCTGCCTGTTGACAAACTTTATTTCTCTTGCAGCACCTGGCACCTCAGACAGGCTTCGAGGATGGAAGCAGCATCAGGTAAATTATACCTAACAAGGTTCATGCCCATACCTGCGAGAAGAGCTGGATCCCGGCTCTCTGGAAGACGGTCCTCCCTCCAGGAGTGAACTGGAGCTGCACTCACAATGCAGGAGCTGCAGTGCACAGCTCTGAACCATTATTTCCACGCTGATAAATTCATGATTTATGAAAGTAACTAGTGCCAGCCTTCATTCCCTCCTTCTCTGCTACAGCTTGTTAGACACAAATTGCAACAACAGTCTTAAATAGTTGAATTTTATTTCAGGCCAAAGCCCCTCAACTCTGAACTAAATGCCATGACAGTCCCACAGCACAGGCTGGTAAGAGAGCGCAGAGGGATGGCCAGGAAGGAGGAGAGGGCGAGAGGAACCACACACAAACCCAGAGCAATGCCGAAAGCCAGCGGCACAATCCCCTGCCAGCTCCGGCTCTCAGAGAGGAATTATGGCAGCGGGAGGGCGGAATGCCTCATTGTCTGAAGGGAGGCGCGCTGTTCCTCATCTCCGTCCCTAGAGCCCTCTCTCCGGAAAGAAACAAAGCCCTGGCCCCCCCTGGACTGCACCTATGGCCGCCCTGCGACACAGCAGAGGGACCCTGTAGTGGCGGAAGCCCCGGGAGGCGGGAGCTGTTACTAAGGGGGAAAAGGGGTTTCAAAAAAAGAAAGGAGCTCATTCTATCCTGCAGAAAAGATGCTCACATCTCTGCTTTATAACCAGAAGAGACAGTGGCAGCCCGGGACAGCCTTTTCCCAAACAAAGCTCCCTGAGCTGTTTGCCCTTCCTCAGCTGCGAACAGCCACTTCTCTTCTGTGGTGGCCGTGACCTATTTTGTGGGACTCAGGCCCCACACAGCCAGGCTGAGTGAGGTCTTGGAATATACAGGAAACCCTAGCGACAGGGGTCACAGCACCATTCCGTTCAGTGGTGTTAGTGGAGGAAAAGCAAGGAGGTGGGAGAATAAATACCCACCACCCTGTCCATGCAAGGAGGTAGGCAAGCGGCCAGCCTCCCAGAATCAAAGTGCTGCAGCCAAACAGAGCCAGTGGGAATACATCTACACAAGCATTTCCGCCGGGACAATATTCAGTATGGCAGCTTAAACTCGGCCACTTACAGGTCCCCCAAACCGGTAACCTGAGGCAGTGCTCAGGGGCCCATTAACAAACATCTACCGAAACTCAGCTCCCAAGGGAGGAAACATGGGACTCTATTCAAAACCAACAGCCCCTGGATCTTATGCTTAATTTATAAACATCTGCATACTGTTTATTCCTGTGGAGGAAGTTGAAGGAGTTGTCGTGGCCAACCTCTATGCAACCAACCTGAGCAGAGGCAACTGTAAAACACTAAGCAGCCCAACCTCCCCAACTGCCCTAGGTCCATCCAATCCCAGCCAAGTGCCTGCATCCCTTTGCCTGCATCTTCTCTGTCCACTTCAGGGCAGAACCCAGGGCTCAGACCGGAACTCACTTTTCTAAAACTGTTTCTAACTGACTAGGATCCAAAGGTAGAGCATGGTCCCCCCCCAAAGACCTCCTCACAGGCTGCGGAGCACAGCGTCCTTCATCAGGTCTTGCAGAATCACAGCATGATGGCGAGGTAGCGGGAAGGAGAGGGGGGCTTTCCCAGGAAGGAGCCTCAGAGTCAACAACAGGAGCCCACACCTCAAAACGGTCCTTTTCTTCCTCAGGAGGCGTGGAGGGAGAACTACTCCTGCCCGATCTTGGGAAAAAGCAGCAACTGGAAGAGTGGGAAAGGGAACAGAGGGACAGATAAACAGAATGAATGGATAAACACAAGTGAAGACAAACAAAAGAATGGATTATTCGTCAGCCACAAAAAGGAATTAAGTACTGATACACACTACAAAATGGATGCACCTTGAAAATATACTAAAGAAAAGGATCCGTTTGTATGAAATGTCCAGAATAGGTCAATCCAGAGACACAGAAAGTAGGTGAGTAGTTGCCAGGAACTAAGGGTTGGGGAAAATGGGGAGTCATGCTAATGGGTACAAGGTTTCTATTGGGGTGATGAAAATGTTCTAAAATTAATTATGGTGATTAATAGTTGCACAACTTTGTGAATGAACAAAAATAACTGAATTGTACACTAAAATGGTGAAATTTATGGAATGTGAATTATTTCTCAATAAATAATTTTAAGGGCAGGGGGAGATAAAGGACATAAGAAAGCCTTCTCTTCTTTCTCCCCAGGTTTCTAGGAGAGAGCCTGCTACCCAGGGATGGGTACCACCATCCCTTGGCTGGAGTAAGAGAACCGCACAGGAGCAGGAGAAGGTCTCCTCTGAAAGACTACCAATGCTTTGACTTCACTTCCTCTATCAAATGGACACCTCACTGACCCAGGTCACAGTAATCCTAGCTCCCCACGTCTCAGAAAAGAGAGCTTTAGTTACCTCTTAGGCTGGTCTCCCTTAGCCAAGTGAGAAGCGCCCTGCCTCTCTTCCTGGGCCCAGCCGCAGTTTGACATAGCGTAGCGAAGAATGGCGTCAGACACGGTCGTGCGGCTCTGGCCCCGGACACAGGCTTCTATCTCGGGCACCGAGAGCTGGCTTTGCAGGAAGAGGTGTAACTGGCTGTCTGACAGGAGGACAACACTCTGCAGGACCCTGGGGCAAACACAGGCAGGACAGCACGCGCATCACCCCAAGCTCTGTTCTCCCCAACCCCACCGTCTCCTTTTTTTTGTAAATGTCTTTTTAGTGATTTCAGAGAGGAAGGGAGAGGGAAAGGGAGAGAGAGATAGAGACAACAATGATGACAGAGAATCACTGATCGGCTGCCTCCTGCACGCCCCACCCTGGGATCAAGCCTGCAACCTGGGCATGTGCCCTGACTGGGAATCGAACCGTGACCTCCTGGTTTATAAGTCGACGCTCAACCACTGAGCCACGCCGGCCAGGCCCCAACCTCATCTTCTGAAGACTCTGGCTTGAGTGAGCACGAAGAGTACAAGGAAAGGGTCTACCCCCCAATGTATGCTCAATGCGCCACCCTGCCTGTCACCTTCCCCCGTCCCTGCCCCTACCTCAGAAGGCAAGCGCTAGCCAGCCATGTTCACTCACTTTTCGAGGAAGTGCTGCAGACCTTGTCGTCGCTTCTCAATGAACTCATCTGAGCTGCCAAAGAAGGTTGACTTCCCAGGAAGTTCCGGTACAGGCCTGTGGAGTCGCATAATGTAACACTCAAGGTAAGTGCAACATGCAGGACAGTCATATCAGCCCTGATCAAGGACTTCCCCTAAAAAGAGGCACAAATCACTACAGATAGCTTTTAATAAGGTGGCAAGGGTGGGAAGCTAACAACGACTCACTGCATCCCATGTTTCAAGCACTACGCTAAATGTTTCACAAACCTTATTTCACTAATCCCTCCAAACTCTGTGAGGAAGATATTAGTGTTCTCATTTTACTAGCAAGGAAAAGAATCAGAGCAGCTGAGAAAATTTCCCGGTGCCACACAGTTAATAAGCAGTGGAGCTGGTATTTGAACCAAATCTATAGCTTCAAAACTCCACGCTACTGCCCAGCCTGTGTTGCTCAACCAGGTCAGGGCACATGCCTGGGTTGCAGGCTCAATCCCCAGTAGGGGGCGTGCAGGAAGCAGCCAATCTATGCTTCACTCTCCCATCAATGTTTCTCTTGCCCTCCCCTTTCCTCTTCCTAAAAATCAATAAAAAATAAGATTTTAAAATATTTAAAACAGCCCTCACCGGTTTGGCTCAATGGATAGAGCTTCGGCCCATGGACGAAAGGTTCCCAGGTTCAATTCCAGTCAAGGGCACATACCTTGGTTGCAGGCTCGATCCCTAGCTCAGATCCCCAGCCCCGGTCAGATGCGTGCCAGGAAGGAGGCAACTAACCCATGGGTTTCTATCACACTGATGTCTCTCTCTCTGCCTCTCTGCTTCCCTTCCACTCTCTCTAAAAAAAAAATCAATAGAAAAACATCCTTGGGTGAGGATTAACAACAAAAACCAGCAAGGCTAGAGATGCCCAACTTTTCAGGGGGATTTCCAACTGGCTTATGAAGGCCTGACCCATGACAATGGCCTCATCAGTCCCACATGTTAATTAACTGGCTAGGTCATCAACAGGCCATCCGTCACCAGAGCATTCAGTGACCATTCTGTGGTGGAATCACTATTCTAAATTGTCTCCAGTTTTTAGATTTATTTGGGAGGTATAGGGGAGGAGTGAACAATACTTTCTTAAGGCTCTCAGTCTGTTGAAAAGATCTTTGCACATACACACACACACACATATCACAATTTTTACAAGTCAAATGGACAGGATCACCACCTGTCAAGTAAGTCCAGATGCTAAAAAGTTTCTGATAACCAGTGATAGGCACATTTAAAATGCTAGCAGAACATGTGTTTAGCCCTAGACTAATACATACAAAAAAAGAAAAATATTTTTTACATTTCTATGGCACTCTTAGGTCAAAAAAACTAGAACTAAGAACTCTGTTCTTTACATTTTTCACTAATTGGAAAACATAATTTAAGAACAGATTTCTCAGTTTCCTTGGCCTGGCATGTCGCCACGTTTTCCTCACTGTAAACTGGAATCCCCAAGTAAGCACCTAAAAAGCCAGTCTCAGACCCAAGAGGGAAGCAAGAGCAGACTCACACTAAACCAGCGTTTCTCTGTAGCTGCTTCCGCAGCCACACGAACTCACGGTAGCGGCGACGCACACAGGATGTCTTGGCAGTGAAGGCCTTGCTGTTGGTCTACAGGAGAAAGTACATGACGAGGATTTAGTGGGAAAAGACCAGGATCACATAACTCCCCGTCATCGCTCTCACTGAGGATCTAAGCCACCAGGCCACCGTCCTGACCAGGGCCTCCAACTAGAGCAAGAGGCCACCAGGCAGCCTGCAGCCAACTCTCAGGCATCCCTGAGCTCTTCGTCCTCTCCTCCCCCCTTTCCTTCTGTCTCGGGCCTGGCAAAAACACCCACAAACAGGGTCTGTCTCAGCACTATCCGGCAGCCCTGGCGAACGTTGATCCCAATACAGAAGTTTGGTGCACTTACGTGGAGGAAGATCTTATAATCTACGTAGGAGTTCCAGGAGCCCTCATTCTGCACACGGGGGTCCTGGACACGCACAGTGATCACCTCCTGGAGGCAAAGAATGAGCCTTCAGCTTCGGCTCAACCACACAGCACGGCAGCTTTGACAACTCAGGTTGCCAGATTTTTTCCAAACAGACAGCACCAACTTTCATTCATTTGTTCATTTACTCATTGAATTCAAGAAATATTTATTGACCGATTGTGTGTCAGGCACTTTTCTAAGACACTGAGGGTAGAACATGAACAAGAGACAAAAATTCTTGCCCTCGTGTAGCTTACATTCTAGTGCAGTCTAAGAAATGGGAAAGTCAGTGAAAATGGAACCTCATTTCCCAGAAATGGCTTTAGTATTGCTTTCCCTCTCCTGGTTTTATTCTGAGCTCATCAGAACCACCTAGGTATTACCGTCAGAAAGGTACCAGGAAGCAATGATTTGCCCCTTTTCCCAAATCCCCTCCAACGTTTGCCCACCTGTTCTGTGGAGACCACACGCTTACCTCCTGCTCTTGGTTCTCCAGCATCCTACATCAAAAGCCCATTGCAAGAAAACATCTGAGGAGATGCAAATGACAAGGGGACAATCATGGTTAGTGTGCTTCTATTCTTATCACTCTCTACCAGGGAAAAACCTGAAAAACTTTAATCGACCCTCCTGGGGAAAACCAGGCACCTTTTCTCATTCTAATGTAAAACTTAAGAGGAAGCAAAAAAAAAAAAATTCACCACATTACCTCTATGACCGCGACAAGCCCTGGGGGATTTGCCTCCCTTTTGAAACCATGGCCAAACCCTTACGTAGGCCACCTCTAGCCAAAGCATGTTTGGGCCTGTGCAGTGTTCGCCTCAAGCAACACGATTCCATGGCAGACCCTTTCTGCCTGAAGACTGCAGGCAAAAGGCGGTGTCTTGTGGGGGCACACGGCACAGCTGTGCGAGCGAGCCTAACATCGCCCCCTCCTGGCTGCTCAGAGACAGCCAAACCCCACCACACAGCAGTGCTAAACCACAGTCACCTCCCCGGAGACGAGGCAGCGCTGGAGAGCAAGGGGGGCACCGGAATGGGTTGCCCAGTGCTGATCTTCCCTTATCTAATCTGTTCTCCAGAACCCAAGCCAATGGTTCTAATTATCTCCTTGCTGGACGCGTACCTCTGCCCAAACACCCCACAGCTGCACAGGGCGACGCAGGACGTTTTCACTCCTTTGTAAAGATTCATTAAAGCCTAAGCTGCCGATTCCCCCACTGTGGCAGTTTGCATGTGCAGCGACGTCGCCCACTCCGACAAGGGGACCATGAAGGTTGCAGCACAGGGTTACTCAAGTCCAAAGGGGCCCATGGTGTCACCTTCTGTTAAAATACAGCACTAATCTTATTACTCCTAGAACCACTCCAACAGCATCCACCCCTGGCTGCCACCTGCGCCCCCTTCTCCTCTCTTAAGAGCGGAACAATAAGGTTTAATTTCCCTTTTCAATTTACCTTGAAATGAAAACTGACTTCAGCCAATACGTACTGCCAACAAATGATCCCGGCTGGCTCCGGGGAAAACAAGTCTATCTCTAAGATCCCCCACTCCCCCCCCCCCCCTCCCCATAAAAGCCTGTCCCCAAACGCCCCCCCCCCCCCCCCCCCATTCCCATTCGCACCCACTCGTTTTTACATTCCCACAATTAATTTTAAACACATTCCCTTATTAGTTCTGCCTTACCATTAGGAGAGTGTGTAATGAGTTTCCTTCTATCTTATGTTTTGCTAACACAAGGCAAATGTTTCAGGAGAAGGGAAACTCATTTACACCATAAAATGTGCAGAGCAAACAGCTTTTCCAATTCTTCCCAGTATACCAGGTCTCTCCACACACAGACACTGCACTGAGACAACACTGCATGGTGTGTGACAAAGTTGGGCTACACCATCGAGCCACCCGAAGGTTTTATGATGGCAATACCATCTTAAACAGTATTCTTGCTGGCAATCTGCTTTTTCATCGGATGCAGGCACCACTGCAAAGGGGTCCTGAACATAAAGGTAGGTGATGCCAATGCCAAAACAACTGATGTGCAAACTCTCGATGTAGGTAGTCAAATGCCCGTGACCAAAAAAGGCCAACTCACTGTGAACAATTAATCTCCTCCGATTTAAAAATATTTCTCTTTTCTTTTCTTTTCAGGCGTTTGGCAAACTGCCAGCATAGGAGCAGAGTTAAAAGATTCTGAAATGTCTTTTCACGAAAGTAACAACAGGAAAGACAATGCCAAGGAAATCATAGCCACCCACAAGCTCGGTGGAGCTCAAACGCGTTGAAAGGTTTGCCAAATGAAGGACTATAATTGAGTAACTAAACGGTCAGCACTCTCGGACTCAAGAAGAGTTGCCTAAGGAAGAGTTTGCACCACCTCCATGTGCAAGTTCCTCTCCCTTCCTTTGGGGCTAATACCAGTTAGAAACAAATAGCTGTTAACTGGCTTTTAAACAAATCCTAGGACCCCAAAGAAGCTGTGTGCTTGAATCTAAAATGAGAAGGGCACTAAGAAAGTTTCCAATGTAACTTTCCTTAAAAACACACTGGAACAAATACAAAAACCCAGACGTCAAGTAGTAACTTCCATTCTCCATTAGCTTCCTCCTCATAACGCCACTCCTCAGAAGGAGATGAAGTTCAGTTCTTTGGAGCGGAAAAGGGAAGTGAACTTTAACTCTATAATCTGGGAGATGGATCCCTGTCACCCAAATAAGAATAGAGTCCGCGATTATCTCAGCTCCTTACGCAACTCAGTGCTAACTCCATTTCTTGGGTCCATTCAATCCCATCTGAAGTTTCCTCTACTTTCTCCACCTGAACCAGCCCCAAGAACTCCAGCCACAACCCAGCTTTTTGCGGTTTACAAAAGTAGATTCTTTGTAAAGCTTTCCAGTGTCATAACAATTCAAGGCTTTAGTTCCACCATTTTCCCGCCCATTTAAACGACTTCAAGAGACAGGTTAAAAAAAAAACACAAAACCAAACCGGTGGTAAAACTATACTGAGCCACGGAGACTTCCATCCCTTCTAACTCATTCTGGAGCCAGCTGGCAACTCAAAAAGCTCTTCTTCCTGAACACCCACCCGCAGGTGGTGGAAGAAGCCTCCCGTGTGTTCTCACCAACCAGCCGCGCTCCATTCTTCTGTCCCTCTGTCATTTGCCGATCCTTCCACTTCGGAGGTAAGTCACAGAGACGACCACAAGCTAAAACACTTGCCAATACCCATAGGCCTAACCGTTTGGGTAAATGTCCCCAAACCTGTTTACTCCAGTCACACACACACACACACACACACACACACACACACACACACCTTCATTCTTAACACCTAGGAGCAAAGAAAGGGCCACATAGTCGTTCTCCTTTGCCTATTGAGCTTGCAGAGTGGGAAGGAAAGATGCTTTAAACTTCTGTACAAATGAACAGAAGGCCCTGGTGGGCTAGCTCAGTTGGTTACCTGATATGCCAAGGTTTCGGGTTCCATCCCAGGGTCAGGGCACATACAAGAAGCAACCAGTGAATGTGTACGTAAGTAGAACAAAGTGATGTCTCTCGCTCTCGCTCTCGCTCTCTCTCTCTCTCTAATCAATAATAACAATGACGACAACAACAACAATAATAAATGGAAAAGCTGGGTTTCCTCCCCGGGATCCCGAGCAAGTACAGCCTTTATGCAGGAGGTGAGACAGTCCTAGGAAGTCCAGCGAGGTCCCCATCCCAGCGCCACTGCTGCCGCTTACGCCCGCAGCCCTCACCGGAGCAGGACCTGCCTCCCCGCACGCCCACCGCCCCC
>NW_006298628.1:3172365-3199397 GCF_000327345.1 Myotis davidii
GCCAATCCCCGGTGCCCAGGACGCCCCGCCCCCGCAGGCCCGGGCTCTTAGGGGCGATCCCGCTTCCCCCGGAGGCGCGCTGGGTCCCACCCAGGCCCTGGCGGCAGTCGGGGACCCCGAACCATTCATCCGGGTGCTGTCGGGTGGACGCCGGTGAGGGGCGACCCAGGGACTCTGAAGTGCCATCCAGGGCCGTGCCCCGCCCACTGTGGTCAGGCCAGCCAATCAGCGGCCAGGGGGCGTCATTGAAGGTCTAAGTAGAGGGTTCGGGGAGCCGGGCGCGGGTGAGAGGAGGCTGTCACCGAGCTCTCCGTTCCGCAAAGCGTGGTCTTGAGTGTGGGAGAATCGGGGAAGAAGGCGTCCGGGTTCCTGGAGCCCCGCAAAGTCCCAGGTGAGCCGGTAGAGTTATCACGAAGACCTGGACTCAGGTTCGCAAACCACAGGTTGTCAGTGCGAAAAAAACACAAAGGCGGACTGAAATGGATCAGCGACACACGTTTCACTCGCCGAAACAAGCCCAAAGCAGGATGGGGCTGCTAGTTAGTGAGAAAGAACAATCCGTTGAATGCGATGAAGACTTCTTTATGTTGTTGAGATGTTCTTTAACTACCAGTTTAACGATTTTGTTAGCAAAGATAATATCAAGGAGAAAGTTACGGTCACCAATACAAGCTCCGGAGCTAAGGGCTAGGTACTATACCCAGCATCACACTGACCCTGTGGCCTGTAACGGGTGGTCCTAAATCTTTGTAAGCCTTAATGTCCTCATCTCTAACGTGAAGATTATTGACATACTTCAGAGCAGCTTTTCTCAAACTTGTTGATCTCGGGATTCCTTTGCATTCTTAAAAATCTTTAAAGACCCCAAGCAGCTTTGGTTTATGTGGGATATTCACCAAGTTAGAAATTAAATTGGAAAAATTTAAAAGCATTTTTTTTGGGGGGGGGTGGTGAACACACAATACAGATGATGTATTATAGAATTGTATACCTGAAACCTGTATAATTTTATTAACCGATGTCACTTCACTACATTTAATTTAAAAAGTTTAAATATTTATTAATTAACCTAAAACAATAATAATAAACCATTACATGTAAAGATAATATATTTTATGAACTATAACTACGCTTGTTAATAATTATTGAGTAGAGCAGTGGTTCTCAACCTTCCTAATGCCGCGACCCTTTAATACAGTTCCTCATGTTGTGGTGACCCCCAATTTCATTGTTACAAATTGAACATAATTAAAGCATAGTGATTAATCACAAAAACAATATGTAATTATAGATGTGTTTTCCCGTGGTCTTAGGCGACCCCTGTGAAAGGGTCGTTTGACCCCCAAAGGGGTCGCGATCCACAGGTTGAGAACCGCTGGAGTAGAGTAACATTGTATTACAATTTTGCAAATTTCTTTAATGTCTGTCTTAATAGAAGACAGCTGAATTCTCTGCTTCCCCATTCTCTGTTGTACTATATTATTTTGGTCTAGGAAATGAAAATCCTGTCTCACATGGATTTTTTTAGCCTTCTCGGACTATTGTGGATATCTTTCTTTGATACTAGCAAAACTCAACAAATGGTAGTTTCTTAAAGGTTGGTTGCAATGGGGTATCTGAAACCATTTGGGAAATACTGGTTTACTGAGTTATACAGATCTTCCAAATATTGATGCATTTCATTCAATATTTTTAAAAATCATATTTATTAAAATAACCACTGATATCATCAGTTTTGTGAAGCTGTTAATCTCACTTTGGTGAATACCATATTTCCCAAGTTATCATTTTGGCATGAAAGCTCAAATACTGAAATAGAAATATTTTCCTTGAATGAAAGCTTATTTCATTCAAATATCCAAGTCTGAATAACCATAGTTTTTCTGTCATTCATTCTTTAAAAAAAAAAAAATTGTGTTCTATTATAAACAGCAGCTAGTTTAACCCAGACATCTCAAACAATTGCACAACCTTATATATTTCAGTAAGCAGCAGAAGTCCTTTATGTACATCTTCCATTTCATCACAGAGAACATTAAAAAGACATATTCTAAGAAAGAGATTTCATCAAGTTCATAATTTGTACCATCAAGGGTAGTCTTAAGTGAAAGTAGCCTTTTAATTCTTTTTTTGCATAAGTATAGCAGTGAAGAATGCAGTGACTCTGCTATAAGTTGATGCCACACTGCCTTGATTCATGCTAAGCTGCCAGCAGTTTCACCCACTGTTACTTTTGTGCCATCAGTGAAAATGTCAACACAATGTAATGTCTTAGTATTACCAGGAAAATAATTTTGACCATTCAGACTCTCTGAAACTGTCTCTGGCACTCTCAGACTCCATGGACTACACTTGGAGAACCACAGAGTCTATCTGCAGTATGTATCCATTCACTCAGCGAATATTTATTGAGCCCTTTCTATGAGCTGAGAACTGTTTTTGGCAGTGAGCCAAACAGAAAAATATTCTGACCTCCTGGAGCTGATATTTTAAAGAATATACCAACAGCCCTAGCCGGTTTAGCTCGGTGGATAGAGCGTAGGCCTTCAGACTGAAGGGTCCCAGGTGCGATTCCTGTCAAGAACACATACCCAGGTTGTGGGCTCGATCCCCAGTGGGGGGGCGTGCAGGAGGCAGCTGATCAATGATTCTTTCTCATCATTGATGTTTCTATCTCTCCCTCTTCCTTCCTCTCTGAAATCAATAAAAATATATTTTAAAAAATATATACAAACAAACAAAAAAGAACATAAGGGCTTAGCTTTGCATCACCCACTTGGAATATTAATACATTTATTGAATAATTTGAGTGTAATATAGGTTTCACAAACAGTTGATCCCCTATCTCGAGCTTATTTTGTCAACAATTTCCAACACTTGATACCAGGGCCAATCCTGATCATATCAGAAATGCTAGCAAATTATATAAGTACCTCTCCAAGCAGTGATCCCTTCTCTTGAGAAAACTAATCAATCTCAGGGATATGGGTGCATGATTTGAGAAGTGTAGGTTTTATTACCGCCCATTATTACCTGGCAGTCACGTGAGAATCAGACTGATGGGGGTGGGAAAGTAAGAGCTCTTAAGTGTATTTGCCTCTTAAAAGAGTGCTTGTTAACCCCAAATGAATAAATCTTTAACAATAGAATTTCAAAGTAGTAATCAAAATGAAACAAAGACTCACACCCATTAGGATGGCTACTTTAAAAAAAACAATTGGAAGCATCTAGAAAGGAGAAATTGAAACCCTTCTGCACTGTTGGTAGGAATATAAAGTGATGCAGCCACTGTGGAAAACAGTACAGCAGTTTCTTAAAAAAATTAGAAATAGATTTACCATAAGAACCACTCCTGGGTATGTAACCAAAAGTACTGCAAATGGTATCTCTCGAAGAATATGTGTGCACCCACGTTCATAGCAGCATTATTCACAACAGCTAAAATGTGGAAGCTACCTAAGTGTCGAACAGTGAAGGAATGGGTAAGCAAAATGTGATGTACACATACAATGGGATATTCTTCAACCTTAAAAAGGGAGGAAATTTTAACACATATGGCAACCATAATGTTCTTGAGAACATTACGCTAAGTGAAACAAGCCAGTCGCAAAAAGACAAATATTATAATTCCACTTACGTTGTTAGGGTCAAAAATAGAATATTGGGACTAGCTATGGTTATGGGAAATATTAATCATGCTCTGTTAACCATGATTGCCTAATTCTGATTAAAGAAAGGACATTCTAACCTGGCTGGGGGTTGTATGCCTCTAGGACCTGGGAGTCAACCTTGGAATGTGGTCCATTCTCATTCAAGAACTGCCTATTATCATGGAAAGATTAACAACCTTATCACCCAATCAATGGAATCCCACCCCAGCCTGCATTGCCTACTTCCCCATGCCTGTTTAATGGGTATAAAGTTTCAATTTTACAAATGAAAAGAGTTACAGAGATGAGTGATGGTGATGGTTGCACAACACTATGAATGTATTTAAGACCATGAACTGTACACATAAAAGTGGTTGAGATGGCAAATTATTTATATATATATATATATATTATTGATTTCAGAGCCAAAGGGAGAGGAGAGAAAGATAGAAACATCAATGATGAGAGAGATCATTGATTGGCTGCCTCCTGCATGCCCGAGCCCAAAACCTGGGCGTGTGCCCTGACTGGAAATTGAACCTTAACCTCAATGTTCACCCACTGAGCTATGCTGGCCGGGCTTCGCTTACTTTGTAAGACTAACTTGAGTCTCTTGTTTATGCCTCTGGAAATCATAAGCAAAATTTGAACTGTTTCCCAAGATTGATATGAGGTAAGCACTGACCAATTCCCTATCATTTAAGAAAATCCTAGTATTGTAACTAATAACTGTGAAGAATAAAGAGTCATTGCTTTCCCACTAATGTAATGCTTTACAATAATATACCTCTAAGCCTCATTCCATGTTTTGGTTTGAGTGCTCCCAGTTTACAAATTGTCTTTCAATCTGTGTGCACAATAAATGTTTACTAATTATTACTTATGATTCATTGGTTTTTCTTTGGCTATTTCTGAACCTTAGACACAAGCACGGTTTCTGCCTATTTCTGTTTCTTTGGGGTGACTGGTGGAGTGCTCATGAAGATAAGGGGATTCTTTGCTAATGCTATCCTTTGGCACAGCTAATAAAAAGGGTAAATTCAAGATGCCATGATGACACCTACCAGAGGGACCTAACAGTCTAAAGCAAGCACGTCAAATTCACTGCCCGTGGGCCATATGCGGCCCAATAATGAATATTTTTGCGGTCCAGCCAATATAATGGTATGTAAAAAACGTTTTAATAAAAATTTTGTAACTTAATTTTTACAATATCCTGTTATACATAATTATTAATAATGAACTACAGTGTTCGCTAATGACTGATTACCATAATCGTGTTGCATTTATTTCCCTGATGGGCCTTATTCGCAGGCACACCATTTCTCTCCACTAATACTAGCAGTGAATGCTAGTATTTTAGCAGCCGATTGTCCCGTCATTAGTCTTGGAATGACTTGTTTGGTGTGTGCAACAGGAGATATTTCGCTTTCAGAGAACAGAAAGAGTAGGTTTATTTGCGTCACAGTTATTAATTTGTGCAGTTCTTCAGTGTCTGGTAAGTTAATGTTTAAGAAAAAGTATTTTTATTTAAATGTTCTATTATTTTATGTTAATGATGACATTTATTTCAGCCCTTTGTATTCAGCATGTCTCTATCGAAATAAACCTACGTTTCTATGAAAATTGAAGCTTTTGTTTCTTAGCGGCCCACATAAACTTAAACCTTGTTTATTTGGCCCATGTTAGCCTTTGAGTTGGACATGCTTGGTCTAATAAGTCAGGGAAGACCTCCAAAGGAAAGTAATCTAAAGGTTGATAAGTAGGAGCCTTACAGAAATGTGAGGAGGAGGGAATTAAGGATTTCAGAGATTTTTGGAGATTTTGTAAAGTTCTGGTGAGAAACCTGTTAAGATTCAAAAATGTTGAGAATGTAAATTACTCTCCAGAAATGGCTCATCTTCTGGACCAAGCATCAAGGGACGTGCTTACAAAAGCACATGTTCTAATTTTCTAGGTAACAAAGTTCTAAACGACACTCCCCCAACACCAGGTAGTTTAAAAACGAAAACTCCCTGAAACCCTCCTAAACAGTGCGTGGCGGCGTAAGACGCGCACAGCACCTTGGGTCTTGTAGTCTCGGAGAGACTCTGTGTCCCATAGAGCAGTGCGGCAGGTCGTCGCGCCTGCGCAGTGCGGGCGGCGGGCAGCGCAGAGTGAGAAGCTCTTTTGTTCGGCTAAGGAGAGGGCCGTTGGCTCGGGCCTGCGGTACGCCGCTTCAGTGAGGGGCTCGACCGCGGCCGCCTGGCCTGTTGCTTTTCTGGGCGCCACTCCTCCGGCCCCCGCCCCCGACGGGACGCGCCAGGAGCGCAGCACCGATTCTCCTCTTGCTCTTGGGCGCTGCTCTGAGCAGCGTCACCCTTTATACCAGAAAACTGGCGGGCACTATGGGGGCCGCGCGCTGGGAGTCGGACGGCGAGCGCCGGAGGGATGAAGGGGGCGGGGCGGCGCATTCCGAGGCGGACGTTGGAGAGGTTCGGCGTGGGCCTAGCTCTGGCGGGTCGCTTGCTCTTCGCGCCCTGGGTGGACCCAGGTAGTGTTGCCTGGACTGGGTGGGCTGCAGGATTGCACCGGAGAGGAGGGACGTGGTGGAGATCGGGGAACGGGTCGGGCCGGGCAGCCTTAACGCTTGGACATTAATGCGTTTGGAGGGTTCACAACGGCCAGAACCGAGGCTTAGAAGTGTAACCTGAGAATTTGGGGTCTGGTCGGGGCTCCCAGAGGCATTCCGCTTGCAAAGTAACTTGGAGTAAGTTGTAAAGGGTGCTGCGCAGCCCAAGGTGCGGAGGGATGGGTGCGCAAACTGGTGCATGCCATACGTTGGGAAGGGGCGAGGAGGAGGAGGGGGGAGAGGAGGAGGAGGAGTTAGTTGCCTGCCGTGGCTCTCGAGGCGGAAAGAGCTGTGAGCGCAGGCAGAGGGGAGGTTCGAGGGTGTATCCGTAACCGTAAGGTCTTGAAGATAAAAGGGGAGACCTGGCTGCCCTTCCTTCCAGGTGGGTCGCGTGGGGAGGCTGAGAAATGATGTGTGAAGAAGGAAGGGTGGTCGGCGCACGCATTCTTCCCTCTTCAGGCCTTCTGCTGCCTAAACTCCGTGGTTCCTTGGGAAGTGGAAAGTTCAAGGGCAGCCCTTTCAGCTTTGGTTCTGAATTCGTTTCTTAACGTTTTTATCTGGGATGGTTACTGGTCGGTCACACAGGGCAGTGAAATGGTAGGAATATGTAGATGAGCTAACATTTAAGGGGTTACTACGTTACCGTTTGAGGGATGTGGGAAATTGGGAGACAAAGCGGGGAAAGTTCCTTAGATCGTCCCACCCCACCCCCAGCCCCTTGGGCTCTTTGTGTTGTTGTTGTTGGGAAATTTGACTACAGAGTGAGCAGTACTTTACCTCCTTTTCTAAGCTTCAAATGAAGGTTTTTTCATGAATTTGTATAATATTCGGGCATATGTTGGTTTAACTCAGTTGAGCCGAAGCTGATTCAAAGATCAGTTACACAGAAGCTCCGGCTCAGAGGAGGGAGCCTCCTCGGTCACGGTCACGGTAAGAATCATGGCAGCAGCTTGAAATAGTCCTGGAAGGCCCCTGGCTGCGGGATAGATGCGTGAATACAACTGGGGAAGTAGTGCTTCTAGACATTTGCATGGGAAGTGGTATGACTGAAGGACACCTTGTTGGAATCAGTTGCCCCTTAATAAAACATCAGGAGTGTGAAGGCTCTTCCGTCATTTCTAACTTCCCCTGTGGTTCTGTTCTTTTCCCATTGGATGCTGTAGCCTAAATTGTTTTCTTTATCATTAAAAATGTAAATAGTGTGTAGCCAGGTGCTTCTAGTTTCTTGATTAAAGAAGACCAAGCAAGGATACCCTAGTCTTCTGTATTTTTGACTACAGGATACTAAAAAACTTCTAACCATACATGGAAAGAAAAGAAGCAACCATTATATCTTCCAGTACCCATGTTAGTGAGTAGGAAGATGTTTCTTTCTGAGTTCACACCATTTAAAACGGGAATTGATGCATTTTTGTCATTTTCTAGTCATTTATATTTCAAAATCTCCCTTTTTCGTATTCTATCTCTGGTGGTATAACAGATTTTGCCTTAGACTTGATAGGTTTTTCACTTCATAATAATAATAATAGCCATTCCGTTTAATAATAACCAATACATTGAAGGCCTAATAGAACTGTGGTATTGGAGTGGTTAGTGTCAGTAATCTGGTTTTATTGTGTTAACTGTCAATGCTTTGGTCTCTGCTTTTAATTCCAACTTAGTCATAATTCTGGTGTAGCTTTCTAATAACTTTTGTTTCATCTTAAACAAAAATATTTGCTTCATATATAGCTGTTCTGATATTTGCAGATCCCTGTGGCCTCTCAACCCAAACCTATAGTTTCACATCTACATACTATAAAGGGGTTAGCCAAGTTTCTGATTATATCTCAGATAATATTCTAATTTTGTTCACACATCAGTATTTTAGTCCTAGATCCTGGAATTAGAAGGCAGAGATTCCTTTAAAAAATAAAATCGTTGCCCTGGGTGGTTTGGCTCACTGGATAGAGCATCGGCCTGGGGACTGAAGGGTCCCGGGTTCAATTCCGGTCAAGGGCATGTACCTTGGTTGCAGGCACATCCCCAGCAGGAGGTGTGCAGGAGGCAGCTGATCGATGATTCTCTCTCATCGATGTTTCTAACTCTATTCCTCTCCCTTCCTCTCTGTAATAAAATATATTTAAAAAATAAATAAAATCCTTGTTCCCTGGATATGTGGCATAAGTTCTTGTTTTCTGCTCAGTAAAGTTTTCTGTCTGGAAAGCATTTGCCTTACAAACAGCCACAGCTAACAGACTAAAAGCAGTTTGGAAACATGAATCAGGAGGACTACAAACTGAATATACTACACATGCCTTCACCTGCCTTTTGATGATATATATATGCTCAGCAAAGGTACTTCTTCCTTGTTTTCCATTTAGGGTTAGTAGGTTAGGTGTATCTTGCTGATCATTCCCTAAAAAGCTGACAGCTTTGAACTTCTGTTCCCTGGTTATCTGAGTCTGAGACATTCATCTTTATTGCCCATGTAGGGTTCAACACCTTACACGGCGCCAGACTTACCTTTGAGTGTCTTAAGTGGAAATAGAAACAGAATGCTTTGGGAAATGCAAGGAAAAGAGAAATAATATTCAGCTTGGTTGGGTAGGGAAATAATATTTCATTTGGTTTAGCTTATAATATTTAGCTTCTTAATAGTGAGCACGGCCATGCATGGAGAAACGTGCAGGGTATGTTCAGGTTATGGTTTTCTGTTTTGTATTGTTTTTAAAATATATTTTTATTGATTTCAGAGAGGAAGGGAGAGAGAAACATGTTGAGAGAGAATCATTAATTAGCTGCCTCTTGCATGCCCTGAGGATCAAGCCCACAAACCGGGCATGTGCCCTGACTAGGAATCAAACAGTGACCTCCAGGTTCATAGGTCGACATTCAACCACTGAGACATTCAACCACTGAGCCATGCCAGCTAGACTGGTTTTCTGTTTTGACAGCAGTGTAGGTTTTATGAGGGAAACAGTAGTATAGAGTGGTAGGAGCCAAAGGATGTTAGATGTTAAATACTGTGGAGTTTGGACTTTAAGGAGGAAGAGGCCTTGTACACCAGGAATCGAACCGCATCCTCCTGGTTCATAGGCTGATGCTAAACCACTGAGCCACACAATCTGGGCTTACCTTTTTATATTTTACTAGAGGCCCGGTGCACGAGAATCATGCATGGGGGTGGGGGGTGGGGGCGAAACATCTTCGCGTCCCTCAGCCCAGCCTGCTCCCTCTCACAGTCAGGGAGCCCTGGGAGCCCTCATAGCCGGGAGCAGTGACTGAGGGGGAGTGCCCTGACCACCAGGGGGAAGCTCCTATGTTGAGCATCAGCGCACATCATAGCAACTGGTTGTTCTGCCCATCGGTCGATTTGCATATTACCCTTTTATTATATAGGATCTTTAGGTCCTGGCCTTGTGTCTTACTATTGGGGACTTTGGGAAATTTTCTTTGCTTCAGTAAGCCTTAGTTTCCTTATTTGTGAAACAGGCTTAAAAGAGTTGTTCTGAGGATTGAATTAAGTGCCTTTATATGCATTAAGTGTTAAGTATTCAATAAGTGTTTAGTTGTTATTATGTTATTGTCACTTAGCTTTAAGGGATTCGCAAAAGCCTGTACTTCTTGGGTGTCCTTATATTCTGCTAGCCTGACCAAACAGCTCCATTTGCCTGGTTCTGAGAGGGTTCCTGTGATGTGGAATTTACTTGGTCACCCTATATTCCACCCAGGTTCTTAGTAAATGCTGATTGATTTGATTTGGTTTTTTAAATAGATAGTATTAAAAGCTAGTAGAGCTGTAGATATAAACTTTTATAGCTATTAATTGACTAGGTCTTAAACCTAAGCTAGAGGGGGAAGGAAAACAAAGAATGGAAAAAGAGACTAGATGAAAGAAAGGATGAAGTGGGTGGTGGTGCGCACAATAAGGATCACCTGGTCACTGCCTACCTACCACTCCCCTCAGTCTAGCTCTTTCTTATCTGGCCATGTTTGTATTCCCCATAAAGCAAGCGCCTACATACCTTAGGACTTTGAGCCAACTATTCCCTAAACTTGGTGTATTTTTCTGATTTTTGCTGAGTTGTTTTGTCATTCGGTTCTCTTTAAATGTTACTTAATCTAAAGGTATTTTTTACTAATTTTGTTTTAGATGATCTTTTTAATTTTTTAATGTTAAATACAATTACTATTTGTTTTATTAATTATTTTAAAGATCTTTCTTTATTGTTGAAAGTATTACATTTGTCCCTTTTTTTCTCCCATTGACTCCTTATAGTCCATCCCCTGTCCCAGGCCCACCCTATTATCTGTGTCCATGAGGTCCAAGTTCATAACTTGTATATGCACATAAGTCCTTTGGTGGATCTCTTCCTACCCACCCCACCTTCCCTCTGAGATTCAAAATTCTGTTCCAGGCTTCTTTGTCTCTGGACCTATTTTGTTCAACAGTTTATTATGTTCACTAGATTCCACATATGAGTGAGATCATGTGATACTTGTCTTTCTCTGGCTTATTTCGTTTAGCCAAATAATCTCAGGGTCCTTCCATGCTGTCTCAAAGGGTAAGAGATCCTTTTTTTAATCATTATTATTATTTTTTTTTACTGCTGCATAGTATTCCATGGTGGTGGTAGCTATTCTGACAGGTGTGAGTTGATACTTCATTATCGTTTTAATTTGCATCTCTCTGATAATCAGTGACTTTGAGCATTTTTTTCATATGTCTCTTAGCCATCTGTATGTTCTCTTTGGAGAAGTATCTATTTAGGTCCTTTGCTCTTTTTTTTTATTTATTTTTTAAATCTTCACCCAAGGATACTTTTTTATTGATTTTTAGAGACAGAGGGAAACAGAGAGAGAAATATCAATGTGAGAGAAACACATCGATTGCTTCTATGTCGTTTATTTCTGCTCTGATCTTTATTATGTCCTCCTTTCTACTCACTCTGGGCTTTTCTTCTTGTTCTCTTTCTAATTCTTTACATTGTAGGGTTAAATCATTTATTATTATTATTATTATTGAGGTACACCTGTAATGTTATGAACTTCCCTCTCAGGAATGCTTTTGCTGTGTCCCAGAGGTTCGGGGTTGTTGTGTGTTCATTTTTATTTCTTTCCAGGAAGTTTCCATTTCTTTCTTGATCTCATTGGTAACCCATTCATTGTTTAATAACATGCTATTTAGCCTCCATGTGTCTGACTTCACACTGGGGATCAAGCCCACAACTCGGGCATGTGCCCTGACTAGGAATTGAACCCTGACCTCCTGGTTCATAAGTCGATGCTCAATCACTGAGCCACACTGGCTGGGCTGATTACGGCACTTGTGACATAATTTGGTTGCCAAGATGTTTAGGGGAGTGGCAAGTATTGTTTGTTAGAGGCTTCCTTCCCCCCAATATGCTGCAACACTGATCTGAGTTCCTTTGAAATTTTCTTGCAAGCAATTCTAATTGAGAATGCTCCTTCATACTGTCTCTGCTGGTGTTTAGAGACGGCCATCTTCAGGAAGAGGAGGCTTCCTTTGAAATAATCCATTTGGAAGCTATAAGAGAATAATTGCCCATCATATTTAAGGACACTCTTGGCTCTTCTGAAGGTACTAGATTCTATAGGAGGAGTGGGTTGCATTCTACTGAGTTTGGAAACAGTTTATTCAGAAACCTAGAGAACTACCTGTAAACAAGGGGGAAACACGCTGGGAAGCCTGGCTGAGAATCTTCCGTGTGAAGAATCCAATCTCTGGAGGCAGATGCTGGGAAGAGCCCATCCAGAAAGCTCAAGAGAAAAGTGGGAATCTGTTTTCTGCATCTTTACTTGTTATTTTAACTGTTCTTAGGACAATGATTTGAGTAAAGATGTAAATCAAGAGGTCTTACTTTAGATTTCCCCATTTAGGAAATTTTCTTTACCTAACCTTAAGGATTTTATTCTTATTCTATTCTGTGACGTACTCCCTGGGGCCATGCTAATGATAAAGGGAAGAGAGGCTTATAGTAGCTAGAGATTAGCCTGAAGCTGACCTGGCCCTTTTGGTTCATAGTAGCAGGATCAGATAGGCAGTATTCAATGCCATTTATTATTCTTTTTTAAGGATAGATCTCATTTTATTATTTTTCAAAGTAAGTTTATTGGGGTGACATTGGTTAATAACATTATAATTTTCAGATGATAGATTATAAATTGACATCTGTATATTTAATTGTGTGCTCCCCACCCCAAGTCTAGTGTCCTTGCATCACCATGAGTGAAATGCTGTTTATTTTTGTAAGGCAATTATAGATATTTAATGTAGATAACCTTGAGCCTTAAATAGCTCTGAATTTTGATGCCATAATAATAGAATACTTCCTTTTTTAAATTTAATTACTTAGAAGGGTTATTAGCGGAAAATTATGTTTTTTTGATCATCTTTAACCCATTGTTTCCCTTCCATCTATTGAGAAAGGGCATGTCTTCCAGTTTTCAGTCCAGATTAATGTAGGGAGTTATCTAGCCCTTTGTTATCTAAAAGTGATTGTCAGTTTATTTTTCTCTGCTCTTTTTAACCAAAGACTGACCATGAATCTTGCTACTGCTTCAATCAACAGTGAAAATAAGCAAACAAAGAGTAGTACTTGTTCTTGGGAAAAAAACATTGCTGCATTTATCCAAAAAGAAAATGGATTTTTCTTTACTCATAAAATAACATTTGTCATATGGCAATCAGAATTTGGAAACCTGAATAACGATCTCCCTTCAGAAGCACAACTTCTGAATTGGGCACAGTGAAGCTACCCAGGAATTAGCCAAAGGTTACATGAAGTCCAGGGATTAGTCTGTGGAAGACTCCTGGCACTTTCTCTAACGCAGCGGTTCTCAACCTTCCTCATGCCGCGACCCTTTAATACAGGTCCTCATGTTGTGGTGACCCCCAACCAGAAAATTATTTTCGTTACTACTTCATAACTGTAATCTTGCTATTGTTATGAGTTGTAATGTAAATATCTGATATGCAGGATGGTCTTAGGCGACCCCTATGAAAGGGTCATTTGACTGCCAAAGGGGTCGCGACCCCCAGGTTGAGAACCGCTGCTTTAGTGATATGTAATTATATATGTGTTTTCCGATGGTCTTGGGCGACCCCTGTGAAAGGGTCATTCAGTCCCCAGAGGGGTCGTGACCCACAGGTTGAGAACCGCTGCTCTAACGCATAGAGGTTTTGGGAGTCAAGAGAAGTCAGTCTTCAGTATGTAAATAGAGAGGAAGAGTGTTGAAAAGATACTCTTAGATTTGTGTTTGGAAGGGGGAAGGTACCTTGAGTGTTGCCTTAGGCCACACACACTAAAAGCATCTCAGAAAACATTGTTTTGCGTGCTCTGCAAAAGTTCAAAATACCTAATGGGGAGAAGTGTCTACATGTTTTTCTTACTCGACCTTAAGCTTCAGGAAGACAGGGACCATTTCTTACTCTGTTGAATCTCCAGTATACAGCAATGTCTAGAATTTTCTAGTAGCCAAACAAGTGATTTTTCATTGTCAGCATTATTCATAGACGCTGACGTGGGAATGTCTGAGTGTAAACCTAAGTAAGCGTCTGTAGGTAAGATTCATAATGATGGCCCTAGCTGGTTTGGCTCAGTGGATAGAGCATCAGCCTGCAGACTGAAGGGTCCCAGGTTCGATACCAGTCAAGAGCACGTGCCTGGGTTGCAGGCTCCATCCCCAGTAGGGGATGTGTGGGAGGCCGGCAGTCAATGATTCTCTCTCATCATTGATGTTTCTCTCTCTCTCTCTCCCTCTCCCTTCTCTAAAATCAAATATATTTATTTTTTTAAAAGATCCATAATGATGATCCTGACTTTTATGAAAAGTTTGTTATATTTCATATAGTCTATAGATGGACTGTTTCTAAAATACATTCTATCTGTACGGGCCAGTTTTAAAGTATTTTGAAATTTCTACAACCAATTTAACCAAACCAAATTGACATTGTCTTAAATTCAAACATGGTAGTAACTTCTTTATTGTTTGGATCATCTTCCATGCTCTTGATTGATTGTATCTCATTCTGGGCAACTGATCCATCAATTGTAGATTTTGGCCAGTTTTTTAGATCAGTTTTGTTGTGTTGGTATCTTATGGTGCCACCTACTGACACACATTGGTAAACCATAGGCTTTAAGCCTACCAGGAGTCAAAGCGTTATATGAAGGGCAAAAGAAAATAGATTTATAGGGGACTAGAATTTTAGCTCTGGAAAACCCCTTAGAAAGGTTGATGTATTTTAGGAATAAAATCAGGTTCTATTATCTGTGATAATTAAGCTCCCCCCCCATTTCCCCAAAATTTTCAGACTTAAAAATAAACTAAATACAATGAGAAGATAACAAGAAACTTGTGACGTATAAATTAATGGCGGCATTCAGGAAAGACTGCGTAAAGAATCTTGAGGGGACTTAAAAGAGAGGGTGTTTTAACTGGGGAGGAATGGGTTATAAACATATACAAAAGGGAAAATTAAACTAGACATTTAATAAATAGGACAAACTATTTCCCACAGTAAAAAATCAAGCCCGGTACTATCATGAAATGGAAAACAGAATAGAAAAAGTACGGATCAGGGGGTTACATGTATATGTTTGATGTATATACATTATTTTTTGGGATTGATTTTCTTTCAATATAATATATTTTAGATATGTTTTATAGTAAAAAGGGTATTGGGAACTTTTTAACTTAGAATATGTATAAAAATTTTATGTAGCTATGCAAGAGTAAGTTTTGCTGTGAGATTAGTTGGAGCCATTTTATGAACTAACTTTCTAGCTGAGTATATCAGCAAATCTCATTGTGTATTGAAGATGAATAGTCAGCACTTAAGTAAGCAACACACACTATTCAAGTCATCTATGATGTCTCTGGTTTTCTTGGCATCCATATATTCACATAACCAACAAGAGTGTGCCCTTACATCCTTTTCATTTTCTTATTTTAGCAGCGTCACCCTTTATACCAGAAAACTGGCGGGCACTATGGGGAAAAAACAAAACAAGAAGAAAGTGGAGGAGGTGCTAGAAGAGGAGGAAGAGGAATATGTGGTGGAAAAAGTTCTCGACCGTCGAGTGGTAAAGGGCAAAGTGGAGTACCTCCTCAAGTGGAAGGGGTTCTCAGAGTACGTTTCACTGACCTGGGTGAATCCATTCACTTAATCACCAGCTATTTCTCAGGAGTCTAGTAATGTCAGGGGCTAGGGTGTTTCAACGGGTGCAGTGTGACTCAGGCCTGGCCTTCATGGCTTATAATCTAACTAGGAAAATGGTCTGTATGTATAAAGCGCTATAATACAGGACAGTGGTTTCTGAGGAACGATTTTGTGTGTGGCTTTGGACTCATATACATTTGCAAGAGAAAGTACATTTTTTTGAAAGAGGCGTTTCTAAATTTTCAATTTGCACTAAAAAGCAACCTCCCTCCCACCATCCTTGACCCCAAGTAATTTTAACTTTGCTCAGTTCTTGATCTTGGGCAAAATCGAGTTACTCACTGTTAACTCCTCTTTGCCAAGGACACTGGCTGTTGTCCTCCTGTGCTTCTTTCTCCTTTTTGTGAGTGTGCTAACCTTCAGTGGAAAGTGACTCACCGTGTGCTCTAATTTCAGTGAGGACAACACGTGGGAGCCAGAGGAGAACTTGGATTGCCCCGACCTCATTGCTGAGTTTTTACAGTCGCAGAAAACGGCACATGAGACAGATAAATCAGAAGGAGGCAAACGCAAAGCTGACTCTGATTCTGAAGATAAGGGAGAGGAGAGCAAACCAAAGAAGAAGAAGGAAGAGGTAAGGGTAGGAATGAGCATTGTTACTAGCCAGCGTTCTTACTGCTGTCAACGAAGCTGAAAGCCAGCTAATTTCAGTACTTTTGTTCTGCTGCTGCTTAAATATGAGCAGCCACCTCTCAGTCCTTTTGGAATCGTAGGCTAATGCTTACAGAATATTTGGGGGCTCATTACTCTCATAAAGCCAGCCACATAATCTACTTTTATTTTATGTGAAGATTCGGGAACAATTCATTCCTGTAAGTCAGTAGCATTCAGTGTTTTGGTTTTTTGTTTTTTAATATATTTTTATTGACTTAAGAGAAAAAGGGAGAGATAGAAACATCAACAATGAGAATCATTGATTGACTGCCTCCTGCATGCCCCACACTGGGGATTGAGCCTGCAATCCAGGCCTGTGCCCTGACCAGGAATCGAACCTTGACCTCCTGGTTCATAGGTCGGCACTCAACCACTGAGCCACAACAGCCAGGTTGTTTTGTTTTTTTAAAAATAGATTATTGATTTTTAGAGAGAGGAAGGGAGAAGGAGAAGAAAGAGATAGAAACATTGATGTGAGAGCACAACATTGATCAGCTGCCTCCTGCACTCCCCCTACGGGAGATTGAGCCCACAACCTGGGCATATGCCCTTGACAAGGAATCAAACCAGCAACCTTCTAGTACGTGGAACAATGCCCAACCAACTGGGCCACACCAGCCAGGGTTCGGTCAATGTTTTAATCATTACAGGTTCAAGGTAGCTATTTTAATCCATTCTCAGTACCTTAAAGTAAGTTGTCTATTATATATATACATATGTATATATAAAATAATAAAAGGATAATATGCTAATTAGACCGAATGACCTGGACGACCAGACTATGACACCCACTGGCACCAGGACAGTCATTGCCCCATGATTGCCTAGCAGAGGGAGGCTCAGGCCACCGACCAGTGGGCTGTGGCGGGTGGGCAGGGCCTTCCTCTGTGAGGGAAGCCTGGGGCCCGGGTGCCGGACAGAAGCTGGCAGCTCGGGGAAGGAAGGCCTACTCTTGCATGAATTTCATGCATTGGGCGGCCTCTAGTGTGTGTGTATGTGTGTGTGTATGTATTATTGGTTTCGGGGGTGGTGGGGGGAGAGAAACATCAATAATGAGAGAGAATCATTGATTGGCTGCCTCCTGCACGCCCCACACCTGGGATTGAGCCCACAACCCAGGCATGTGCCCTGACCGGGAGCTGAACTGTCACCTCCTGATTCATAGGTCAACACTCAACCACTGAGCCACGCTGGTTGGGCAAATAAGTTGTTTTTTGAGGGTGATGAAGCCTTTGTTAACTTTTTTTTTGCTTTGAGTTCTATGTCCCTTTTTCCACGTGGGGAAGCCTCAAGCATTTCAGAGCTTGATGGGATAATCATTCAGAACAATTCTAAAAGGCGTGGAACCATGGTATTGGTGAAATATTGACAGAAGAGTTTGTGTACATGAATAGAGAAACAGGAGTAACTCCAGTCTGGACAGCAGCCCCACGTACTTAAAATTGTTCAATCCCTCTGGTTTTTGCAGCCAGAAAAGCCTCGAGGCTTTGCCCGGGGTTTGGAGCCTGAACGGATTATTGGAGCTACAGACTCCAGCGGAGAGCTCATGTTCCTGATGAAATGGTGAGTCTGCCACTGGCTCTGTGTGTGTGTTTTTTTCTCCCATTTGTTCCATGCCAGAGAAAAGAGCTGGACCTTCGAAATTCCAGTCACCCAGGTGTGAAATCTTTAAGATGGCATAGTCCTTCGGTAGTGACCCTCGGCCTGACTGTCAACCTGGACTCATGATTTACAGGTAGGGGCCCCTAGGATTTTCAGATGTTTGGCCATTTTTTAGGAGGTAGGAGAAAATCTAGAGTGGAGAGGGTATGGGGAGGAATCACATTTCACTTTCCTTTCCAAGTGAAAGGAAAAAATATGAAATGTGATTGAACCATCCTCCCCTTCTACCACCTCCTTAATAAAGATTAGGCTGGCCCCAGGCTCAGAAATTCTGTTAACTTCTCTGACTTAGGAAAAAATTTCTGTAGCTTTTCTTTGTCCTTAATTGTTAGATTCTTTCCCATTTGTACAGATTCTACAGTTCCAAGATCAGCCAGCAGGGGTCATACACTGAGCATAGAGCATGTCTACATTGTTCTCCATTAAGTATAAACACCAATGATAGCAATACTCTATGAAACAGCTTAATGGAAACAGTTGTAACCCCAAATTTTGGATAATTTCCCTACTCTGTCTAAAAGGAAGGCCTCCCTTTTTTAAAAAAATTGAAAATGCTTGTGCTTTTTTCCCCTCAAGTGGATCTCATTGTTTTTAAAATATATATTAGGAGTGAATAATTCTAAGCCTTTGCCTATGAAGACAACATTATAGGTGCTTTGTCCTTTGGCCAGTCTAGATCCTTCTCTGAAACTCACATTTGTACTAGCTCTTCTCTAGAAGGTAGCCAGAGACGTCTAAGTTTAACACCATAGGAAGCCTGTGTCACAGCTAGCTAAACCTGTTTTCTTCCTATGCATTCCTTGGGTGTTTACTGAACCTGACCTCCTTTTAACTGATTTATTGCTAGCCCATAAAAAAGGGGGGGGTTGGGTTTTTATGTGGGGGGGGGGTGTTTGTTTTTAAGGTGCTGCATTTGGAGGGAAAGAACTGATTCCAGGAGTTACTCAGTCCAGCTAGAGTACACTTTATTTATCTACATTTCACCTGAGTTAGAGTAGTATCTGCATGTTCCTTAAGATTACACTCCTTTGGTTGACTCACTGCTGTGTGTAAAGATTATAGCTGAATATAACCCTTTATGTTAAAGATTGATTTTGATTATAAAACCAAGTTCATTTTGAAGTTACTTTCCTGGGGGGGGAGGGGGTGAAGATATTTGTCCATTTCCAAAAATAGCAAATATTCCTATGCAGTGAAATGATTGAACTTACTTCTGAGGACATTGTTGAACAAGGGGCAGCCTGCTTCAGATTCTGATACTGTTATACTCCTTTCTCTCCCATTTTTTTGAATCCGTTATTCAGAAACATACCTTACCAGCTTCGTCCCTGATACTGTGGAGCTGTGGAGCTTTGGTTTACCCTGTTGCTGGGTTTCTGGAACTTTTGAGTGGTGCCTCATCAGAGATTCTATCATACTAGGTGCCCGGGGTCCCTCAGGCTGGCCTACGGGGATTGGGCTGAAACCGCCTCTCCGACATCCCCCACGGGGTCCTGGATTGCAAGAGGGCACAGGCCAGGCCGAGGGACCCCATTAGTGCATGATCTGGGCTGGAGAGGGACTGCGGGAGGGCTCCAGGGCATGTCTAGCCCGTCTAGCCCAGTCCCTATCAGCTGGACCCCAGCAACAAGCTAACCTACCGATCAGAGCGTCTACCCCCTGGTGGTCAGTGCGCGTCATAGCGACTGGTCGAATGGTCAAACAGTCAGAGGGACACTTAGCATATTACATAATAGCCTTTTATATATAGATATCTACTGCCTGCCCTATACTACAACTTCCATCTGAGACATTCCCAATGACCTAAAGATAGAGTACTCCTTTGTCCCTTGGAATAGATGTGATTTTTTACATTTTGAGAACGTTTTAATATTTAGAAGAATATAGAACAGTGATGGCGAACCTATGACACGTGTGTCAGAGGTGACACACAAACTCATTTTTTTGGTGATTTTTCTTTGTTAAATGGCATTTAAATATATAAAAGAAATATCAAAAATATAAACCTTTGTTTTACTATGGTTGCAAATATCAAACAATTTCTATATATGACACGGCACCAGAGTTAAGTTAGGGTTTTTCAAAATGCTGACACGCCAAGCTCAAAAGGTTCGCCATCACTGAAATAGAGAATTACATTATAGTCCAGTCATTTTCTACCTCTCAATGTTGAAGAACCATTTCAAAGCACCTGGGAGTTCTGGCATATCTGTGAGCATGGCGGGAGGGCTACAGGGCATGTCTGGCCCGTCTAGCCCAGTCCCTATCAGCTGGACCCCAGCAACACATTTTTTTGGTGATTATACCGTTACGGTATAATTATGAGTTAGCAAGAAAGTATTCACCTGCATTGGCTCTGGCCAATGTGAGATTGGTATTCAGTGTTATACAGCATAGTATGAAATCCTGTGACAAAGCCAAGATCTCTCCATGGGTCCCCGGCAGCTGGCATATGGCTTTTGGAAGAATGTGATAGTCTCTCTTCTTCTTCCCTCAGAGAGTCGTGCTTTTTCTGGCCTTTCCCAGAGGTTCAGATGTGATAGATTGAGTTAGATCACTTACCTTTTGACAAAGATACTCAAAGGAGATTTTCAACAGGATATGTACAAGAGTGTCACTTAACCAAAAGCTGTCAGTAAATGCTGCTCTGGCCGTATTAACACCCTCCCCGAGCGTATGCCTCTTACCCAAGCTGGGAGACCACTAGCACCTGGTCTCAAAGTCTCTCTGTGCTTTATTCTGCAGGAAAAACTCTGATGAGGCTGACCTGGTCCCAGCCAAGGAAGCCAATGTCAAGTGCCCCCAGGTCGTCATATCCTTCTATGAGGAAAGGCTGACGTGGCATTCCTATCCCTCAGAGGATGATGACAAAAAAGATGACAAGAATTAACTCTCCTGAGTACCAGCCCCTGTCACATCTGACTGTGGGTTTCAATGGGGAGGGGAAGGAGTTCTACTTGTCTTGATACCATAGAAGTGGCTTTGGAAGATTTGGTTTTGTGTCCAGAATATTTTCTTTTAAAAAAATGTAATTGGCAATCTAATTGAGGACTCTGAGAGACTGTTTAAAAGCTGTGAATGCCTGAGACTTACAGGCCAAGGTGTTCCCTGCCGGAGATTAATTCTTTTCCCAACAAAGGACTAAGCCAGTTGATAAGTTACCAAAGTTGCCATTTGGGGGGGAGGGGGGGAGGATGGAAATTAGTTGAGAAGGGAAAGTCTTTTATTGGAGCATATATATAGGCAGATCATTCTGTCTTAGAGGTGCTAATTCTTGAAATTGACAAGACCCTTTCTCTCCTAATTATGAAGCTATAGACATTAGCTTGTCCATCCAAGCTCCTGGCTGAGGTATTTGGGAGGAGGAGAAGGGAATGGTATAGGAGGTGTGAGAGTAAAGATAGGGGGCCCATGTTTTTAGGATGGAGAAACTCTTGGAGCCTCTCTGTTATTTGAACTTTGAACTCTGAAACCATTGGTGGCAGGGTTCAGTCACTGACAGCACAAGTTCATTGAATCACTCCAAGAGTTGGATTATTTCAAAAGCCCTGGTCTCAGGAGAAGATTAAATCACTTTCTTACTGGGGCAGTGGTTCACTTTAAGACACAAAACAAAAATCCTTTTTTTATCCCAAGAATTAATACCCAAAATGCTGTCTTGACTCATGAAATCCATCAGTTCTTGACATCATCCAGACCTACATCTAGACCTTCATTGTAAAATCCTTTTAGGCATGTGTTAGATTTCTGTGAAAACTTTGTTTAAATGTAAACTTCATACAACACTGTCAGTTTTTGTTTTAATAAAACTATATAGATTTATAATCCTTGATTTGTCTTAAGTCTTGCCAGAAGCCCTCCTTGCCTTTTATTACCTTATAGGTTCAGCCTGTTGGAAACAACTTGTACACCTGGATGGTTTATTTCTTGAACACTGTAGGCTTCAGAATCTGGCACCTGGCCTGCATCTTTGAGTGGTCTCACTATGTTAATTGAGTAAATATTTATTGAGCATTTATAATTGCTGCAGAAACTGTAAATGTTGTCACATCATTCTGTCTTTCTTACTGCTCAAAGGTTGTTTGTTTGGCACTTTGTGACCTGATAACACTTCCAAACTATGATATGTTTGGAAACATGAGTTTTTTGAATTAGGTTTGGCTCCTGGTTCATGTATTTCATAGATTTGTGTGACCTTAGCTAAATTCAACTTTCCGGAATTTTCAGGAATTAGCCTTGGATTTGATTACTGAATTAAAATATCATCTATTTTCTTAATGTCGTTTTCTGCCTATAATTCTAGAGCCAAAGTGGGACTTGACTCGTCGTTTATAAAAAGGGAAAGTGGGATTTCCATTGAGATGAAATCAGTGTAAAATATTCAGCTCCTTAGTACAAAGCATTTGTTTCAAGTAAACTGATGTGTAGATACTGTTTTCAAAATGTCTTTTAGGAGTTTGGGGGGACATAAGGAAAATTGAGCTGGGAGGCTTTTTCTTTGCAGAGGTCTGAGGGTATGTTCTTGGAGTTGGCAGCAGAAGAGCAGTCAGTAGCTAAATAAAAGAGAGTTGGGGGTGAGGTGGGCAGTATTCTGGTTCTGTTCTGCATCGTAAGATGTACTGAAACTAGCCTTCAGCATTGGTTTGTGCCCAGAATGGGCTGCTATTCGTCATTAGCCTTAACCTTTGGAACCTACTTCATTGTCATTTCTAGATTCCTGAACTCTTATAAAACTATATCATTCCAGGGAAGACACTGAAAATGATATTACATACAATGAAAATTGAAATGGAGATAGGTATCCACACTTTTGTTATCTTTATCACATTTCTAGATTCAAGTTTAAGAATAATTTTTTCTCAAGTGATTATTGAAGCCACAAATGCATGCAGAAATGTTAGAAATAACAAATATACATAGACACAACAAATTTTAGAAACAAAGTATTCAGAGAACATTTCTTCAGGCAGTGCAAAATGTGTTTGTTGGATGGCTTCAATGAAATTGCATCATCATAGACCTCTTGCCAGGACTTGGAGAGGAGATAGGTTATTGCCTTAATGACTATTACAAAAGGAGAGCTTACTAATATGGTGACAATATCATTATTGGAGATGTCCTACATTGGCAGGACCAGTGAAAGAAAAAAACAGCAACAGCCTTGCTCCTCCACTGTCTTCAGTTGAGTTTCAAGTTGGTACAGTAAATGGCCAGTATACTGACCACAGGAGCACTCTATCAACTGACAGTACTAAGGAATACTTATGCTTTTCAGTGTCATTTGAAAGTTTTGACTACCAATTTTAAATAATTTTTAACAGTTGAATTTTTAAGTTGAATATTTGAATTTAATTTCAGAGATCATCTTCTATACCAGAACTCATTCACGCTCAGCTCATTTTGGTTTTAATCCATGGCTATTTGGTGTTTGGCCATGTGTGCTCAGCAGATCTTTATAGTCGGTGGCATTGGGAACCTGTGTTACAAAGTAATTACCTCCCTCATACAGAAAGGGAAAATGATAGAGGGAATTGCTATCATTGGGTGGAACTGGAAACTTGAAGTGCAAATTTTCTGTAGTGCTCCAGATCCTGAACTGTGTATGGAGCCAGGTTCTGTTTGAGATATTAATCTGATCTGCAAGTTGGATTGTCTCATGAGGATGTTCTCATTTAAAAATTTAGAGCTCATGCCTGGCTGGCATGCTCAGTGCTAGAGCGTTGACTCATGAACCAGGAGGTCATGGTTTGATTCCCAGTCGGTGCCCATGCCCGGATTGTGGGCTTGATCCCCAGTGTGGGGCATGCAGGAAGCTGCTGATCCATGGTTCTCTTTCATCATTGATGTTTTATCGCTCTCTCCCTCTCCCTCTCTCTCTGAAATCAGTAAAAATATATTTTAAAAATAAAAATTTAGAGATGATAGGACTGAACTAAGTCCAGGCTGAGTGTTTTCCCTCCTAGAATTTGGAATACCAATATCACTACTAGGCCAGCATTCAGCTTAGTAAAGAGGAAGGATTTTTGGCTTCACTTTGCCTTGTAGTAGAAAGCAATCAAGTTAGAGGTATCCTGGTGTTCTGGAATATGGTTAAGGAAGTTTGATAGAAGAGCTTAAGATCCCCAGACAACCATCAGTCTCTGATCTGCACCTCACCCTTGGTTTGACTGTTCAGCGCTGAGGTTTTATCCAAAACTTACTGCTTTCCTAGACAATGCTCAAGTTGCTCATCTCACTTATATGAATGACTTATAATTCACCTTGGCCTTGGGAGCTTCTTGCTGAATATTGAAAGCAAATGATATCTGAAATAACGCTCCTGCTGGGATGAAAAGCATAGTTGGCCCTGCTCTGTGGTAGCAAGGACAGCAGCACAGTTAATTGACCCTTGAACAACACAGGTTGGGGCACTGACATCCCTCCCCACACAGTTGAAAATCCACATATAACCTGACTCCCCCAAAACTTAAAATACCCTATTGTTGACCAGAAGCCTTACCAATAACAGTTGTAAAACACATATTTTGTATGTTATATGTATTATATATTCTTACAATAAAGAAAATCATAAGGAAGAGAACATACATTTACAGTATTTATTGAAAAAAATCCACATATATGTGGACCTGTGCGATTCAAACACATATTGTTCAAGGGTCAACTGTAGTCTGTTTCTAAGGCTTCTTTCTTTTCTTTTCTTTCTTTCTTATTTAGGCCAGTAAGGTGACAGAACTCCAAGGTAAAGTTGAAACAGTAAGTTTACAATATATGCTGACAATTCAGTTCTATAGTTTTTGTTTATATTAAATAACTTGTGTTAAAATATTCAACGGCAGGTCTGAGTCTGCACTATGACCTTGTTGGTTTGCATGGTGGTGATAGTACCAAAGCCATGTTTACCCCACATGGATTTTTAAATCCTAGTTGACTTTGACCAGTCCTGCCCTGTTTACTGTTTGCATAGCCTGTGGTCAGACTGGGGAACTTTGGGGCCTGGCTTTGGGTCAGGGCAGAGCATTAACTATGGTCTTTCTCCACCTTTCCCCATGTGAACTAAACTAGGTTTTATTTCCTTGGTTGAACTATCATCTGTAATGAAGTAACAAATACTGTGCAGTCTGTCTCCAGTCTGCAGTTGAAGTTGGACTGGAAAAGAACCAACCTTGAGACTGCCATTGGTATTTTTGTGTGCTCTGAAAGGAAGACAAGAGTTTCTATCTAATTCTGAACACAACTCTTTAGCAAGGTCCCATACTCTTCTCAGGAGACAACTGGTGCACTGAATTCTGTTTATCGGCTAATTTAGGCAGATGTGCATTTTCACAGAATCCCTGGACAGAACAAGGACTAGAAATCAAATCAGGTGTTCAGTTTCACATGTATTCCCCAGAGTCCCCACATGGCTCCACAATGAAGTCAGAACTAGAGGCAGGGAAAATGACTAACCCCTCAGAGAGAGAAGGTAAAGGTGAAAGAAGGGTTACTGTTCTTGGTACACTGACAAAATGACACACATATTTTGGTCTATGGGTCACTATTCACTTTCCAGATGAATCGGTGGTAAGAAAACAGTCTCTCTGGATAACCAAGCACCTAGGTTTTGCTAGAGAATTTCTACACTTGGCTGGGAAAACAACTTCCAGAGAGGCAGACGCCAACCTGTACCTTATTGGCATATAGGTAGCTTCAGTAAGAAAACAGACTCTGGCTGCAGATGTCCTAAAACTACTGATTTAGTCTGAGCTGCTAAAGCTATTGCTCTGGCTTTGGCCAGGTGATTCAGTTGGGTTGGAGCTCTGTCCACAGGCACCAAGGTTGCAGGTCTGATATCACGCCAGGGCATATGCAGAAAGCAACCAATGAATGCATAAGTGGAACAATAAATCAATGTTTCTCTCCCTAAAAATCAATTTAAAAAATAAAGCTGTTGCTCTGAGTTGGTGCCTACTACATGTGGAAGGAGGCTTGAGGGTGTTTGGGTTATTTTTTTCTGCAAGGCACTTGGTATTTCCAGCTATTTGCTAAATAAACCTGAAGAGCAGCAAGGCCTGGTGTAACCTGGGGCTGTAAAAGCAGGGAATAGGGCAGCCTGAGGAAGATGAGGTTCTTTGGAAAGTACTGCCCCGCACCAGCTGTTTGACTAGTTGTTGTTTAGCTTTCCCTAGAAAACGTGAGGAGTCAGCCATGGAGGCCAGGTATTGTAGACACTGTCTCTAGATCACTATTTTACCCTTTCAGTTTTTATTTCTTCTATTTTTAATGATACTGGAATAACCCCTGCTTCATTGGTGAGATCTGCAGGGCAGGTGTTGAAACAGTCTGTTTCCATCTCACATGAATTATGATGTATGGGAAAGTGGTTTGAATGAAGCCTAGGAATGTTGAAGTTGAGACAAAGCAAGTCTTCTACCCCTACCCAAGCAGGCCATGCTGAAATTTGGTCTTTTGTTAAGGATTGAGGCCTGCTCATATCTCTTTGCCAACCCTAGACTCTCTGCTCACTTCCTGTCTTTTCACAAACCTTACTTGAGTGAGTCCTATCTTCCTGGCAGAAAAAACCTTGAAGCTGGAACACCCACTCCACCAGCCAGCAGCAAAAGAGGTCAGCCCCACAGCAGTGCTGACCAACTTGGACGGAAGCCCCATCTAATCAGCGTGATCCTAGATACAACTGTAGATCTCTCCATACGGGGACGTGGGGAAAGTGGGTGACAAAAATACTTTTCAGAATAGAGGCAACACTAGTAAAGGGGGTGAGAGGAATGTTTCACTTAAAACCTTTTACATCTCAAGCTAAAAAAGAAGTTGCAAAACAAGATAAAAGTTATAACCTAATACTGTTAAACCAAAATTTATATTTGTTTCTAGAAGGAATACAAAAATATTACTTTATGAATTTTACTTGTCAATTTATTCTTCTACATAACAATTTGTATTTTTTTATTAGCAGTGAATTTTTTAAACTTAATTTTTAGACTATTTTTGTTTTTCACTTTAAGAATCTTGGTTTTATCTGACAAATATTGCTTAATTCCTAATGCAGGAAGAGCTCTTGTTAGTATGACCAATCCTTTTCAACTAGCGGTAAGGGGAAAGATATTGTAAATTGAAGTAAGTTTAAGAAATCAGTATTACCCTGGCCGGTTTGGCTCAGTGGACAGAGCGTCAGCCTGCGGACGGAAGGGTCCCAGGTTCGATTCTGGTCAAGGGCATGTACCTTGGTTGC
>NW_006298628.1:3199419-3211835 GCF_000327345.1 Myotis davidii
GAATTCTATTCCATCCCTTAGGATAAACTAGCGGCATCACTGAAGGACTAGGCTGGGCCAGGTCACACACAGTGGTGCAGGGAAATTAAAGATCACAGGTTGTTACTAGGATCATGGCTTCTGGTCATAAACCTTGTCCTGAACTGCTTCTCAGCCTTTTGGCCAAGACCAAGTGTATAAATCTTGTCCAGTAATCTCAGACTGCCACTGAGTATTCATTACTTGGGCATTTGGCACCTACCTCAAAAGGGGCATATGGCAGTTCCAGCATCCACCCAGTACCTTGCAGCATTCAGCACTTCCAAGGCTTGTTATTAAGGCAGAGGTGTGTGTGGTGTGTGTGTGGTGTGTGTGTGTGGTGTGTGTGTGTGTGTGTGTCAGATTTCAGTTACCTTGGCTGGGGCTTTCCGATGCCTCAAAACCTGGGGTCTGGCTTCCTGCTTCTCTCGTTCTGTGGCCATGCTATTTTACACTGAAACACTTGGCATGCCCTTTGAGAAAAGCCAAAAGGATTCTGAATCCTTCCTCTGAGGGGATTCAGCTGGTGTATACCTTGTGAACAGGTACCTAACACCTGCTTGGAAAGGTTATTAATACAGCATTTAAGACTATTGTCTTTTCTAAATTACTTACTGTCAACCCACCTTCCCAGGCAAGCTCTGCCCTAGCCACACAATGGCCAGCCCTCCTATTTACTGTTTAAATTCAAGGTAGGGAAAAATTGCACTTGAGAATGAATCATCCATTTTATTTTATTTTGTCATGTGCTCACAACCTCTCCTCTCCCTTCCCTGGCAGGTCACAGATAAATTAAAAATAAAATCTACAAGGAAAATAATTTATAAAAGCACTCCCAGGCTCATGCCTTCTATCCCTACTGCTCAATTAATGTGTTACCCCTCCCCCAAAGTGGGGAGAACCAGCATTTCCCCTATTCAACTCCTGCTAGTCCAGATTGTACCCCAGAACCAGACAAGGAGGGGGAGGGGCAGCAGTAGCACACAGTTAAAAATAAAGACACTGGTCCTGGAACCATATGGCCACCTTGGCAGTCCCCTCTCTGCTTCCCCCGGGCAGTCCTCCAGGAGCCCTTGCTGAGCTCAGGGTGCTGAGAAGTTGCCTATGGCCAAGAGCCTGGGGCAGGGGAAGATGCTGTAAACCTCCATTCATGCACTTCTAATCCTCCTAGGAAGAAACTCAAAGAAGAAAGCAGACAGAGACCTCAGGACGGAGGAGAAAAATCCCAAATGTTCACACAGTTACACGGAGTCTTTATGGCAAAAGAGAACATTTAGCAGCTTTGAATATTGGGGTATCTCCTTTTTACTCAACACAAGCATCCTAGACCCTATAAGTGAAACAGGGCTCAAGCCCTAAAAAAATCAAAGCGCAAGAAACTCTAAGAGGACTAGTATTTTGTTGCTGGGTTTTGTTTTGGCTTTTTCCAGTGACAAGCCCAGTTGGTGGTGGGAGGTCTGAGGGGTCACTCCCCAGTGTTGTGCTGAATACTACCTGGCTTTTCCACATCATCCCCCTGCCTCAGCGCAGCCCCCAGAAGGCTGTAGGCCCATCACTGGGGGCACTGCCAGCACCCAGCTACAGAAGAGCTCTGGGCAGCTGGTGAGGGGCAGGGAAGAGAACAGCATTTGCATGCAGGCTCTGATGAAGTCATGGGAACCTCAGCTCAGGGGTGACTGGGCACCAGGGAGATGGAGTGGCGGGACAGTAAGTGGCATGCTTGGTGTTGGGGCTGCTGCAACACGGGGCCTTGTGACCCTTTCCTGTTCAGTATCCTTTAATCCTAACCCTCTAAACAGGTGTCGGGTCCTGGTAGCTCCCCTTGTTGAAACGTTCAAGGAGTTATCTAAGAGCTCCCCTTCATGGATATCAAAGTGTGGGAGCAGAAAGAGTTCACAAAGCCCTTCCCAGAACTCACCTTGTCTGTGTCCACCCCTCCCCTGGAGTGAAGTGGGGTTTACTCACACCAATGACCTAGTCCCACCTAAAACCTGCTGCCTGGAATCCTGGCCAGATTCAATCTTAACCTGCAGTTTTTTCTTCCAGCTTTGATTTTGTTTTTTGTTTTTTTTGGTTTTTCTTTCCTTCCTTTCTTCCTGGAATGAGACTTTCTACTACTTTTCTCTCCTCTCACAAGTCCCTTCCTTCCCCTTTGTCGGCCTCCATCAATGCCATCACCACCCCCACCCCTTCCCTCAAAGGAAAGGGGGATGGGTGAAGACCCTGTCCACCCAGACAGTCTGGCAACTTCGACATTCCCCAGTGGGGGAAGCTGAGCCAGACAGTGCCTATGCCCGCCTCTTCCTGTCCACTGACCCACAGTCATCCCATCTGAGATCTATTGGATAACAAGGCATTCAAGTCCCCCACTGTAGGTCCAGGTCCAGGCCCAGCCCTTCTCCAGTTTCAATCTTGGTGAGTGTCAACCCCCCTTCCTCCCCAGGCTCACTTTCTCCGGTCCTTCGGCTTCCTCTCCTGCCGCCGGGCCTGCTGGTCAGCCAGGGTGCGGGGAATGAGGAGGACACTTCCATCCCCAGCGTACTGGAGAGCATACTGACTGGGCGAGTAGGGTTGCCCATTCTCATCTCGCAGCCGCCCAAACACCTCCTGATACAGGCTCTGAACCTTCTGCTTCATTTGCCGCAGGGACCGGAGGAACTCTACCTTCTCCCGCAGCAGTCGGGCTTTATCGCGCTGCAGGTCCTCCACATCCCGCTTCAGGTTCAGGATGGTGTCCAGCTTGCGCTTCCGGCAGTTCTGCGCTGCCATCTTGTTCTTGCCCCGGCGCCGGATATCCCGGATGAGGCTTAGCTGGGCTTCGCTGAGCTGGTATTTGGACAGCAGCTCGTTGAATTCCTCCACAGGCAAGTTGATGATTTTGTCATTGGTGAAGGGGATCTTCATGGCTCGGGCTCGATGCTCGTCCCGGCTCATCTGCTTGTCAGAGTCAAGGGCACTGGGTGCCATGTTGTACGTGTGGTTGTGGCCCACATGCTCCAAGTAGGGCAGGCAAGAGAGCTGAGACGGATCCTGGTAGCTCATGCGGCAGAACTTGGAATATTCGGGCTGGTAGCCCACAGCGCCCTCCACCTCTTCTAGATCCAGGGTTTCAGAGTCAGAGCTGTAGCCAACAGCACCTTCCTCAGAAAAGGAGGAAGAGGCTGAGGAAGAAGCAGAGGAAGAAGAGGAAGAAGAGGAGGAGGAGGAGCTGCCTTCAGAGCTGCTCAGGGAGGAAGGGCTATGGCTAGAGTCCAAGGAGAGGCCTGAGTCAGAGTCAAATTCCTCTTTAAGCTGGGAGGCCTGCACAGAGTTAAAGCCTTCTTCAATGGCCAGGTCCATCAGGCTGATCTCATCTAGCATGGCTTCATCTAACAGACCCCCCAGTGGGTCAGGCAGCTCAGGGCCTGCTGTGTCATTGGCTGTGCCATTGAGCTGGGGTGGAAAGAAGAGGCCTGACAGGTTGGTGGAGCCAAAGGTGGAGTTGAGGCTGGTGGAATTGCTGGGGACCAGTGGGAGCAGTGTGGAGCTGCTGGCCACAGGCAGGCTCTCCACCTCAGGGCTGAAAAGGGAGAAGTCCTGGCTGCAGCCCCCCAGGGATGCCTGATGCAGGCTGACATTCTGATTGATGGGAGTGTTGGGGGCAAGGCTATAGTTGGTGCTCAGTGGGTCTCCAGGAGGGTTATTGTAAAGGATCTCATTTGTTGATGTGTTCACTTCCATGGCCTGAAAGGGAAGAAGAGTGTCACCTTTTACTCAGAGTAGACTCCCCCCAGCCAGGTGAAGCTGAAGCTGAAGGCTTATATGAGCAGACACCCAACAGGCACAACTGCATGGGTATAAAAACAAGAAACTGGAAATCAGAGCCCACGGCATCAGCTCCTGGCCCTAGTTGGTCCACCAGGCCTGGCAGAGATGGGTTCCTTCATATGGACTCCACTCCAATGCAGGACTGACCAGCTCATGTTTGGCCAGACTCCCCCATCTTGAAGAGAAAGTAAGCAAACACCTAACACTGACTACCTCTTCATTGCAACATCAGCATGGTAAAAAAAAAGACCAAGCCTTGGAATGAGAAAACTTAGCTGTACCACTTCCATGTGACCATGGGTATATCACGTAACCTATCTGAGCTTCCATGTCCTCACCTATAAAATAATAAAGGGCTGCCCTAGCTGGTTTGGCTCAGTGGATAGAGCCTTGGCCTGCGGACTGAAGGATCCTGGGTTTGATTCCAGTCAAGGACACATGCCCGGTTGCGGGCTCGATCCCCAGTAGGGGGCATGCAGGAGGCAGCTGATCAATGATTATCTATTTCACTTTCCCTTCCTATCTGAAATCAATAAAAATGTATTTTAAAAATAAAGGGCTGACTAGATAACTGTGCCAAGTGAAATAACGGTGGCTGTAAAGCATTACATGCACGTCAGCTTAATGATAAACCTAGGGAGCACCCAGCCAAGTGATTATCTGCTTGAAGGAAAAAAGGAGGCATACCTAGGAAGCAGGCCCACTCTAAAAAGCTCAAGCCCTGGGGTTGACTTGACCCCGTATCTCCCCAAGGAGATACGTACAGTTACCTCTCAGTGTTCTCACTTTCCTATGCATCAGACAGATACGTTACTCTTTCTCTTCCCAGAGAGGGAAAAGCAAGTGCTAAGATACCCCACACAAGGTCCCATGAGTTTGTGCTCTGATAGTCCTACCTGCATTTCCATGATGGACATGAGATCTTGCCACTGCTGTTCCAAATCAAATGGTGACTCTGTCCCCGTCAGGAGAGGAGACAAGAGGTTGTTCTGAAGACCTGGGGGCTCACTCTCACTAGGCACTGCTTCGGTTAAGCTGGAAATGTCTGCTGGAAACTAGGGCAAAACACAGAGACTTCAACAAAGAAAAAAGGAAAGACCAGCCTTCTGCTTTCCTCCCAGAGACTGCCATCTGAGGTTCTGTTCCTTCCTGATTTCACCCCCAGCGGCCAGGACAAGGCCAGCACCAAGAGTTGGCCTCTCAGGCAGCCCCGTAGGAACATTGTGTGCAGGCTACCCTGCTGACTTGGTGGGCTCTCCCTGAAGTCCTGCTCACCTCAGCATTCTCCCCAAAGGGGCAGGTGGACTCCAGCAGCCTAAGGCACAATTCCAAGGACTGGGCTGTCTGGTTCTCCCCACCAGGCACCTGTGGCAACAGCAACTGTAAGTCTGACTGATCTGGGCTTTGGCTGCCTGCAGGCTTCCCCAAGGGAACACTGAAGGAAGACCTGCGTGGTCGTAGGCCCACACTCTCCCCGTTTCCGGGCTGATGACAGACCGTAAGTCCCAAACTCCAGGGGAGAACAGGGAAGGTAAAAGTCCTGATGCAAGTAGGAATCTGCTAGGTGCTTTGCCTTCTCTGTGTGGTTTGTTACCAGAGCCTGGCCCCTCTACTTCTATTCATCCACTCTTTTCTCAGCCCACTCACTGTGAGACCCCAACCCAAAGTATACACTCAGGTCCATCCCACCAGACACAACCGCCTTCTCTAAAGATAAGTTTCCTGGAGTGAGCAGAGGTGGGAGTACCTGGGCAGGGAAGCTCTCCCCAGTTTCTCCATCCACTAGCAGGTTTCGTGCCAGCACTTCTTCTCCTTCTCCTGGCCAGGTGTCCTCCTGCTCCACTCCATCTTGTAGTTCCTTATCCACATCTTGTTCTTTCTGGCGATGACTATAGTCAAAAATCTCACGCCCAGCCCCCAGGTCAATATCCTGTCGCCAAAGTATGTCAATCAGATCTATGTCCTGAAAGACAGATCACCGTGACTTTAGCTCTGGATCTAGGGGCCCCTTTCTGCCTCTCAAGAGGTCCTTCCTAACATCGCTCCGATAATTCCCTCCCAGACCTACAGCTCCCAGCCTCTACCCCCCGCCCCCCACTCTGCATCAGCAAGGCTTCATCCATCCATTTCCAGGCACCAGCCTCCAAAAAACCCAAAACCTAGCAAAAACCAATAGCATACCCATCACCATACCAGTCTGGGGGCTTAGTATCTGCACCAGAAACACTCCAGCTGAAAGGCAGGGCACCTCATTGCTATGCAAGAAGGAAGGTGGAAGTTAAGAGGCATTTCTCATTTGGGGAATGGGAATCCCTTAAAACAGGGTTTGTAGGAAGCTGGCAAGGGCAAACTGTCATGCAGAATTGCTTCGATGGTGGCCAGGCTTGCATCAGCCTATGGTACCATTTCATTTGCATAAAGGGGTGGGCTGGGCTGGAGAGGAAAATCCCTGCATTTGCAACCACCTGATGAAACCAATGACAATGACAGGCTGTCACCAGCCATTCCCCCTTCCCTGGCTGAGGCAGGAGTAAGGCTGAACACCCACAACTCTTAAAGCCCAGGCTCACCTCAAGATCCATCCCTGCCTGAATCCTCACTCTCCAGCTGATCCTAACAAGCTGCCGCTCCCAGGAGAGCTTCAAGCAGTCAGCTGATCCTCACTGGGCACCCCACCCCTGCCAAGGCCAGCCCCATAGTGCCCCCTCACACCAGAGCTCTCACGCCCTTACCACACCCCAGGACTCACTGACTCCCCATCAGTCAACCCACTCAAGGACATAGCCTCCATCACCACTTGGCCACAGCTGCTGCCTCAGGTACCAAAACACCCCCTCCTGCTCTACCCTGGTGGCTCCTGCACCAACTGCGACCCCCCACTGCCACCAGCATAGAACCCCAGTAAATAGCTACTGGAGCTTTTCTACACATGACACCTCCTTTAGCTAAAGAAACCCTACTGTTGGCTTCCATTCAGGTTAAGCCGGCACTTTTCAGAAAGCAATATCCTTAGATTAGACCCACCTCCCTAGCCCTTATCAGGTATCCTTTCCCACTATAACCCTCCTTGATCCTAAGACCTCCCACCAGGTGTACCTCTCCTTTTGGTCTCCCCGCATACACCAACCTGAACAGAAGCCCTGGACCCAGGAGCAGAGTGGGGCTGGGCCACCCGTTGACCAGCCAGCAAAGAGTTAAGGGGCCTGCTCCCTTTGGCAGGGCCCCCACCACTGTGAGAGCTGCGGTCCAGGCGGGTCATGTTCTGCGAGATGAGCCCCAGAGCAGCCGGTGCCGGGAAGCCGGACAGGGGGCTGCAAGGAGCTCTTGGCTGGCAGGGAGCACACCAGGCTGGAAGGGTGGCCCCGTGCTAGCTCGGAGGGGCCTGAGGAGGTGCCCCGCCCGTACAGCTGCCTGGGCGGCCCAGCCCAGCCCTCTTCCTCCATCCTTGAGCAGCCCCCTCCCACCTCACAACCCCAGTTCCACTCAGGCGCCCAGCAGCCCCCACCCTGAGCTCACCGCAGAGGCTGCAGTGAGATGGGACTCCCACCCCATGCTCCGTGCTCAAGCTGCAGAGGAAAGCAAGCTTCCTCCTAGGCCTATCCTCCCACTCCTCCCTCTCTTCCCATCCCCACGCCCCCCAAACTTGTTACCTAGGCTGCAGCAAGGAGCCAATCCCCTCCCCCTCCCACCCCGCAGGTCACTGCTGAGGCTGCGGAGAGCCAATCCCCTCCCCCAGGTCAGCAGCTGGGCTGCGGAAAGAGCCAATCCCCTCCCACTGTCGTTACCTAGGCTGCGACGAGAGCCAATCTCCTCCCCCAAGTCTCCGCTGGAGATGCGGAAAGAGCCAATCCCCTCCCACCGCCTGTTACCTAGCTGCAGCCCAGAGCCAATCTCTGCACCAGGGCAGCTGGAGAAGCTGCCGCAAGGAACCAGCCCATCCCGGGGCCGCCTCCTCTCCTCAAGGAGACGCACCCAGGGGCGGGCAGCCCCACCCAGCCCAGAAAGCCAGTGCGGGTGGGGCAGTGAGAGCCCGGGGGGAAGGGGTGCCACTCCTTCCAGTCGCATCCAGCTTACCCAGCCCACTCAGGACTGGGCAGACACTCCTGAAGCTACTGCGGGAATTTAAGTTCTTCCCTGGAAATGGAAGTTTTCCCGTTCCTCAGGAGGACTGTGGCCAGTTGTCCTCAAGCCCAAGGATGACAAGCCAGGCTGGGCAGGAACCCAGTGTATCCAGACCCAATGTGAGCCGGGGCTTTGTCACTCTACAACAGGCCAGATGAGAGGAAGGGAAATGCCATTTGCCCATGTGCAGCCATGTCACAGTGCTGGCCAGGCCTACCAAGAAGTGGGAGCCATGAGCCTGAAGGCCAGCACTGAAGGAGACAAGTGTTCTGCACCGCCCACAATGTTGGGGCCACAAACATGTCCCCCACTCCCTTTACCCTCGCTTTGCTCAAGAGCATTCTCCGCCTGACCCTGGCCCACATCTCTAAAGAAGGAAAGAAAGCCCTGACAGAATCAGCATCACATTCCGACTCCGACCCTCACTGCTGCTCCCCTTGAGCCGAAAGTCAGGTCAGGGACAGTGTGCTCTCCTCGGTCACAGACTGCTCCTCGCCTGGGAAGAGCTGTACACAGGCCACCCTTGCCCCAGGCAGCACGCCAACCTCGAGGGGAATCCTATCCCTGACAAGGGCCTGGGCTATGGCTGTCCATCGAACAGGCCTGGCAGCAGGGGAGCACTGCCACCCAGGGATAATACCAGCTCCAGCAATGCCTGTCACATGCTCTAGACCTGGGTATTTTTATCCCTGAGTTGCTGAGGAAATGTTGTTCTAGACACATAATAATCCTCCCTTCCCCCATACCCAGCCTGGGCCCCTAATGCTGACCCACCGCCAGCCCCCAAAGGGAGTAGCGAAGGCCGAGTGTCACAGAAAACATAACCTTCATGAAGGCCAAGAAATGGAGGAAAGCAGGGTCAAAGTCCCACCCCATTCCACTCCAACCCAGCCACATCACATCCCAAACATCCCATCCCAGGAGCGCTCCCAGCAGGAACTGGAATGGAGCTCCCCCTGCAGGGTTCCCAAGAGCAAGCCCAGTTACACCCCTTCCCTTGGGGAGCTACACTGGGGCAGGAGGAAGACCAGGGTGGGAGGCATACGTCTTCAGACCACTGTGCCAAGGCGAGTCCATCTGAAGTAAATGGACAGAGAAGGAAGAAGAGAGGTTCAAGTTCCCAATGGCGCTGTAAGAATCTAAGAAAAAATGCAATGCGGCAAGGGGAGGGTAAGCTAGAAGGGGGCAATGGGGCAAATAAGGGGATGACATATGTAAGACTTTAAACAATAAAGATTTTTCTTAAATGCACTGAAAACCCTAGCCAGTGTGGTTCAGTGGACAGAATGTCGGCCCTCGGACTGAAGTATCCCGGGTTTGATTCCGGTCCAGGGCACATACCTTGGTTGCAGGCTCAACCCCGGCCCTGGTCAGGGCACATGCAGGAGGTAACCAATCGATGTGTCTCTCTCACATGGATGTTTGTTTCTCTCTGTCTCTTGCCCTCCCTCCCACTCTCTACAAATCAATGGAAAAATATCCTCGGGTGAAGATGAACAGAAAATGCACTGAAAGGTAAGGAATGCTCATGTCTCACATGCTCAGATAATTCTAATCTCTTTCAAAGTAGCTCCAGTGTGAGCCAGCTGAACAGTAAAGCAACCGGGCACTACTGACATTTGGGGCCAGATCGGTCTGTCATTTGGGGGACTGTTCTGTTTTTTTAGGAAGTTTAGCAGCATCCCTGAACTCTCCTCACTAGATGTCAACAGCACCTCTAGTTGTGACAACCAAGTGTCTCTAGACATGGCCACATGTCCCCTGGGGAGCAAAATCACCCCCAGTTTAGGACCGCTGGCCCAGGGGAAGCCACACGCTTTGAGTCACTAACATTCAGAGAACTGAGCTCAGGAACAGGCTCAAGTGCAGGACAGAAGAAAAAACCTGGTCTGACTAGTGGGCAGAAAGAGCCAAGTTCAGTATCTGTAACACTTTTTACATCCCCTCTCCCCACCCAGCACCACCACCAACACTCAGGTCTGGAAAACCCAGCCTAGTGCAATCCAGTCTTCTTTTCTTAATGGCCGGAAGACTGCAGTGGGCCTTTCTTCTCAAACTCCTTGGGGTTGAGTGGCAAGCCAGAGCCAAACATAGAGCTCAGAGCCATCTTATCATCATGTTGGTGGGACAGGGGCAGTTGTAGCCATTCACATTATTAAAATCAATGACATCACTTTCTGCCCAGAACAGTATGTCAGCCACATGTCAGGAGCTAAAGATCTGACAGCTCAAAGCTAGCGGACTCGGGCAACAGAATGCATTTCCTCTTCTGCTCCCAGCCTCACCTTCCTACTCCCTACAGTGGGCCTTTAGCAAAGAGGGAGGCTTGGTCCTCACTGGACCGAGAATAACTATCTAAATCTACCCCTTGGCTCAGGCCCAGGACAGCGGACTTATCAGGACCTTAAAACAACAACAGGACTGACCACAAGGGAGTAGAACTTCAGGATATATATGTGTGTTTTGATGTGGGGGGAGGTACAAGGCAAGAGTCCACAAAATATTTGTGTCTTAGCAACAGATATACACGGCATCAAAGCCCATCACAACATGACTCCCTCCCCCATCCCGGGGCCTCCAGGAGTCATGTTGAAATCCAAGCAGTAAACACGCTGGCATGTTCTAGGAACCTCCCACTGCCCTGACGGTACATTTAGAGGTGGGTCAATGGTTCAACACAGGAAATGCTGCTCCCGGGCCCCAATCCTAGTCAGACAATTCAGCTCATTCCTATTCAAGAACAATGCCTGAGACATCCCCCCACCCCCAGCCCAACCTCTGGCTCTTTACAGGAGTTAGTACCATAGACCACAGTCCTCCAAAAAAAGGCCACTAACCTCTTTGGTTAAGTCTCCACTGACTGGAGGGGCTACAGCCCCCAAATCCTCCAAATCTTCACTGAATCCCTGCTCCGTTTCGCTTTCTCGCACCCCGTTGTCTGGGCCTGTCACATCCTGGAGGCTGCTGGAGCTCTCGAGGGCAAGGCCTGAGCTGGGCTGGCTGCCGGACACAGACCCCTCCGGGTCCCGGTGGACCAGCCAGGCGTTCACCTCGGTGGTGGGCACCTGGAACCTGTCCAGGGCCCTCACCTGACTGAGGAGCCGCCGGGCAGTGAAGTAATTGTCCAGGTCTATGCTCTTGGGGTGGATACCGTAGCCATCCAAGGTATTCCTCAGGTTGTGGAACTGGGTCTGAGTATAGGCAGAACTGGGCCCCAGGATGATCTCCCGGAGTGGGGGGAGCTGTGAGGTCAGGTAAGTATCCACGTCCACCCGCACCCCAATCAAACTCAGCAGAATGGTGAACTGGAGGAGTCCTTCCGTTAAGTATTTCTTCAGAGAAAGCATTGCTGAAGGACCACAACGTTTGTGTTTTTTGGTTTTTAAATCTTCCAAAAGACAAATCAAGGCCACTGCTCTGCTGCTCCAGCCAGCACGTCACCCCCCACTCAATGCCAAACCCCAACCCGGCCCTGGCAGAACACAGGGGCTGAGCTCCCTGACGGCCTCAGAGGAAAGCACAGCCCGTAGAGCCAAGGCCACACTCCAGACCACATTCACTTGTCCCCTCTGGACGCCTCACCTCTGAGAGGACCACAGTTCCTAACCCAGTCCAGGCCCTCGGGGTCCACGTGACTTACTGTCTCCACCGTCCACATACAGTCACTTCCTCACTCACATTAGTTGTCCTCTGTCGATTCCACTGCGGGCTGTTCTCAGGAACAGCTGATGGGGGGTGGTGGTGTTGTTGTTTGTGGGTTTTTTTGGTGTGTGTTTTTCTTCCTAAGGTTTATTTTCTTTGGCTGGAGCTACAGGCCTTTTGTCTTGGGGTCAGAGTGTCCCACCTCCTCCACTCTTACCAGGAGGGTTTCCAGAGAAACCTGAAATGGGAATCACAGAGCAACAGGGTAAGATGCCATAATTTTCACACCCTGATCAAGGCAGAAGGTAGGAAACCCATTAAAAGGCCACTTTTACAAGAGGAAAAATAAGTCAGTCATTATACGCCCTGAACAAAAACCTTTTATAGACACAACTATGAAAGGAAGTATTGCTCACAAAGGATCAAAGGATCCCTGTTTCTGCAGATGAAACTCGCCAGGCCCTAAAACATGGCTTGTTATGAAGAAGCAGACCATGCCCAGAGCATCCAAAATATTTTACCTGCTGTCTGACTCACCAACCCTCCCCTGCAGCCCAGACACACACCACCCAGCTTCTCCTTCAGCACCAGTCCACTGCCCATCTCCAAGGAACGCTGGCTGCCCATCTCTGGAGAAAAGTGCCTACAATCCTTGTCCCTCCCCACTTCCCACGGGGAGGGGGCGACCGTTCACGGATGAGAGTGTGAAAGGACACGAGGAACACGGCCAGGCCACCACGTCATAGGAGAGGACGATGCCTTTTATTTTCTCAACTTTGAAATCTGATTTCCCTTTCCCATCTCACATTTAAAAATATAAAAATGGG
>NW_006298628.1:3211915-3212457 GCF_000327345.1 Myotis davidii
ATTCGGTCGGTAATTTGCATAGGCAGGTTTTATTTTCCCTCACATGACCTTCTGAGCCCAAACAGAGGCTATGGCAAAGTTCTCCACCCGGCAGCCAAGTGGGGAGGGAGTAAGTCTGCTTTCGGTTTCTGAGCTATTAACCTTGTAAACCAAGACACAGCGCTCTCCGCAGGCATGAGCCACCTGCCAACTCCATCCTAAGGGAGGAAAGGAACCTACACCTACAACACACACCCCGACACACACACCCCTACACACAAACCTACACACACACCCCTTGCTTGGCTAAGAGTAAACACAACTGCGACCCAGAGTTTCAGCTGACACTGCCCTCCTGTCCTCTCAGAAGTTATTGCTAAAGGCCTCCAGAAATTAAAGATCGAGGAAGGCCAGAGGCCTCTGGTGCGAGCCCAGCCCCAACCTGCCCCGGATACCCGAGTCCGGCTGACACCGAGTCGCCATGCCCGCTCCCGATGCCTCCGACCCCGGCCTCTGGGGCGGCAGCGAACAAGTGCTACTTTCCCGGCCTTGACCCACCCTCG
>NW_006298628.1:3212622-3219631 GCF_000327345.1 Myotis davidii
CGCCTCCTCCTCCCACCTCACTTGCAAGCCCGCCCTCCGCGGCCAAACGTTTCTCCAATCAACGAGCCGAGACCGTGGCCGTCGCCGGATGTCACGTTGATTGACAGTAGAGGAGGCCCAATGGCTGAGTTTCTTCCGCCTCCTTTTCCCCATTTCCCAAGACGGGCATGATTCACGGCCCAATGGACGTATAAGCCCGCCCCCACGGCGTGGGCCCTCCAATAAGTGGGGCGAAGGGCCCTCTCGCCCCCGGCATCCGGGCCCCCTCGGCCATGCGCCCGCCACAGCGGGTATTACGAGCTGGGTGCGGAGTAAACTGTGCAGGCTGAGCGCTTCCAGGGCCTTCTTCGGCCGGGGAAGAAGGGCTTGGGACTGGGAGGTAGTGTCGCCGCCAAAGCGGCGGGACCCCCCCTTTGAGGGTTCCTACGGTGACTTGCAAAAGTCCAGTGCGACCCGAGGGGCGGGTCGAAGCGGAGTACAGAGCATGTGTTCCGTGTGGTGGCGACGCTGGTGTCGCCATCTTGGGTGCTGGCAGCGGAAACCGTTTTGCCAGCTTTCGCTTCGCGTGGAGGCACGCCTCTCACCAGCCTAGGATGGTGGCACCTCCGTCCCAGGCTCGGGCCACATCGCGGGAACAGCCCTGGGAACGGGTGGCCCCGACGGTGGAGGGGCGTTGCTGGTGTGCGGGATGCGGGGTAATGAGCGATGTTCGTCGGGATGAGACCTCCCGGAAGAGTGCCGCCTTCTCTCCGCTCTTCTCCCCGCCCAGCCTCCCACGGAGCTTGGTCTTGCCTCTCAGGAACTTTTCTCAGTGTCCTGTGTTCTCCGATCTCGTCTAGCCAACATCTTTGTGGTTTTTCAAACGTTTGTTTCTATCTCCAGCATCACTTGGGGAACTCGTTACACCCGCCAATGCTGAGGCCGCCTGCCTGCTTATTAAGGGGCTTGGTAACGTTTTCTTTCAATCCTCACCCACGGTTATGATTTCACTGGTTTTTAGAGGAAGGGGGAGGCCGGGCGAGAGAAACATCCATCAGTCTCCTCCGTTACCTGCCCCAACTCGATCAAACCTGCAGCCGAGGCACGTGTCCGGGCCTGGCTCAGCCCAGCAGCCTCTGGGTTCACAGGACAGGGCTGCAGCCCACGGAGCCCACGGCCAGGGCGCAGCCTGGGCCGCTAATGCAGCTGGTTGCGAGGCCACATGGAGGCGATCCCTGAGTGGCAGTTTGTGGTGCTTTGTTCCCAGCTGGAGGACAAGAAGGTGTCGACTCCAGTTCTTAACTTCCTGGGAGACCCTAGTCACCTATTGGTCCTTGTACAGCTAAGGAGGAAGTCACCGGGTAACCTGTCAAATAAGAGCATCCAGGCCATCACGTGTTTGGAGAGTTGGAGGCTGAATTTGGGGTGTTTCACAGATTATCAAGCACTTTCACCACATGAAAATATATACCAGCATCCAGTCATGGAATCCTCGGTTTGATACCCTTTCAAATACTGACCCGAAGAGCACATGGTTTAGCCGGGCCGGGATGGCTCAGTGGTTGAGCACTGACCTATGAACTAGGAGGTCACAGTTGCATTCCCGGTCAGGGCACATACCTGGGTTTCGGGTCCAATCCCCCTGATTTGGATGCGTACAGGAGGTGACCAATAGATAGCTTTCTCTCACGTTGATGTTTCTCTCCCCCTTCCTTTCTCTAAAATCAATGGACATGCTCTTGGGTGAGGATTTTTAAAAACTGGGCAGTCTTTTATGGGGAGTACTGGAAAAGTCCGTTTGTATTTCCCAAGTCCCTTTTAAGCTGTACAGCACAGTACCAGGTGCCTAGGACAAGAAATGAAGCCATCTGGTAGATATATAACTAACACGAAATCAAATACATAAGAAATATTCACTGAAATGAAATGGCAGCTATTGGTGGGAAGCCCACACTGGGGAGATAACATGTGATATTGTCACATTAACTTTGAAAGCCTAAATTCATTTGGTCACTTTTTAATGACTCAGTTTCTTGAAGTGGCACTTTTACCCATCCTCTCCTTTCTCTCTTCTCTGGGGTCCTGGGTGTGGAGGGAGTGGCTCACGCTGAGAGAATGGGGGGGGGGCTATTTAATTCTTAAGAGGAGGGGTGGAGAGGTCTTTTGTTTTTGCCTACAATCCTATTCATGCTCTTTTTGCCTTCCAACTTCAAGTACTGTGTTGAAAGGTATATAAAATTACTTGAATGTACAGGGGAGAGAGAGGGATTATGAACTGTGTTGTTAGGTTAAAGGAACTACTCTTGGTGGTTAAAAAAAGTTTACTGCTTTAGCAATTACCCAAAGGTGGGAAGAGAACAGGAAAGACAAAGAATTGCTGGCCCGTTGCAAGGACTGAGGAGAATACTATATAGCTATAGAGACAATGTCAGGCAGCAGCAAGCCATTAGGCCTGTCGGGGTGTGGGCACCCAGGATATGTAATACTCCACGGGAGGGAGCAGAGATCGAAAGGCTGTCTTCCACGCTTGTCTAGAGTTCCAGATCAAGTCTGAGCAGGTGCAAACCTTCCCTGGACCCACTGATTAACCTTGTAAAATCCAGGGTGTGTCCTTCTCCCAGGAAGCTGCCCTCCTCCCTTCTCCCGACACCCCCATCCCCTCGCCTGGGACAGCTGTTCATAGGACATTTACTCAAGAAGCAAAAGAAAGATGCCATGCTGATGTGTCATCGGTCCTGATATACCCATTGAATCAGACCGAAAAGACCACTGGAAAAAGTGAGCACATGCGCTTTCTCCCTGAGGGCGAGGCTGGGAGCCTTCGCTAAAGCCAAGCCTTGCCCCTGCGACTCCCTGCTGCTCCGGAGAGAAGAGAAGGCTGCAGGAAGCCAGCGAGAGGCTTAGTCCTAATACACGGGGATTTGGGGCCATAAAGAGAGCCGGGTATCTATGAAATCCCCTCTCGTCCTGGTCATCTCTGTTGACCCAGCTTCCTCTATAGGAAAAGTTGTTGCTGCCACCAGCAGGCACAGCCATCGTCCAGTCATCCTGCAAGGATGGAAACCCCCGGAGAGGGGGGTGTGGGAAGGTGGACTGGCTGGGGCTTGGATTGTTCTGGAAGAGCAGGAATTGCTTTTTCCCCTAAGGAGGAATGCAGTCTTTCTGCTCTTCGGATTGCCCATTATTTTTTCCTTTCTTTAAAAATGTTTTTAGCCCTAGCCAGTTTGGCTCAGTGGAGAGAGCCCTTAGACTGAAGGGTCCCCGAGTTTGATTCTGGTCAAGGGCACATACCTTGGTTGCAGGCTTGATCCCCGTGTGGGAGGCAACCAATCGATGTGTCTCACATTGAGATTTCTCTCTGTCTCTCCCCCTCCACTCTCTCTAAAAAAAACACACACACACAAAAACAAGTTTTTAAATGTTGCTAATCTATATAAATATTTCTCAATTTCCAACTTCCATCTAGTCCAGAGCAATGGATTAGATGCCTGCCTAAGATTTCCTTACACCCTTCTGAGGTTCTAGGATTACATTCTGTCAATACTAAATGGTATCATGTTTTGCAAGGAAATCAATTAGTTTTCCAGCTAATCCAGACATCTGGCGCCTACCTTACTTGGTAAACATCATTAGCAAGCTTGTTACCATTAAACCACCAAAATAGGTAAAGCCTCTCCCTGTGCACCCATCACACCTGTCTTGGGAGATTGCTCCTTAACCCTAGCATCACCTGGGGGGCTTGTAAAAGCTATCAATGCCCGGCCCTAGCGGCGTTTTCAGTGGTTAGTGTTGGCCTGAGCACTGAAGGATCTCCGGTTCGGTTCCCAGTCAGGGGCATTTACCTGGGTTGCAGGTTTGCTCCCTGGTTGGGGCATGTGCGGGAAGCAAACAGTCGATATGTCTCTCTCACATCAGTATCTCTCTTTTGCTCGTTCTCTCTCTCTCTCTCTCTCTCTCTCTGTCTCCCTCCCTCCCTCCCTCCTTCCACTCTCTTTAAAAATCAATAGGAAGCTGAAACCAGTTTGGCTCAGTGGATAGAGCATCGGCCTGCGGACTGAGGGGGCCCGGGTTCGATTCCGGGCAGGGTCATGTACCTGGGTTGTGGGCACATCCCCAGTGGGGGATGTGCTGGAGGCAGCTGATCGATGTTTCTGGCTCTCTATCCCTCTCCCTTCCTCTCTGTAAAAAGTCAATAAAATATATTTTTAAAAAAAATCAACGGGAAGACCTAGCTGGTTTGGCTCAGTGGATAGAGCATTGGCTTGCGAACTGTTCGATTCCAGCCAACAGCACATGAGGGGTCTCCGGCTCAATTCTGGCCAAAGGCACATGCTGGGTTGTAGGCTTGATCCCCACTACGGGGCATGCAGGAGGCAGCCGATCAATGATTCTCTCTCATCATTGATGTTTCTATCTCGCTCTCCCTCTCTCCCTCTCCCTCTCCCTCTCCCTTCCTCTCTGAACTCAATAAAAATATATTTTTAAAAAAATAAAAATCAATGGGAAAAAATACCCTCGGGTGAGGATTAACAAAACAAAAACATCAATGCCCAGGTCCTACCGCCAACCAGTCTCCCAGAGCAGCCCTGGGCATCAGAGGTTTGTGAAAGCTCAACTGGTGATTCTTCTGCGTAGCCAGAGCACCACGAGCTTGGAGTAAGAACCCAGACTGGGTAAGAAAGGACAGCAGTGGCCCTGGCCGGGCAGGTCAGTTGGTTAGAGTATCGCTGCATCACTGAAAGGTTTGGGTTCGGGTTTATTCCCCTGTCGGGGCAAGTACGGGAGAAAACTAATCGATGTTTCTCTCATATCAATGTTTCTCTCTCTCCCACTCTCCAAAATCAATAAAAACATACCTTAGGTAAGGATTAAAAAAAGGACAACAGTGATATTGCATGAGCACCCACCAGAATCACTGCCTGAAAAAGGATGTAGTATTTCTCCATCCCCAAATGCTCTCTTCCTTGACCTAGCTAGCCAGGGAAAACACCTCATGGTTCATTCATGTCTTGGTATAACGTTTTAGGAAGCTGAGCCCTGTAAGTCCTCCCCGCGTTGTCCCTAACAATGCTGGGTAATTTTCTTTGTATATATTGCACTCCATGGGGCACGTCACAATCAGGGAGGCCCTATTGTAAGAGTGTTTTGGACTCAGAGCTGGGTTCAAAACTATGGCTCTGCCACTTACGAGTTGAGGCCTCCTGAGCTAAGTGGAAATAACAGTATACACATTCAAAGTCTAAAAATCAGACTGATGTGCCCTGGCTAGGGGGCTGGGTTGGTTAGAGCATCAGCCCATATGCCAAACGGTTTTGGGTTCAATTCCCAGGCCCAGTGGGCACAGGAGGGAACCCGTCGATGTTCCTCTCTTACACCGATGTTTCTGCCTCTCTCTCCCTTCCTCTCTCTAAAAATCAAGGGAGGGAAGAGGTTTGGGTTTAAAAAAAAATCAGATCCTACGGATAAAGTCACTCAGGCATAGAGCTGATCGCTAGGTCCCTGCCCACCCTACAACCTTTTTCTCCCAGAGAAAGCCAAAGACATTGAAGATATGAGAGCTGTGCGTAGGGTGGTCAACTGGAAACCAGCCTGCACACAGAGCATGGAAGCTTTCATTTTCTCTCTGCAGAATACCGCAGGCACACACACCCATGCCTCACATTCCACACACACCTCCCCCTCTTGACATTATAGCAGGAAAGATAGAGCTGCTACCCAAGGGAGCTGTTGCTTCTTGTCACACAGGAACAGATGCCAAAATCCTAGGACAGACAACACAGAAATGTGGCGGCAGCAGGCTGAGTCCGAGGAAACAGAATGGACTCACCTCCAAGACATACCAAGGCCCAGAGGGGAACCCATTTGAATCACTTGCCTCTTGGAGATTCCAAAGGGTGTGTGTGTGTGTGTGTGTGTGTGTGTGTGTGTGTGTGTGTGTTCAGGACCAATTCTGAGTTCAGCTACTCCACAGATGCTGGTTAGATATGCGAATGCCCCCACCCCCAGCACACCCACCCCGAAGGGAGCAGAGAGCAGGGAAACATAAAGGCTGTGTTGTTGTTTTTTTAATAGGGTTAGCTCTGGCAGGGGTTGCTCAGTGGTTAGAGTGTCAGCCCTTGGACCAAAGGGTCTCTGGTTCAATCCCATGCCCCGAGAGTGGGAGGCAGCCAATTGACGTCTCTCTCTCTCTCCCTCTCTCCCTCTCTCTCTCTCTCTCTCTCTCCCTCCTCCTCCTTTCTCTCTCCCTCCCTTCTACTCTCTGAAAAGCAATGGGAATCCCTCCCTCTCCTCCACTCTATCTAAAAATAAATGAAAAAAATATCCGCAGGTGAGAATTTAAAAAAAGAAAATACATATATATGGTTTTATTTATTTCAGAGAGAGGAAGAGAGAGAGCAAAACATTGATGTGAGAGAGAAACACTGATAAGCTGCCTCCTGCATACCCCCTACTGGGAATCGAGCCTGCAACCCAGGCATGTGCTCTGACAGGGAATTGAACCAGTGACCTCCTGGTGCTTGAGCCAGCTCTGGCTTCCTCATTCTGGGGAGGTTTTCTGCTGCACTTGGCCGCTCCTCGGGTGCCGCCAGGCTTGCACTGTGAGGTCCTCTTGAGGCGATGCTCTGTGGGAGACACTGGCCCGGCACTGTGCACTCTGAGCTTGTATTTTCACATAGAATCTCATTAAAGGGGCAGCCTAGGCTGGGGCCCTGAGGAGGAGAATCAATGAGGAGAATCTCTTCCTTGAAAACTTAACTTGAAGGCTCTGAATTTATTCACCATAGCATCCTGGGGATTAAAAAAGAGCAGCCAAGGTGGTGGTGGTGGTGGTGGTGGTGGTGGTGGTGGTGGTAAGGATTTTATGGTCCTTAAGCTTCCTTTCCTGGCCTTCTCTTTTTAAAAAATATATATATTTTATTCTCTCTCTCTCTCCCCCTTCCTCTCTGAAATTCTCTCTTTCTTTCTCTCTCTCTCTCTCTCTTCCTCTGTCTCTTTTCATAACAAAAGAGTTAACTAACTTACAAGATTG
>NW_006298628.1:3219789-3221505 GCF_000327345.1 Myotis davidii
AGGGAGAGGGATAGAGAGTCAGAAACATCGATGAGAGAGAAACATCAATCAGCTGCCTCCTGCACACACCCTACTGGGGATGTGCCCGCAACCAAAGTACATGCCCTTGACCAGAATCAAACCTGGGACCCTTCAGTACGCAGGCTGATGCTCTATCCACTGAGCCAAACCAGCCAGGGCTCTAGTACCTTCTTATCCAGTCCTCCTCTAACTCCTCTCCCACCTCTCCCCATGGAGCCACACAGCTCCCTTAAGTGGACTAGCTCACAGAAATATTAAGGGATCAAAATAATCAAGTTGGTATTTTTTTATAACACACCAAGCTGGCATGATCATGGACATAATTTCTGGTGATCTGGAAGCCAAATAAAATACTGCTGCCCCCCCCCCAACCCCCGCCTCACCCCTGAATTGTACCAATTGTACTAGTGTTGGTTAATGTTCACTATTATAACTCTGATAGCCTGCAAGGAAGGTTCAGGTGTGCCTTCTAAGTCATCCTAGAAAGAGCTTCAGTAGATGCTTTCGTCAGATGTTTGCATGGCTTACTCTGTCACCTCCTTCAGCTCTGTCTTCAAATGTCACCTTCTTGAAGGCTTTCCCCAGTGACACTAAGGAAAATGGCACTCCACCCTGCTCCCACCAATCCCTCACATTCCTCACCCCTAGTCCTGCTCTGCTATTCTTTGTAGCATTTACCAGCAACTCACATCATATCTATTTATTATCTGTCTTGCAAAGAAACAATGAAAAATATATTTTTAAATTTTTTTTATTGATTTCAAAGAGGAAGAGAGAGAGAGAAACATCAATGATGAGAGAGAATCATTGATCGGCTGCCTCCTGCACCCCACACTGGGGATGGAGCCCACAACCTGGGCATGTGCCCTCACCGGAATTTAACCGTAACCTTCTGGTTCATAGGTCAGAGTTCAACCACTGAACCATGTGGGCTGGGCTCAATAAAACTATATTTTAAAAAAAGAAAAGATCTTGAAAAGGTCTGAGTCTCCCTCCCTTAAAATGGGGGTGATAACACCTACGTCAGGTGTGGGCTATTTGGGTAATGTATGTGAGAGTGCTTGAGTGTAAAGTATATGCCTGAGGGTTTTGTGGGTAAATGGGTAAGTCCTGTTGACCCCCAGTGGGACTTTCCCCCTGGCCTTGGGGATCCTGAAGGGAAAGCTGGCCATCTGGTGTACTTCCACCAACGACGCTAAAGCATGGCCAAGCCGGTGCCGCTGTGCAGCATCTGTGCTGCAGGGCGTCTGTCTTGCTTCAGGTTTGCCTGTCTGTCTTGGGAGACCTCAGCGGGGCCTGGGGCCGTGGCTCCCTGGGCGCAGGCGGGAGTGGGCGGACCTGTTGGGCGCAGAGGGTCCCCCCAGAGCCGTGCCCATCGGCTCCCGCTGCTATAACGTCCCCGAGGCCCGATCGTATTTGTCCGCGTGGTACTTACCCGTAGTTAAGAGACAAAACTGGACTTTGCCTGTGTTCCCCGCCCTCTCCCCCGTTTAGCCTCCGCAGGCCAGAAAGGAGGGGACAGGCAGGGGGCTGGGCTGGGCCGGCCCGGGGCAAGGAGGACGGGCTCCGGACTTTCAGGAGAGAAAGAAGGGAGCTGGGGGCAGGGACAGCGGGGAGGGCACGGAGGCGGGCAGGGCCGCAGGGAAGGGGAGAGGCAGGCGCGGAGCAGGGCAGGGGCGGGCGCGGGGCGGGGCG
>NW_006298628.1:3221783-3229471 GCF_000327345.1 Myotis davidii
AGGGGGTCCAGCCTCGACCCCGAGGTCAGCTGGAAGGAGGAGGCACCGCTGTCCCCCCGGCCCAGGTTCTGTGATACACTCCGACTCGGGCTCTGGAGCAGTCAGTGCATGACAGAACTTGGGCCCGGGCGGACCTTCCGCACACTGTGCAGAGCGCCCACCAGGGGCTGCAGGGGACACTCGCCTGGGAGGGGAGCAGGCCCGGAGTGGGCCCCTGAGGGACAGGACTGGGCCAGAACCGGCTCTGGGCCTTGTAGGCGCGGGTCACTGGAGCCTGAGCATGGACCCCTGGGGCCCTTAAACCAAGGACAGGGCACCTGCCTTGAGTCAGGGGCCGACGGAGCTCCCCTCACCCCGACCCCCGTGTCAGTTGCAGGAACCTTCCCTCTACACCATCAAGGCTGTTTTCATCCTAGATAGTGACGGACGCCGCCTGCTGGCCAAGGTAACCTCCCACCCTCACCCAGGGCCCCTGAAGACTGAACTTCTGTCCCCAAAACCAAAGTCCCCCCGCAGCTGCCTCAGGAGAGACCCACTGTGGGTTCTGTGACTCAGAGCAGCTTAGACCCTGCAAAGGTCACTCTGCCATCCTCCTGCCCCGTCAGACTGCTGACCCCCGCTTCTAATCATGTCCCCCGAAATGTCTTCTGGTCATCCTTTCCACTCGCCAGCTGGACCCTGGGCGCGGAAGGGACCTCCTCAGGGGTCAGGGGAGTGTTGAGCCTGGGACCCAGGAGTCCGAGTCCCCAAATTCTAAACACGCAACCTCCGCTTTTCTTCTACAGCTTAGTAAACACTGAGGATTGGGGCTGAGGAGTCCAAGAATTTAGAACCAGGCAGGATTAGAGAGCACAAAATCCAGCTCTTTCACAAAGGAAGAAAATGCGGCCTGGTCTAGAGAAGCTAAATGAGTTGCCTGCAGTCACAAGGGTTAATATCAGAGCAGTGATCTGAATGCAAGTATTCTGGCTTGGAGCTCAGAAGGGTGGCTTTCCCTGCACAAACTAACCAGTTATCCGGTATCTATCCCAGTAAACATGGCCTAGGATAATCTACATAATAAAAGCCTGAGCCACCCTTATGGCGGAAAACCAGAAGGACCAGAACAACCGGTCGCTATGATGCACACTGACCACCAAGGGGCAGACACTCAATGCAGGAGCTGCCTCCTGGTGGTCAGGGCACTCCCACAGGGGGAGACCTGTTCAGCCAGAAGCCGGGCTCATGGCTGGTGAGCACAGTGGCAGTGGCGGGAGCCTCTCCTGCCTCTGCAGCAGCGGCAGCGGTAAGGAGCAGGGAGCAGGCAGGCCGTAAAGAACGAGGGGTCCTGGACTGCAAGAGGGCACAGGCCGGGCTGAGGGACACCCCGCCTTCCAGTGCACAAATTTCGTGCACCGGGCCTCTAGTCCAAAAATAAATGTCTACCTCAACACAACTAACTATAGTAGGGATATAGTATCTAAACTAGCTATGAAATAATTTATAGATTTGCTTGTTTGCCTTTATGCCTTCAGTGTCCAGCAGGGAGACTACTAATTTGCCTGCCGTTGGGGTACTAAGGGGCATAATCCACATTCAGAAAATTGAGAGCTGAACTCACCAGACCTTGCCCCAGCAGATGGTCAGAGGTGGTTCAGCAATGTCAAAGGTTTTAGGACCTCATCCCAGCAGGACACATTCATGTTCAGGTTAAGAAACTGAGTCTGAGAGAGAGGCTCACCAAACCCAGACACAACAGCACTGACTTACGTACCCGTTGTGCAATGTGCACTGGGGATTTTTCCTCAGGTATTTTGTCTTCATAACTCCGCCTGAAGTCAAACCATCCTTGGTGTTGAATCCCAGTTCTGCCCTTACAACTGTGAGAAGTTACCTGACTTCTTCGCCTCAGTTTCCCCATCAGTGCAATGGGGATAATAAAGTAGTTATGATTATTATTGTGGAGAAGAAGGACCCCGGGCTCTACCCTCTTTCCTGTAGACTCGGGTCTGTGTAGAAACGGCATGACCTGATGATCACCCCAATCCTCAGCACACCGCACATCTGCTCAATATACAAAAGCCTCCAAGAATCAGGAGAGGACTCCAAAAAAAAAAAAAAAGGCCTCAAAACTTCTCTACTTTTTATTATTCTTTTCTTAGAATTTGTGTCTATAGGGAAACAGTGAGCAGTCAGGCCTAGGGGGCAATAAATAAGAGATGGGGCACTTGGCCAGCACCCACCATTCCCTGCCACCCATCCATGGAGGAGCCAGGCTCTGTGGAATGGCTATGGCCCCTTCTCCTCCCCTTTCTCATAGTATTATGATGACACATTCCCCTCTATGAAGGAGCAGATGGCCTTCGAGAAAAATGTCTTCAATAAGACCAACCGGACTGACAGTAAGTACCCTCCTCTTCCTCATCCAGCACTCTCAGATACGCCCTGTCCTCTCCATCTGGACACATCTGTCCCCGTCGGGCCTGCACACCCACAGGCCATTTCCTTTTCTTCAGAGGTTCTGTTTTCCTCTCCTTCCCAGCTGTTCATCTCTACGTCTGAGGAACCCTCACACACACACACACACACACACACACACCCCATCGCTCTCAAACCTCCCACCGCCTGCACACCTAGACCTCGCTCTCAGGGGAAGAGGCCAACTGAGTTGTGGGCCTCCTACCAGCCTGGGACTGGTCCAGAGCATTTCACATGGTGGGAGCAGGGGTGCAAGGTCGACCTTGAACTTGGTTTGTTGACTCCTCAGAATGAGGCAATCACTAGAAATAGGGGGTGGAGGGAAGGACACAGAGTAGCCTAATGGTAGTGTCCCTAGTGCTAGTCTTTCCAAGGGTTCCTTCGAAAGGGAGGACTGAAATAGAGAAGAGCAGAGCGGGAGGTGGGGAGGAGGGGCCAGGCAGCGGTGGCCAGGGCGGAAAGTCTCCTCTCCTTCTAGGTGAGATTGCGTTTTTCGGGGGCATGACCATCGTCTACAAGAACAGCATCGACCTCTTCCTGTACGTGGTGGGCTCATCCCAGGAGAATGAGGTGAATTCAGGAGGTTGGGGTGACAAGGAGGGGCTGTCTGTGGGGGAATGGCTTGGAGTCTCGGGTAGAAGCTGGGTACCCCTCCTTCTAAACTCTGGGGGTTGGTGAGAGGCCAGAATGGTTCTTTCTGGGCCGAGGTATACCCATTATGCCCCTTAGATTCCTCAGGGACCAGAAGTGAAGTTCTCTGCAGGAGCTTTTGTTTCTGGTTTTGAGCACCATAGAGAAGGGTACTCAGCGCCCCACTCTAGTGCTTCCCAACCCTGCTCCAAGGTCAAGCTGCAGGCAGGCTCAGCCCTGCCGATCTGGAAAGGGGCAGTTTCCCACGCAGGTAGACGCTGAGTCTTAGTTCGGCCTTCCCAATCTCAAGCTCTCTCGTTTCCCTCCTCCCGTATATCTGCCCAACCTCAGCTGATGCTCATGTCTGTTCTCACCTGCCTGTTTGAGTCCCTGAACCACGTGTTAAGGTGAGTGAGACCCTCGGCCCTTCAAGGCCCCACCCCCCAGGCCTTGATACGTCACAAAGACAGGGCCCTTCCTCCGTGCTTTTGTCCTGACGTCCCTACCAGACTAAGACTGGAGCTGGAGCGTCCCCCTCCAAGACCTCTGCCCTTCACCTAGCCACATGGTATCACCCGGGGCAGGGCAATATGAAGGTATGGCCAGAAAATGAGGTCTAGAAAAGCGAAATGATTTGCCTGAGGTTACAGATGGTTTATATCACAGCAGAGACTCAAACTCAGGTTTTCTGACTTGAGGCTCAAGGTGGTTTTCCCCGGACCTCAATTCAGTTATCCAGTATCTAGTCCAGTGGGCATGACCTTAGGAAACCAAAGTAGGAAAATCCAAAAACACATGCATTCCCTAGTCAACACAGGTAAGTATAGTAGAGCTATGGCATCTAAACTAGTTATGAAATGCATCAGGGGTGCCATGGCGGGCACAGCATCAATGCCCCACGTGTAGGAGGTTGGGCCAGGAGGGTTTAAGGCAGCAGGCTTGTCCTCTGCTGGGGAATCCCTTGCACAGGCGATGCCCTCACTGCCCTTGACATTGTCCTTGCCAGTGCTTGTTGGGCGTGTGGAGGGGTGTGGATGGAGAGGGGGGTCTGTCGCACCTCGGCAGGGACCTGGTTCCTCCTGGCCCCAGGGAGGCTCAGGAGCTGTATCTCCTTCAGGAAGAACGTGGAGAAGCGCTGGCTGATGGATAACATGGATGGAGCCTTCTTGGTGCTGGACGAGATTGTGGATGGCGGGTGAGGAGGGCGTGGCCAGGGACACTCATGGAGGGGGGTTGGAGATCATCCGCTCTACATTGTACCCAGCGCACTGTTGGCTCCTCTGGCCACCTTCCCCCTCCTTTCCCCAGCATATCCCGGTGATCTCATCCCCCCACCCCACTCAGGAGGACAGGAGTTGAGGTCAGTGTTAGTCTAAGTCAAGCAAACAAGAAAGGAATTTGATGCCCAACTGCGGCTGGCTGTTGGATAGGCAGGGTTTGGGTGAAACGGTTTGCTCTCCAGAGCCCGGGAGAAGCAGGCAGCAGACACTGGCCCCTCCCTAGAAGGACTTCATTCCAGCGGAGCCCTGTTGCCTCCACACCCCCCACTCTCAGAGCTCCAGTCCAACCTTGCCTAGATGTGTGGCCTGGGCCAGTTACTGATTCTCCCTGAGCCTCACTTTCCCTGTCTTTCAAATGGGGATGATAAAGGAACGACCTCATAGGGTATGGAGATTAAATAGGGTGATGCCGGTCAAGTTCACGGTTCTCCTTCAATAAATGTCACCTGCGGTTGGTATGCTATTCTTAGGAGGCTGGGTGTCCTTATGAGAAGGGTGGGTTAGTGAATTTCCATAGAGGAAAATAACTGGGGAGAAAATGAAATTCTCGCTCAGGGGCAAAGGATACTAGAAACTGATTATCTTAAAGACATCCACACACTCTATCATTACATCCATTTTTGAGATGAGGGAACAGAAGCTCAGAGATTCAAGTGACTTGCTCAAGGTCACACGGCAGGGCCAAGATCTAAAACCATGGGCATGGTTCAAGATTGGGCTCTTTCCATGGCACTGTACCACACACCCTCGGGGGCAGGGAGCTCTGGGAGATGGGGGACTATGGAATTCCTCTCCCCTCCCCATTGACTTCCTGTTACTGCAAGGCTTTGTGCTAATGGCTGAGACCCAAGAGAGATGGAATAAGACCGGGTTTTGTGGAACCAGAAGTATACACAATTTGGGGGAACCCTTTAAGGAAAGCATGCACACACAATTATAAAATGGGGGCGGGGCTTAGGACAGACGCTGGAGTTCCCATTTCTTTTGCATATGGCACAGAATACTAGTGAAATGAGATAGAGACCCCAAGGCACCTCCCTTCCTTCTCTGAACTTTCCTGAATCCAACCCTGACCCAGAAGGAGAAGTGAACTTTCAAGAGCTCCGAGTGTCCCAGCCCCTGCTTTTGACACCCAATTTTCCTGGCCTGGACTCACTCTATTGCACAGCTTTTGTCCAGTGATGACCAAGTGTCTGACCAGCAGGTTTGAAGTATAGAAGAACCAGAGTTGAGGGGTCTCCATGGTTAGGGAGAGTTCTGACTTGAGAAATACCAGGGGGAAGGTGCCCTGGAGGGGAATTTTGCAGGATATGGTGGTTGAGGGACGAGGCTTAGCAGTGAGAGGCTGCAGAGGGGAGAATCATATCACCGATTTCCCGCCTGGTTTCTTTCTCATCATGTAGCGTGATTCTGGAGAGCGACCCCCAGCAAGTAATCCAGAAAGTGAATTTTAGGGTAAGAGTCCCCTGTAACCCTCATCTCCTCTAGGCTGTCCTTCCCATCCTCCCCGGCTCCTGTCTTCCCTGTGCTGGGGCTGCCAGGGCCTGGGGAGGCGCCGGGGGTTGGGGGTGGAGTGTAGGGTGGGGCCCAAGCTCCTCTAGGAGAAGCAATTACTGGGATGATGCACTTGGGGGAGAAGCAGTTTGGGGGGTGTCAGTTAGTAAAAGAGATCTGCTGTCCTCTCCCCCTGTAGAATCACCAAGTCGCTCCCCCTCCTCCCTGGCGGGAAATACAGATTGGGGAAATAAACTCTCAAAGAGACACCGGTGGCTGCCTTGGCCTTGAAGTTGGGGAGTGGCAGTCTAGATAGAATGGCCCTGCCTAGTGCGGCTTTCCTGTCTGCAGTAAACCTTCCCCCCATCTTTATTCCCTTCATTCCCTTACTCTCCATGCACCATAGGCAGGGCCTCGGGGGTCCTGGCTTCCAAGTGCAAGGTGCAGGGCTTCCACTCACGGGCGATCCAGGTGCAGTGCCGGATCCCATAACACTGCACCCCTCACCACCACCCCTTCACCTCCCTTTCTAAGCCCATTACTCCTGCCCTAGCCTGACCACCCTCTGCCACTGCTTCCCCACAGGCAGATGACAGCGGCTTGACTGAGCAGAGTGTGGCCCAGGTAGGCCCCCAACATCTGCCTTGGGCTAGAGGGCAGAGAGCAGCGCCTCCGAGGGGGACCCAGCGGGGGCGGTGAAGGCTGAGAAGTCAGGGTGCGGGAGGGATTAGACAGTGACAGGCCGTCTGTTGGCGAGTCACAGGAGGCTGCTAGAGTCTCTGAGGTGGTACCAAACTGGGCATTGATCATTGACGCACACCCTACGGGCAGCTACCTCATCTCCTGGCTTGGTATCCTTAGATTGAAACCCTGCTGTAAGTGCCCGCCCTGGAGATGGCTGGGTCACTTTTCCCCAAAGCAGTCCCGGGGCACAGGCCCTGATGCTCCCCCTGACCCAGAAAGGACAACAAATAGGAGTTTTCCTCCAAACCCTCACCCCTCAGTGTTAAGGTCCAAACTGTAATTGTTTAGGGACCCTTGAGCCCGTGGTAAGATTTCACTTGCTCTACTCCTCACTTGCCACCTAGCCCCTGGCTGTGGAAAACTCCATCCCCGGCAGTCCCCTGCATGGTCCTAACTGGGGGTGCATGTGGGGCCAGGGGGAGGTCCCTGGATCTGTGGCCTGCTGGTTTCCCAGCTGTGCAAACTTCCTGCTTATCAGGCTGACTGCTTGACCTCCGTCTGTCTGCCCGCAGGTCTCTCTGCACAGACTAATCCTGGTTTTATGGAGCTTCCTGCCCCGGCACTAACTCCCTCCTGCTGTGGTGGCCCAGGCCTAGACGGGTGTGTAGCATCCGTGTGGAGCCCTAGGTGTGCTGCCCACTTGCCTGCACTGCCCTGGTGCTCACCCTGCCTCTCCCTCCTCGTGGCTCCCAGGCCTCCCTCTACTCTGCCGGGAGGAGTACAGACAGCCCTGCGGCAGTTTCAGGTCCAAAGAGGTTAGGGCGCATGAGCAGAGCAGACACGGGCGTGTATGTTCCACTTTGCCACCTAGAATCTGGGTTACCAAGGGCAAGTTTCTCAACCTCTCTGTGCCTCACGTAATCATGGGACACTCCTCATAGAGTTATTATGAAAACTAGGTGAGCCAGTGCATGGCAAACTCTTTGCACAGCTCCTACTTTTCCAAAGGGAGAAAGAAGGAAGACACGGCCCTTTTAATGGAATTCTTGAGTAAACACCAAGAAAGTCTCAGGGAGTGAGTGGAGGATGAAATGAAGAGAAAGTTGGATTCTGGCAAGAGAAGCAGAAGTACCCCCCCCCCCC
>NW_006298628.1:3229534-3232987 GCF_000327345.1 Myotis davidii
CCCCCCGCCCGGCCATGCTGTCCCTGAGAGAGGAAGGGAGACTGCAGGAAGAAGGGACACACATTATGGGACGAGCCTTCAGAAGGGGATGAGGCTGGGTGGCAGGAGGGACGATCGCAGAGGCATACGTGGGGTCACCACCGTGTTGGGGCTGTGTGTGCGCCTTGGTACGGGTTTGCGTATGCACTGGCCTGCGGTTGTTTCCTCAGCTGCAGGTGAGCGCGCACGATCCGGGTGCAGGTGTCCCGTGGCTGTGTCTGGCCAGCCACTGCTGGCCAGCTGTGCCACATCAGCAGAGGGTGGGGGTGGGGGTGGAGGACAGACACACTGCCAGCCAAGGGCAGACCTAGAGTTTTGCTGAGGTGTCTGAGCTTAGGCAGCGTCAGGCCGGGCCCAGTTTCTGCCTGGACGTGGCACTGTGGGCAGGAGCTAGCACGACACGGTATGGGAATGGCAGAGCCTGTTGCCACACCCACCACTGCAGATGCAGACACCAGAGGGCTGGGCAGGCCTGGGCCTGGGCTGGGAGCTGCCTGCAGCCAGTTTGGACTGCTCTTTCCTCTGGCGCCCTAGCCCCTGCTTAAGTCAGGCAGAGATGAGCTGCTGCCACCTAGTGACCAGGAGTTGCAGGGACACAGGGGAGGTGGGCTGGAGCCCCCCGCCCTCCCCAGGCGTTGACATTCCCCTGAATTCTTCCTCTCAACCTTCCTCCCCACCCCAGGTTCTTCAGTCTGCCAAGGAACAAATTAAATGGTCATTACTGAAATGAAGGCTGTGCATTCGAGGCTCCCTGCCCCCAGATAATTTCCCCAATCCTGGCAAGAACTCCGAGACCCCAGGGGACAGGAGAGGCCCCTCTGTATGCCCAGGCCCTCCCAGAACCAACTCCCAAGGTCTCTGGGCAGAGACTCTGAAATGAGAAAAAAATTGGCTTTAGCATTGAGTCACCACTTCTCACTGCCCTGGCCTGCTCCTTGGGCCTCGAGAACCAGCCGAGTTAAAATCAGACCTTAGGCATCCCGGAGCCCAGAGCCCTAATAAACCTGCTCTTGTCTCCTGCCAGTGGTCTCCTCTCTTGGCGGGGGAAGCGTGCGTGTGTGCACGCGCGTGTGTGTGTGTGTGCATGTGTGTGTGTGTGTGCGTGTGTGCATGTGTGTGCGTGTGTGCTTGTGTGCGCGCGTGTGTGCGTGTGTGTGTGCGTGTGTGTGTGTGTGTGTGTGTGTGCATGTGTGTGTGTGTGTGTGTTCCGTTAAGGGTTCCTGCACTTTCTTTGCTTCGTCTTTAGGATGCGCGCGCGTGCGCGCGCGCGCGTGTGTGCGTGTGTGCGTGTGTGTGTGTGTGTGTGTGTGTGTGTGTGTCTGTGTGTGAATTGCCATGAGTGTGTGTAGCCTAATAGAGTTGAAAAACCTCTGAATTTGAAAGCAAACAGATCTAGTTAGTGGGACAGCTCTGTGTGTGTGTGGTCCGTTAGGGGTTCCTGCACTTTCTTTGCCTCGTCTTTAGGATGCCCATTACCAGGGCATATCCCAGTGATTGTGACTGGGGAGAGGTAGGTCAAGGGAAAGGGGACACTTTAACATAGCGAGGGGGTGTGGCAGGAATACCACGAGGCCCCATAGGTGGTGGTATGATTGGGTGACACGGTAAATAGTAATGGGAGAAATGGCACACATCTGGGAAAAGGAGACCAAAGATGGCACACACGTGGTGGGCCCGCTGGGGATTCTGTGAGTCACTTTTCTAGGACCAGCCTCCAAAAGGGAAGGGCGTAGGGCTTCCTGGGGACAAATTGAGGAACAGCGTGCCTGTTGTTCTTGGCATGTCCGGGACTGTGGAATTCTTAAACTGGCAGGCACCCTGGGCACTGGAGCCCTGCAAGCTTGCCCTGGCTGGGCCCGGATGCTGGGGGCGAGCGTATGTGTCCAGAGCACCCTGTGCACTCCAGGGGGTGTGAAGAATTGATTGCAGGTCTGGTGGAGAGAAGGGCGGGAGGGACCCAGGGGCAAAGGAGAAGGATGGAACGACTTTCTGGGCCACGTGACTCCCCTTTTCTCGCCCCGTCCCAGGCCTCCTCCCACCTTCGTTTCTCCCCTTCTTCCTGTGACGCCTATACTTTCTGCGTCCATGTACCTCAGTCCCCGGAAAACTTGTTTCCCTGGACCCCATGCTAACTGCAGCCGCCAGTCCCCGTCCCGCCCCGGCCCCGCCCCTCGCTGGCGCCCTGGCCGAGGGGAGCCCCGCCCCGGGAGCGCATCCGCGATCCTGTAGCGCCACCTGGAGGTAAGTAGGGGAAACGCGCTCCCTCTGGGTCTCGCTCCCTGACTAACCCCGCCCCCCAGGGCGGGACCCACCCCGGCTCCTGCCGGATCCTGCAGGGGCTCCTGCACGGCGACTGAGCTTCGCACAAACAACCGCCACGCTGGACCCGCCCTGCGAGTTCCCCGCCCGCGTGGGCACGGGAACTTCCGCCAGCAGCTGCAGTAAAAACGCCGCGAGCCCTGGGTGTTAATTGAAGCTGTCGCTGCGGGTTCCACGCCCTTCATGACAAGCCCCTCTAAGATGGGACTCTTATAATGGGCACGACTATTTCTGTAATTGGAGGAAACGATCAAGATGTAGTTATAGAAACATATACAGTGTAAACACTGTGTATAACCCATTCCAGTAAATAATGCCAAACGGCAACTCTGAACGGGAACAGAGAGTATGCAATTAAAGGCTGTGGAGTTCAGGGGCCAGTGTGGCGACGGGAAATGAGAAATTTTCCAGAAATACTTTGGCAAATATGCGGCCTCATCCGGTGTCCGGCTCCCTCCACCGCCTCTAAAAGACCACAAGGACGGGAAGGGCAAATTCGCTTCCTAGCAACCCGGTCGCGCCCTCCCGGGCCCTGCAATCCCAACTGTGCAGGAACAGGAAGGTGAGAGCCCGGCGTTTTCCACACACTGGCTCATTGCATCCTGCGGACTGTGCGACGCTACCCCCATTTCGCGGAGGGGCACACTGAGGTCCGGAAAGGTCAAAGTGTCTGCAGCAGTTTCCGCAGAGCGGGCTCGGGAAGGGCGCTGCTGGACAGGGGTGGCTTTCTCGCACCCCTGCCCGGGGCCGCCCGAACTCCTCGTCCACACGGGGACTGTTCTGGGTTAAGGGGAATGAGCCGAGGGGACACAGCCATGCAGGGAGGCGATCAGAAAGGTGTCCCCGCCCGCGGTTGCAGCCGACCCAAGCCCGCAGCGGGAAAGAGGGCGGCGCAAAAAGGGCAGAACCCGGGAGGACCAGCGGGGAGGGGACGCTGCTCCCTCCCAGGGAGCCCAAGTGTGCAGGCCCGGCCCCCCGGGGGCGGAGGGAAGACCCCTTTGAGTCCCTGGCCCCCTCTCGGCGCCCGCAGCCCCGCGGAGCCCCGGGGACGGCGGGCCTGGCCGTCTGCCTGGAGCTGACCCCTGGCACCGGCTC
>NW_006298628.1:3233236-3233902 GCF_000327345.1 Myotis davidii
ACTGGCACCAGCACCTCAGAGACCCCCTGAGCCTGGGCCCAGCCAGAGGGCGCCCTCGGAGGCACTGCTGGGGGAGGGGGGCTCTGGCGCAGGGGGGACGCTAGCCCCACCTTCACTGGGCTTGGGACACAGCGGTGGTGCGTTTTTATACCGCCGTGCGCCAGCCACGCCCTCTCCGCGCCCCCTGCCTCGCAGCCATTGGCTGGCAGGAAGCAGAGCTGGTCCGATTGGCTTGCATCCAGACAGTGATGAATGGCCCCCTGCTGCCTGGACCCCTTGGAGAGGGCGGCGGTGTCTTTACCTTGCAGCGCACTTAGGTGAAGGCGGGGCTGGCCAGGTCTGGGGGCGGGGGCGGGGGGGAGCTGGAGACCCCCCTATAGTGCGAACTCTCTGTGCCCTCAATCTCCATTTGAAACGCTACACAGAGAAAATATCTTATCTTTGAATTCCCAGTAGAAACCCTTTAACTCCAGAACCTGATGTAGGCAAAGTTGAAAGTAGAATAATTTACCCTAAGCACTTTGGGCACAGCCCTACAGACCTCCCTTCCCTCCAAACTGGGTCTCATTCACTTAGCAATACTCGTGCGTTCCTTTGGTTCACTCGTTTGTTCATTCCTTCCTTCCTTCCTTTATTCAAATATTTAAGTGTTTGTCATAAGCCAGG
>NW_006298628.1:3233941-3241506 GCF_000327345.1 Myotis davidii
GGGGGGGAGTCTGACGCACCAGTGATTGGGCCCAGATGTGGTAGTGGGATGGGGGTGAAAGGTTGGAAGGAGAGAAGGGATTTGAGAGATATTTCAAGGTAGAAATACCTTTTTAACTCAAAGGACGTTCTATGCCTTGATCTGAGTGGTGTAACATCAAATCGATGTTTCTCCACTTACATCTAAGATGTGTGTTCTTTCTTGTAGGTAAGTCATATTTCATTTAAAAAAGGCACAAAATCCAATGGCTGCCAAATTTTACTCTATCAACAACATTTGTATAGTCCTCCTTTGTTTCCTGCTCTCTTCCTCCTCTCTACCACCTAAAACTGGGAAATATCTTAGATGAGGAGCCAAAGATATGAGAGCGATGGTGGAACCCATGTGGACTTTACGCTGTACACGCAGGTGAGTGGCATCCTCAAAGCGAACTCCCTGGTGAAAAGGGGGGGGGGGAAAGCAGTATTAATTTAAAAAAATGGAAGTACTAGTAAAATAAAGTCTCTTTTGGAATAAATTCTTCTAACAGACATTTCCTAACTGGCTGTCCTGAACCAGGCACCTGGCTGGGGCTTGGTGGGGGCTGCTCAGCTGAATTGGAAGACAGATCCTGACCCAAGAAGCTTACAACTGGACTGGAACAAAGTCCTGAATGAAATTATAAACACTGACCGAGGACATGGCGTATTACATGGTATTTGACAGAGAGGAGTCAGTGTAAGAGACACTAAACGGGGAGCAATAATACAAGCAAAGAAAGGAGGCAGAGAACCCGTCTAGGGGGCTGCAGGGAGGCATACCTAGCTGGAGAAGGATGTGTGTCTCGGTGGGAAAGCTGGGTGTGTTGAGGTTTCTCCCGAGGCAGGCTGTAACGGGATCAGGGCGAGTGTTGAGCGACATGTGGAAGAATAACTGTCGTTTGCTGTTTGCTACTTTGTGCACCTTAGAAATACCATTGTTCTCAAAACAACCTAACAAAGTAGGTGTTGGTCACCCCGTTCTTGTAACCGAGGGTGAAGGAGTTTGGGTGATTTGCCTCAGGGCACAGAGGTGAGACTTTAAACCCATTGCTGGTCTGACTCCATTGCCAATAGCTTTTTGCTCCAACCACAGAGCTAAGGAGCTTGGCTTGCATTCTGAAGGTAATGGGGCCGTTGGAGATTTTCAAGCAGTTACGTGATATCAACTCTGTTTTGAGCAAGGAACTCTGTCAGTGACACGAAAGATGGACTAAAGAGGGGGAATAAGAATTTAGGGTCAATGTATGATCCACAGAAGGCAATTGGGGTTTTGTGTGTGTGTGTTTTGTTTGTTTATTTGTTTGTTTTTATCCGATTTGAGAGAGAGAGAAACATCGATTTGTTGTTGCACTTACTTATGCATTCATTGGTTGATTCGATTCCTGGCCTGGGGTTGAACCTGCAGCCTTGATATATCAGGATGACACTTTAACCAACCGAGCTGCCCAGCCAGGGCCCAGACGGCAATTGTTTTCATTACAGTCACTACTCATTCTTTATATAAAACAGTGCCCTGCAGCTTGATTGTTGATTGTGTCGCCAAACCACTTGCAAAAATCAAGTCCCTCCAGAGTTTGAATTAATTTAGATAATTGTGAGCAATAACTCCCAAAGGGGGTGCCAAAGGAACCACTTTGTTAGGGATGATAATTTGGACATTTAGGTTACGAAAAGTATGTTAAAGAGTAATACATCCATTTTACAGCTTATATATGGGGTGTCCTTCTATCACCCTCACCTATCCCCACTCTGAACACACACACCCACACACCCACCCACACACACACACACACACACACACACACGACCAAATGAAAGAAAAAGTAGCAAGAGAGAGATGATTTCATTTGACCAAAACCACAATTTCTCTTTGTCCAGACACCTGATTTGTGAGACACGTTACGTATGTATCTTATTCTCATGGCTGAAACCAAACTCTGAAGGTCATGGAGGCTCAGCCCTGTCTCCTGATTCCTGGGGTGGGTATGCTCGGGACATAAGGGGTAGGTATGTGGGGACAGGGGCTCACGGATGGAATGATTGGAAAAGACTGGCCTCTGGATTTCCATGGGTTAGGGACCGTCCCTGCCACTCCAGAGGGTTTAGCTCTGTATTGAAAGGCTCCTGGAACATTCTCTTCTAGGAGAGGGCTAGGAAAGTCCAGAATTCAGAACTTAGTTATGGGGAGACAGGTGAGATTTCAAAACAAACCAAAAACCGAAAAACCGGAGACCAAAAAATATCTCAGCGTTCTCTGCAGGGCAACAAGAATCCGCGTTTACAGGTCTGTCCAGAAGATGGCGCTGTAAGACAAGCCCCACGGCCATCCTTCCTTGCCCAGTTACCAGGATGGGACAGTGGAAAGGCCTGCCGGAACCAGATCTAGAGGGCATTTTTATCGATTACCTACCGGGTGGCAGTTATCCTACGGTGCTGAGCGTTAGAATCCATTCCCAGGGATCCCCTAGACCACAGAGCAGAAACTTGGAGGGAGGGGTGTCCTATGTGAGAGGTGTGAGCACCTTGGCGGGAAGGAGGAGGTGAGAGACTCTAGGAACCCGGGATAATTGTGCTGAGAACACGGGGCCCCTGATGAGATGCATGTCAGAAAGCCAGACATCCATTTCAACACTCAAGACAGGACCCCACCCCCCAGGTGGCTGGAGTGGAGAAGGGGTCCTAGGGGCTTGGCACTGAACAAGGATTAGAATCTGAGGTAGAAAGAGGAAGTTGGTTGGTTCTGGGACAACAAGCTAGAGACTTTCAGATGAGGAAAGTAAAGTTCAAAGGAGTGACTTACCCAACGTCGTACAGCTCACAAGTGACAACTGAGACAAGAATGAGGGTTTCCTGACACCCTCAGCTCTCTGTGTCCCACTGCCCTATGCTTCCTGCATAGCTTCAGAATCTAACATTTATAAATAGAATTCCTGTCGAAAGGAATGCATTTCTGGGCAATTAAAAAAAAAAATAACAGGGTTCTTGACTTGAGCCCCAAATCACATTTTCTTTGCATGTTTTCAATCAGATTTATTGAGGTACTAGTGGGGTCCCTCGGGCTGGCTCTCTGACATCCCCCAAGGGGTCCCGGATTGCGAGAGGGCACAGGCCAGGCCGAGGGACCCCACTGATGCACCATCGGGGCTGGGAAGGGACATGGGAGGTTGGTCAGCCTGGGAGGGACCGCAGGAGGGCTCCAGGGCATGTCCAGCCAGTCTTGCTCAGTCCCTATCGGCTGGGCCCCAGCAGCAAGCTAACTTACTGGTTGGAGTGTCTGCCCCCTAGTGGTCAGTGCATGTCATAGCGAGCGGTTGAGCAGCCTTAGCATATCATTAGCATATTGCACTTTGATCGGTTGAACGGCCAACCGGCCAATTGGACACTTAGCATATTAGACTTTTATTACATGGGATAATTGACATACATTAAAATTCATCCATGTTTAGTCTACATTTCATGAGTGTCAACAACTGTATATGTGCTATAGTTTCTAGGTACACCGATTCCAATAGTGTCAGTTGTTTTTATTTATTTATTTATTTATTTATTCTAGAGAGAGAGAGAAACCATCAGTTTATTGTTCCACTTATTCACTGGTTGATCCTTGTATGTGCCCTGACTAGGGATCAAACCCACAACCGTGGCACATCCGGACAGTGCTCTCCCCGGCCAGGGCCTCCAATGGTGTTCTTAAAATAATTAAATAATAAATGGGTGCCTTTAGCTGCATTTATTTCCAAACAAAGGAAGGAGCGTTTATAGACCAAATACAGAGTCGCTTCTTGCACAGGTTTCTTTTAACAGGATTATGCAAATAACTGACATTTGTCAAGTTCTTTAAAAGAATTCTCTGTCCTCCACAAAGTAATCGTATTTGCACTCCCTCCCGCGGTGAGGGAGGCAGGTATGATCTACCCCACCTGCCGGGTGGGGGAACTAAAGCCGTGAGCAGAAGCAATGCGTCTGAACCCAGGAGTGGGCTTCACTTTGGAAAAAAAGGTCTCACCTTTGTTAGGACACTGTCCTGGGCCCGTGGGCCTGACCCTCCTATTTGTTCCCTGTGAACCCAGAATGTTTGCTGGAGCCGGCAAGATAGAGCAGTCGGCAGATAGACTGACAAAATGGCCGGGAGGAGGCCAGTGGGTGGGTGGGTGAATGAGTGGAGGAAGGAGATGAGAAGCCGACATACCCGGATCCTAGTAGAAACTTTGGGGGCAATATGAAAACGAATCAGAGAAGGTAAGGATCCTGGAAAACGAGGCAGAACACTGCACCCCTTTCCAAGTCCCCTCCCCCAAGGAGGATTAGGATGCAGGGAGCCTGCTTTTCTGCAACAAAGATGAAAGGACTGTTCATGAAGGCTGGAGGAGCATGCCAGGATGCTAGTCCAGGCACAATTAATTTCCGGGACCTGAGACTCATACTACTTCACCCTGAAAACTGAAAAAAAGATGAGGTCTCTAGTTCTGTACCCACTTTGTTCTGGGAAGAGGTGCATTTGACGTCTCTTTTAAGTTCTTTTCTTAAATATTTATTTATTTATATTTCAGAGAGGAAGGGAGAGGGAGAGAAAGAAACATCAATGATGAGAATCATTGATCAGCTGCCTCCTGCACGCCCCCTGCCAGGGATGGAGCCTATAACCTGGGAACGGGGCACATGCCCCTGACCAGAATCAGACCTGGGACCCTTCAGTTCACAGGCCGATGCTCTATCCACTGAGCCAAACCAGCGAGGGCCCCTTTAAGTTGAATCTGGATAAACTGAGAGGAGCTAAGGCGCAGCAGGTGGGAAAGAGAGAAAGAGGGCTGGGACGTAAGGAGGGAATAGCAGGGAGAGACAGGGAGGCCGGGCTGGGGGAGGCTCCTAACTGCCCACGGGGCGCCCGTGCACGTGCACCCCCTCCAAGATGGGGCTTCCCAGAGGGTGCTTAGCTTCAAGCTCAGACTGTGGGCAGCAGCAAGGAGCGGGCAACTGGGGTGTCCGAGGGCAGGCAGGCTCAAGGGACCTATGTGTAGAGCCAGAGGCCCCAGAGGCTGCAAGCTGCTTAGGGCTCTGGGTCACAAGAGAAGCTTCCCCGATAACATTCTTTCTCCTCCTTTTTTTTCTGACTCACTTCTTCCTTCCACTCTCCCTAAACCCCCCGAATCCCTTAGGCAGCTGGGATCAGCATAAGCTGGAGGCTGATCCGTGTACCAGGGAAACAGAGGGGCCTGGAAACAGCAGAACCTGGGAGAGGTGTCCGTGTACAGGGCAAATGAGGGGAGCCTGAAAACAGCTGAAGCTGGGGAGATGGAACTGCCTAGTGAGAGAACAAGGGGGTTCTGGAAACTGTCGAACCCAGGGAGGCCAATTTGTGTACCGGGGAAACATAGGGGAAGCTGGAAACAGCAGGAACAGGGGAGACAGTTGGTGTACAGGGGGGCAGCGAGGGAGAAGCCTGAAAACAGTTGAAGCTGGGGAGGCAGATTCGTGTGCAGGGGGAGCAAGGGGAGACTGGAAACCGCACGATCTGGGGGGATGTGGCAGTGTACAGAGGGAGCTGTGCCCCGAAAGCTGGGGCTCTCAGGGGATGGATCTGTGTGGGCTGCAGTGGGAGCATGGGAGCCTGAGGAATATGAGGCGGGCGGGGCAGGGAGACAGGCAAGCACAGGAGAGGAGTCAAGGGGTGGCGGTGTGGCACAGGGCACAATGGAACCCCTTTCCTAGAAGGTGTGAGTTAGGCTCCTTCGAAGCCCCTTCTTCCAGACTGATCTCCAATGGGGACCCAAGGATCTCTCTCACTTGGCAAGAAGGGAAGGGTCGTTGTGGGCAGTTGCTGCCCTGGTCCTCAAATGAGCAAAGCCCGAATTCCTTAGGGGAGCTAAGGAGCTGAGGAGGGTTGAGGAGCTGCGTTCTGCCCCTCTCCCCCGCTCCCCCGCACCTCTCGCCCTGCCCCCCTTCTTCCCCACCCCTCACTGACAGGGACAGGCCTTTCTTCCTTGCCACCAACCAGCCTGACCTCTCCCCACAGCGGTTCATTTCTGAGTGACAGACAAAGACAGAGCTGCCGACCATCGACTAAAGGAGGCCCCACAAAAGCTCTCTCCCCACCCACCACCCCCACAGGGGCCCTGGGCGGGCCAGGCCAGCGGGAGCTGTCACTCCAGTGGGGCTGCCTTCAGGAGACGGGGTGACGTGGGCTCAGGGAGGCCTGAGATTGTTGGGATTCTGCCTGCGCCTCTTGGAAACCAGTTTCCCACCCAGTCATGGCCTCTGGGAGGAAAGGCAAGGGCAGCAGTGGCCCCCGTGGCAGAAAGCAGAGCCTGGTTCCCTTATTCTGTGGATCTCGGGCGCTCCGGTCCCTTGCCGGGCCTGTTTCCTCACCGGTAAAATGAAGGATCCGTTTAGACCCCGAAAGGCCCTTGCGGCTCTGACATGAAGATTCTTAGTAGATTGTGGAGAGAGGTCCCTGAGTAGCATTTATTCTCTTTCGCTGCCACTGCTCAGGGCTTTGCAGGCAAACACGGGGAGGAAGCTGGCGTTGTGGATGCTGTGGGAGCCTTTAAGCAAGCTCCCTGGCACTGAGAACTTTTCCACTTCTCATCACTCCGGGGGGCAGGGGGGTCCCACCCTGTAAACAAAATTACTTTTTTGCTCCAACTGCCTTCAACTTCCTGGTTTGGGATTTTGCCTGGAATGAGGAATCCACACGAGTCTCATCTCCCTACCCCTCCCGTTCTGCACGGCCTCACCCAGCCCCCTGTCCTCTTTTACCTGGGGCCTCTTCCATCCTACCCACCCACCCCCCGCCCCGTTTCTCCTGGAGCCAGGGATGGTGGGAAAGGGGGCTATGTTTTGGGATCTTGCGATGAAGCCCCAATGTCCCAGGGAAAGAACCCTCCTTTCCCCAGCAGACATATCTCACCGCCACCCGTGCCCACACCACGCCTGCAGAAGGGACCCAGTGCATGGCTTGCTGGGCCGCCTGCCATAGAGCATCGGAGCCGGCCTATCAACAAACCACCCTCAGCCCGGGAGTAGCAAAGCCTCCTGTGTGTGATGGGAGGGTCAGAGGAACCAGGGCCCTAACTCAGTCAGGCCCGCATCCCTGGAGGTCCGCCGCCTCTCCTTCCCTCCCTGAGTCTGAGAACTGCTGGATTTAGCACCAGGGGCACAGCTTGGACCGGAGACTCTGGTCGCCCCCAAAACCCTCCTCAGCTCCATCTGTGCAGAACGGGAGAGTCCTGCCCCGGTGGCGGGGTGACAGGATTACCGCCTGACCTCTCGGGGACCTCAGGTGACCTGACTCAACAGGGCCAAGTCGGGAGAGGAGGGGTGGTCCCCAGGGGACAGTACGCCACCACCGATGGCCTCAGGTGCGCAACTGGGGCGAGTAATTCCTAAACACGGGAGGACCGGGCATCTCCCCGCCCCTCCTCCTGCCTCCACACCATCAGAGACGCAGCGGCAGCTCTTAATGAGTCCCAGGGACGTGGGGGCCGGAGGGGAGTGGGCTGGGCAGGGAGATCGGGCTCCACGGGGCCGCAGGGAGTGGGGGAGGGG
>NW_006298628.1:3241739-3248463 GCF_000327345.1 Myotis davidii
AACAAAGCGGGAGGGGATGTTAATAGCCAAATAGGCTCTTTTTCATGTTTCCCTCCGCCTGCCACCCTTGATGGATGGCTCCGACAGATACCGCGCGCATCAGGGAGACGGAGCCCCCGGAGGGCCGGGCATGGAGGGGGTGGGGCCGTTGGAGCCCGGCTGGGGTCTGTGGGGAGAGCACTCCCGAGGCTGCAAGGGGAGGAACGGCCCGGGAAACTGGCAACTCCTGGGGACACCGAGGGAGAACTGCACCAACTGTTTACATGTCTCCCCTGTTTGCAGCCGCCGCCCGGGAGGTGGTGCGGGCGGATGTCCCTTCTGGTTACACGAGAGCAAAGGGGCTTTCCACCCGCGGAGTCAGGGATGCGAGCGGGGAGGTGGGCAGAAGGCTACGGCTTCGAATTCTCCTTTTTCTCTTCCCTCCACTGTTCTCCTGAGTTTGCTCTCACCCCCTCCCGCTACCATCTACTTAGGCCCCATCTTCCCTCCTGTCTCTTTGTCTCTCCTCCATTGTTTCTCTCCGGCGCCGTCCCCTCCTCTGCTGGTGACTCCGCCGCCGCTGTGATGGGTCTGCCTGGCTCCGATGTCAGCTGTGGGCACAGTCGGAACAAATCTAGTGCTTCCCGCTTTCTGTCTCTTCCTTTCTGAGTCCTGGGTGAACTGAGGGTCCCACTGAGGCCCCAAACTTGACCCGAATTATGGGAAGACACAACCCGACTCCTTTTCTGCCCTCCTCCCCCCGGTCCACTAGGGATATGGGGTGGGAGCTGAAAAGGACCGATTTCTGGCGAACCTGGGAGTCAGAAACCCAGGAGAGGCCTGTAAACCAGACGGATCCAAGGGGAGAGGCTCCCCTTTGTTACCCCAGGACAAGACACAATGTAAAGGAAGAGTGGAGGCCTTTAGAGCCCAGGCCGAATTCTGATGCGACTTTGCAGCTCTTCTCCTACAAGAAGGGATCCAGCGCGTTCTTCTGAAGAGCTTGGCAAACGTGAAATTATCAAACAGTAAAACCTGCTCGGGCAGATCAGAGCCTCGCTCCCTTGGGAAGGTTTTTATTTATTATCACCAGCATCACAATAATTATTTGTAGGCTTGCGGTTGGGGTTATCTTCTCTGTGGTGGTTAAGAGCAGGGACTCTGCCATCGGACTACCCGGGCCCAATCCTGGGTTTCCTACTTACTACGACTAGCTGGATGACCAGGGCAAGTTAGCGTCTCTGAGCCTCAGTCTCCTCATCGGTCACACGGGGAACATACTTGTCCGTAGATCGCGGTGCTGTGATATGAGAGATAATCCACATAAAATGTGTAGCACCGTGTGTGGCGGTTATGTGTGTGCAATACATGTTGGCTGTTGTTATTATTTAACAGTCCTAGACCCTTTCCAGACAGGTTCCACGATTACTGGCACTGAACACTGTGCTCCAGCTGCCTAACTGGTGTTACATTACATACAAGATAGGAAGAGGCAAAAACATGACGGCTTTACAGCCTTTCTTGGGAGAAAGAGTAGATGCACTAAAGTTACAGATCACCTACAGAGACAGGTGCCAAGTGCCAAGTAAGTGGTATAGATGCCAAATGCGAGCGCTCAGCCCAGAGGGAAGGGCTGCCGGGCTGGGGGCGATGGGGGCGAGGAGATAAGTCTCTGAGGAAGTGAGGGGTGGAGTGGAGGGACAGGGGAATGGATGTCAAGAGCACAGGCTAAGAGGATGGCTTGCTCATGGATGAAGGGGTTTGACTGCTCTAAAGTGGAAACGGAAGCTTGAGGAGAGTATTCGCACACGGACACATCTACAGTAGGACCTGGACCAGAAGGAAGAGACGAGAATAAATGTGAGAGTGTGAATAAATGTGCTGACTGACTGGGTGTGATGAAGAGAGGGGGGGAAAAGAACAATTACCCATTAAGCGCTAAGGCTTTGAGCCGGGTGCTGGGGCAGAAATCTACAGAAACATTGGTCATTGTTACCTTGAGTTCTGGTTGGGGCCCAAGTTGCCTTAGTGTAGCAGGTGACTGTCTGGTCTGCTGCCAGGTGCTTGGTGGTGTGTGTCCGCTACTGGGTGCCCATTATGGAGTGAGTATGGCGGGAAGTCAACGTTACCCATCCTCCATCAGTCTGTCTCTGTTCTGAGTTGTTGGGAACTGCTTACCCAGCACATCTGTTTGCCCATCTACATCCTCCATGGCTGATCTTAGAGGTTAAGGGTTCATCCCAGTGAAGGTAGAAATAGCCCTTTCTTGGGGCTAAACCTGGGATTCACCCCAGCAGCCCCAATACTTTAACAAATGATCTGAGAAAGCAACTCTCACACAGGCCCCATTCTCCGGGAGCTGAAACTCTAGGATGGTGTGCCGTTTACTACCAAGTAATGAGACAAATTTATAAGCAAATGCCCTAGGAGTCATTCCTTTCGTTGAGGATTTTCCCTCCAAAGTCATTTTAGCAGGAGGCTGGCTGTACTTCTTCCAGATGCTTCCATTGCTTAAAACATGTGTGAAGTCTTCATGGGAATGACCTTCAGAGTCTGCAGCATATTGTTTTGCTGTCCTCAGAGCTACCAGCTCTTCATCCTGGGAAGATGTGATGGTTTGGCTGTTTTCTTATGTTGGCATTTTTTCAGAAAAGTGTCCTAACTGCTTTTAACAAAATGTTGAACTGAAACCATGGCCTCCCACTGAAGAGCATGGCAACTGAATGCCATGCATGGGCCTGGGCTGGGTCCTAGACTGGGGGTGCCGAGAGGTGGAGGTGGGGGTGGCTAGGAAGGACATTACTGGGGGAGCTGATGGAATTTGACTATGGACTGTGAATTACATAGTAGTCTTGCAGCAATGTCAAATTTCTGGATTTTGATAATTATGCTGAGGTTGTTTGTGTAAGAGAATGCCTTTGTTCTTAGGCAATACATACTAAAGTATTTAGAGTAAAGAGCTGTCTCTAACTTAATCGCATGAAATTAAATTTCAGAAAAAAATATGCCTATGTAAACATGTGGCTAGAGAAGGATGACGGAAACAGAGGTAACTGTAAACAGTGGGTGAATCTGGGTAAAGGGAGTTCTGGGTGCTATTTTTTATATTCTTCTGTAAGTTTGAAATTTATCAAAATGAAGAGTTATCAAAGAAGAACCAGCTATTGCCTCCATTGGTGGGAGAGAGAGACTCACTGAGACATTGATTCTTTCAGAGTAGTCACTCAGGAGGCATGGTACTCTGCAATACTTTACTGGGGATTGGACGAAGATATGGAAGACAAGCTCCTTGCATCTGTGGCGGATACAGAGCTGGTTAATGTGATGGGTGACAGGATCCCAACCTCGGCCGGATGGGAACACCGATGCAGGTCAAATGCAGTGAAACATGATATGCCCCACACGATGATTTGATTTGTGTAAATAATACTTAAAACGGTTAAAATATTATCATAATATTTAAGACACATAGATGATATGCTTTATACTTATCACCGAAAGTGTTAATTCAGCAGGGATGAGGGAGTCATGGCCTCAGGGTGGCATCTTCCCAAAACAACAAGTTGAGCTGACTGCAACCTCAATATGCTAATGATATTACAGAAACCACTATGACCCGTGGCGGCCATTAAAAATTCACAGGCTCTGAGCTGCATTACTGAAAATACAGTCTCCAGAACAAGGGAGGTGATATTTGTGCTCTGTCCTGTGCCCACTGGATTTCATCGAGGGCATTCAACTTATAAAGAAAAGCAATGCTAATGACAAGGGGCACCGAGAAGGAGAAGAGAGAACTTTTGAAATAAGAGCATTTGAGGAACAGCTGAAGAAATGAGGATGTTTAAGTTTGCAAGCGTTCCTGTTGGCTGCCTTCATTCGGACTGGGGAGGAAGGTTTACACATTCTGCATTGCTTCACGGGGTGAAAATAGGACAGCTGGGTGGGAATTACACGGAGACTTAATCTGAGGAAGAATTCTCTGAATATTGACACAGTCTAGAAATGGAAAGGGGTTACCAAGTGGGGCAGGGAATTCCCTGTCCCCGGAATTATTCCAAAGAGGATATTACCAGGGTGACTGTAACAGGAATTCTTGCAGCAGAAAGGACTCGGGGTTAGATAGACCTGAAATTCCAGGTAATCATGCGTCTGTTTAGATACAACAACAACAACAACAAATAAGCCAACCTCACTACTTTATTATGTCGTGTTTGCGGAACTGCCCGTAAACCCAGCGCTTGCATAAGGCTTGGGAAGGGCGAATGTAGAGCCTCCTCATTTGGAGCTCTCCCTGCTTCTCTGGTCCTGCCTCTCTTCCAGTCTCCCTTCTGCCCCGCGGTTGCCTCCGCTAAGAACTTCCCACATCTGCCTGCAGGATGGGACGTCCCTTGAGAGATTTGTACCCTGGGCCATTCTAGGCCAGCGGTTCTCAACCTGTGGGTCGCGACCCCTTTGGCGGTCGAACGACCCTTTCACAGGGGTCGCCTAAGACCATCCTGCATATCAGATATTTACATGACGATTCATAACAGTAGCAACATGACAGTTATGAAGTAGCAACGAAAATAATGTTATGGTTGGGGGTCACCACATGAGGAGCTGTATTGAAAGGGCCAGAAGGTTGAGAACCACTGTTCTAGGTGACATACCGTTCCCCCTCGCTAGGCCGACTCAACCCGCCGCTGGCATTTGCTCTCAGCGCAGTTTCTGCATTTGGGGAGCTTAGTTGGGACCCCAGCGCTGCTGCTGAAGGTGGCAGAGTGTGGAGAGGTGTGTGTCAGTGGCATAATGTGTTCTAAACCCCAAGTGCAACTCGCCTCTGAGGATGGACTGCAAACCTCAAAACCAAGAGAAGGTAGGAAACAGATAAGAACTAGTCCTCTCCTCTCGGCTATAGTCTCTCTCCCCCAGCCCCCAAGTCTGTTCTGTTTTAATCACAGGAAGAATGATTAGTCAGCCGAGGAAGGACTGGGGAGGAAAGCAGATGAGTTTTATCTGGCTGGGGTCTGCCTGAGCCGCAGCCATGTGACTACCTGGCGGACCTGGGGTCTCCATCATGTCCCCGTCTGTCCACATGACGGATCAGGCTGCCCTTTTCCCCCGCCCCCACCCCCTCATTCCGGGCGAGGGTTGCTAGGATAATTATAGCCTGCTTGTTTCTCTCTCTCCTACTCCTTGGGGTCCTAGAAGTGTTTTTACTTTCCCAAGGAACTGAGAAATTTGATCAATACTGTGGCAAACTAGAATCTGGAAGGTTCTCTCCAGCAGAAATAGTGAGGCGAGATTCTCAGAAATCATCCCTAATTGTCTGCCCGTGTTCACTGGGAACCTATCGCTTTGCATTGCAGCCACACAGAACCTTTCCCCAAATTTTCAGAGCCTCTCCGCTCCCCTCACAAGGGCCATTGCTCTTACTCGGCGTTGGAGTAAGCCGACCTGGGCTGGAATCCTAGTGTCGCGAGCTCTGTGACCTTGGGCAGGTTGCAAAATCTCTCAGGGATTCAGTGATGCCCCGTCGTACAGTGGGATCAATTATCCCTCCTTCACGGAATCTTTGTGAGGAGTCAACAAAATAAAACATGTAAAGCTCTTGGCCGGCGATGGGCAAGGCAAGTCCTCAAACTATGGCAACTGTTCCTCCTGGCCTGACCTTTGCTGAGTGGGCAAAACAAAAGGGGATGGTAAAGGTGAGGGCAACCAGCCAGGAAGGAAACGCAGAGACCCCGAAAGGGCTGGGCTCGGTTAAACGGAGGAGGGGTGCAGAGAAGCAAGGAGAAGGCTGGGAGGAAGGAAGGAAAAGAAGGGCCCGCTGGAGATCGGCCTGCCCGGGCGGGAATGAGGCAGAAATGGGGAAGGGGACAGACAGACAGAAGGTGGAATGACAAAGATCAGGGGGCAGACACCCAGCTGGTGTGAGAGAGACAAGAGGTGCTGGAGCAGATAGAAGGAAAAGGGAACGCTGGGGGCCGGGGGGTGGGGAGGTGTCAAAACAAGCTGGGGACGCAGGGGCAGGACAGACAGACTGGGAGCGAGTGGGGAGAGCCTGAGACAGACAGACAGATGGCAGGGACACGAGGGTGCCCCGGGTTGCCTGCATTCTCTGTGTTTACCAGCTAATTGAGTTAAATTGTTGTCAGAGATGTAATTAAAGGGTAGGGAGAGCTCGCTGGCAGGCCCGAAACAGATGGAGGGGCTTTAATTGGTAATTAAATTCTTCCCTGGCAGCTGAGGAAGGCGCTTGTGCTTCAGCCTCAAAGGCCACGGGTGGCCTCCCCCTACTCCTGGCCCCTCTCTGGGGCTCCTTGGGGAGGGGGCTGTCCCCTCCCCTCACCCCCCCATCCTGCACACCAGCAGTCTGGCAGGCGGGAGGCCTGGTAACTGCAAGAGAATGCCAAAGCAGCCCTCCTGCGCGGCCTGAGCTGGCTCAGCTCCCGTGGGCCAAGGCGAGCACACCCGCCCCCGCGCCTGCCCCTCGCTGACCTCCCCGCTCCCACCCCCCAAACGGGCTTTGACCAGTGAATTCCTTCGTGGCCCCTGTTGCTCCACTCGGGGTCCCAGGGAAGAATGGGGGGGGGGGCCGGGCCCCCACTGATCGGCTTGGGAAGGGCTAGTTGGTTTGAGTCAGGGGCTCAGGCAGGCCCATCTGTTGGCATGGCTCCCAGGAGCCTCTCCGCATCTGCCCCCTCCCCACCGCCCTCCCTTCCAGGAGCCGGGGCGCAGAGTCTGTTCCGCCCGCACATCCCTG
>NW_006298628.1:3248481-3252894 GCF_000327345.1 Myotis davidii
CAGGCAGGACGGGATCAGCAGCCTTGATGGGCAGATTGGTTCGACTCTAAAATGTGGGCATTTAGACTAATCAGCTTTCAACTCCAAATCTCAGCCTGACCTGCGTTTCACTGGAGAAGGACCCTTGGGAAGGCAGATTTCCCCGAAACCCACATCTTCTCGACATGCCCCACTTCAAAGACAGAGATCAGTAAAAGGAGAGCCACAAGGCGAGGCTTTTAAAAAGAAAGCCGAAAGGGAAGTTCGGCAGAAATAAAATGCAAGGCAGGCATTGTGGAGTGATTGTGAAACGCATGGCGGCCTGTGAGCAACACCCAGGGCCGCTCTGACAAAGGCCAGCTCCGGGCTGGCTGCATAAATAAGAACCGGGGGTCACTCTCTCATTAGAGCTCAGCTGATCAGACAGAAAGTTCTTTGTCTCGCTCCGGCTCCCTGGGGCCCGGAGTCGGGGAAGAGCTGAGAGGGGTCTCTGGGAAGGGCCATGGGAGTGACAGGAGGTTCAGGAGGCACAATGCCGGGCTGGATGGATTTGCACTCGTTTCATCGGGGCTGGCATTGCTGTCTTACCTCCATCCCCTCACATGTTATTCTTGCTGCCAGGAGCTATGCTCCCCACCCACCCATTCCCCCTTCTGGACTGTGCCTAGGTCCCAGCCTCCCCCTCATTCCTTCAGGACTCTATTCCTCACCCCTTAGCCCCTGAGCCAACATCTCCCCTCTCCCAACATCCCAATATTGTAGGCTGTAAGCTCAGAGGCCAAGGATCATGTCCATTTCATTCGCTGCTGTCTTCCTGGCACCTGAGGTAGGACCTGGCGACGAGGTGCTGAAGGAATGTCTGTGGGATGAAGAAATAACCCCAGAGCATTCAGCGTGCAGCGAGCTCTGAGAGCCGGCAGGCCAGGCACACGGACGCGGATATGGGGGGCTCAGGTTGCAGCGGGGGTGCAGGTTAGCGGTAGGGAAGAGCTTTCACCATAGCTCAGTATTTGCTAGGGGAGAACAAGGAAATCTCTTGGAAATAGAAAGAAGACAAAGTCTAACTGATGGTCAGCACTGATGGCAGCGCCATCTCCACTGCGGGCAGCCAGGAGAGTGAAGCTAATGGTTCCGGAACCTTCCTCTGCTGGAAATTGTTAAATCAGTAAGGCCAGCTCAGCCAGCGTGGCTCAGTGGTTGAATGTCGACCTATGAACCAGGAGGTCGCCGTTTGATCCCTGGTCAGGGCACATTCCCAGGTTGTGGGCTCGATCCCCCGTGTGGGGTGTACAGGAGACAGCCGATCTGTGGATCAATGATTCTTTCTCATCACTGATGTTTCTCTCTCTCTCTCTCTCTCTCTCTCTCCCTTAAAATAATAAAATAAATCAGTAAGGCTAGGAGCAGGGGTAAGAAATTGTATTTTTTAAAATATATTTTTATTGGTGTTTTTTACAGAGCGGAAGGGAGGGGGAGAGAAACATTGATCAGCCATCTCCTGCACACCCCCCACTGGGGATGTGCCTGCAACCAAGGTATAGGCCCTTGACTGGAATTGAAGCCGGGACCCCTGAGTCCGCAGGCCGACGCTCTATCCACTGAGCCAAACTGGTCAGGGCAAGAAATTGTATTTTTTAGATCTTCCCAGGTCACTCTGGCGATTGGCAGATTTAGAAACCACTGGAATAAATGCCAGGATTTATTCTTTCGGCCACAAATGTTAGCTTTTCTTTCTTTTCCTTTGCTTTTCCCCCAGCCCCACCCCCGAGAGAGCGACTCAGTCTGGCTGATTCCAACAGGGCCTGAGAGAGAGGAAGTGGGGAATCCTGACTTCGAATCCTTCCCAGACACGAGGTAACTGTGGGCATGGACCTTGCTGGTCGAGTGCGCCCTTTCGGTGCAAGCGGAATGAGGTGATGGTCCCTGGGGACCGCCCTCTACCCTCCCCACTGAAAAGACCACATTTAAGGTGAATATGACTTTAACCCTGACTTACGAGTGGCAGCCCCGTCCCACAAAATGGTACTGACACACAGAAACCGCCGAGGCCAGTAACTCAGACCGGCACTCAGGGCGAGCCCTGCCTTTCATTTCTGGTCTCACCTCTCTGACTGGCGTCGTCCCCACGATGTGCTGATAAAGCCACTGGGCCTCCCCAGACGGCTCCTGCTCTCTCTGCGCCTGAAGGCACCAGGGGACCCGTCACTTCTCTTCCCCAGGAGGTCAGGGGGCCGCCTTGGGGGAGGGGAGGCCAGGAGAGGAGATGGGTGCCGTGCTCTCCCCTAAAGCAATCCCACCTTCCTGCCCCCCAGTGGGAGGCCTCCTGGTACAAGACCCCTCATGAGGGCCCTGCTTTCAGAGCCGCCACAAGCCTTGGGACCTCAGGGATAAGCAACTCCACTGTGGGCCAAGTCTTTCTGTGTGTTTGTTTGTTTGGTTAAAGATTTTTGAGAGAAGAAGGTAGAGAAACATTGATCTGCTGCCTCCCACACACGCCCCAACCGGGGATTGAACCCGAAACCCCGGCATGCGCCCTGACAGGGAATCCAAGCCTTTCGGGGGACGGACGATGCTCTAACCGACAGAGCCACGCAGGCCGGGGCTCACAGCCAAGTCTTGATCAGCCAAATACAGTTGTAAAACCCAAGCCTCTTTATTTTTCATCCTCCCTCCTTCATCCCTTCTGTGGCCTGTAACTCAGACTCGCAGAATTCAGCCTGGAATGGATCTCAGATTTCTTCTTGTGTGACAGTTTTCAAGTCCTGGGTTTGGCCACAGCTTGGGGAGAGGGGGCGCTCCAGCTGCAGCCACAGCAGTTCTGCTGTTCTGTGCTTTTATATAACATGTCAGAGTCTGGTCAGTGAGGCGCTGGCAAAAGTTTAACAGCCGATTCTCAATTCGCGCGGGGGTGGGAGCGGAGAAGCCCCGATCTGTAGCATTTGCCAGCTTCTGTCGAGTAAATCCTCCTACCAAAGCCGGGTCCAAGCTACGGACCGGAAGTCACCCCATGCAAAGTTGCGAAATCAGCATGATGGGTTCTTGGGGGCCGTGCAAGCCAGCAAGGCCTGGTCCTTCTCTCTAAAACAGCGGTTCTCAACCTGTGGGTCGCGACCCCTTTGGCGGTCGAATGCCCCTTTCACAGGGGTCGCCTAAGACCATCCTGCATATCAGATATTTACATGACGATTCATAACAGTAGCAACATGACAGTTATGAAGTAGCAACGAAAATAATGTTATGGTTGGGTCACAGCATGAGGAACTGTATTTAAAGGGCCAGAGGTTGAGAACCACTGCTCTAAAAGAACTGTGAAGACCGCTGTCTAACATCCCCTCTTAAAGAGGAGGCAACTGAGGCCCAGAAAGATTTAAAGACTTGCTGAGGGTCCCAGAATAACCAGGACCAGCAGCCAAGCCTCCTGACCCCCAATCTCCTAAAACTACAAATGCTGCTCAGCCTGTGCCAGGGTTCGCCCGGGAATGAGGTGATGGTCCCTGGGGACCGCCCTCTACCCTCCCCACTGAAAAGACCACATTTAAGGTGAATATGACTTTAACCCTGACTTACGAGTGGCAGCCCCGTCCCACAAAATGGTACTGACACACAGAAACCGCCGAGGCCAGTAACTCAGACCGGCACTCAGGCTGGCGGGCGCGGGACCCAGAACCGTCACAGGCAGCACCAAGGCGGTGGCTCTGGGAGGGCCTGGCAGCAACAGTGTCAAAGCAAGTGGCCACAGCATCTCGCAGCGGCCTTGGCGGGTGCCATTCGGTGCTTCCTCCTTCCTTTTTTTTTTCCTGAGTTTGAACCTCTCCCTGCTTTTAAAAACGTTTTTTTCTCCGTTACAGTGGACGTGCAGTGTTATTTTATATTGGCCTCAGGTGCTCAGCGTAGGGGTTAGACATTGAATAACGTACGAAGCGATCCCCCAATGAGTCCAGTACCCGCCTGGCACCATGCACAGCTCTTACAATGTTACTGACTGTATGCCCTCTGCCTCTCCTTACTCTTCACAGACGGGGAGTGGGGAGGGGGATCCAACCTCATTCCAGTCTCCCCATTCCCGCTGGGGTGACACAGGAAGCACCCTCAGCCGCAGTGCCCAAGTGGCCTATCTCCCAGGCGTCTCCCGGGGACAGTACATTGTATGTTGTGGGGGGGGGATGGGGGGGAGGAACTAGGAAGGAACAAGCCATTCAGACACGTCCAGGGGCGATTATCTTAGCAGCTGTTACACTTTCTCCCTGGGTGAGAAGCAAGGTGAGAGGGTGGATGCCAAGGAAAACAATCTTCTAGGATATGGGGTTCCCGCTCTGGCTCTGCTGCTGATGTGGGTGCTGTCTCCCCTGCCTAAGGCATTCATTGCCCCCGCCCCTGCCAGGTGATGGAGAGTTAGAATGGATGCTTTTCAGCATCTCTTTCTTGAACAATCCA
>NW_006298628.1:3252957-3254647 GCF_000327345.1 Myotis davidii
GGAGGCCCCTGCATCCCCTCCTGCACCCCACGCTTCTTCTCTGAAGATGCTCCCCACTCTATAGACAGCACCCCAGAAGGGTTCCCTGGCTCTGGTTTCCCTGCACGTGGAGAGGAGACACGGAGTCTCCAGGGCCGCCTTGGGGCCGCCCCAGTTGGCAGCTGGTCTCCTGTTTCCTAGAGACTCTTTGTGTCTGTTTCTTCCCAGGGAGCTGGGGTCACGGTGCCAAGAAGAATGCAAGGGGGGTCATCTTCCCCCCCAGCTTCTGCCCATCTCTTTCTCCCTCCAGTCTGGTCTGCCCGTGGAGGGGAGGGCGGGTGGGGGAGGGGGGGCAGAATCCTGTGCACACCCCCCCCCAGCCCCCAGCCTGTCCTGCACCTTCTCACTGTCTGTCTTCCCCACGGGAGGAAAACGGCTCAGGCAGAACAAGGGCCGTTATCGCCGACCCGGCCCTGCTGCAGCCTGATAGAGCCCAGCCCTCCCCCGCCAGATCTCATTAAGGGGTCGCTGCTTATGCTCCCCAGCCGCCCCCCATCCATCTTTGGCCACGGATGACAGACTGGGCCCGGGGGCTGATGTCCGGCAGGTGACAGGGTTAATGCAGGAGAGGGCAGAGGGCAGAGGCCACCGACTCACAGTGTCGGGAGGGCAGCCCGGGGAGGCCCTGGGTCCCTTCCAGCTGGGCAGCCCCTCAAATTACAGCCCCTGGGGGAGGGGGGAGCTCTGGGCCCCTCCATCCCCAGGGGAGCAAGGTGGGCAGGATCGGCCATCGTGGGAGCAGATGGTGGGAGGGGAGACTGTTAGCCAGGGAGGAAGAGGAATGAAGAAGCTACGAAGGGGAAGGAGGGCTGGAAGCTGGGGGGAGCGGGGGACCCCTCTCGATGTGGGCTCAGTAAATAAAACATAAATAAATCAATAAAAAAGCAAGCCTCTCGAATGCCTGGGTGCTCCTTGGCAAGAAGCACATATTTTGCTGGTGGGTGTGAAGTCGTGGTGTTCTGGGGTGGGTGCCCATGGCCGGTTTTGTTTTCCTGCCCGCTGCCTGTCACCGGGGCCCAGCCTGTGGCGAGGGACCAGGTTCAGGGTCAAACAGTGTGGGTCCCCATCCCGTTCCGATCCTTCCTGTGCGATTCCGGGGAAGTGACTTCACCTCTCTGAGCCCATGTTCTCCGTCGGTGGAGTGCAGACCTAGGGCCGTGGTCGGCAAACTGCGGCTCGCGAGCCACACTCAAGGGGCCAAAGAGCCGCATGTGGCTCGAGAGCCGCGGTTTGCCGACCGCGGACCTAGTGTAACCAGCTCCTGAGAGGAGGACATGGAAAACAGCGCCCGGTCCGCTGTGTGCTCAAGGAGCACCAGCTGCTCTTGGTGGCGTTTTCATGCTGGTGTCACCGTTGCGGCCTCTCCCTGCTCCCCAGGCTTTTCCCAGGCCTTCTGCCCCGGGCCCTCCCTCCTGTGACCTCCTCATGCCCAGGATCCCCTCCCGCCTGTGCCGCTCACTCCCAGGAGCTGCTGAATGCTGCTTTGGGGGCAGCTGTCCCCCTCGCCACGCCCAGAGGGAGGCCCCACAGTGGCCTTTGAAGCCCCAGGTGGGGGAGGGGCTGCCCTGTGTGGGAGGAGAGCGGAGGAACAATGGACAGTGGAGGGCTGGCTCTAAGGGGGGACAGCTGGCAGTCAGGCAGGGGTGCGGGG
>NW_006298628.1:3254847-3256470 GCF_000327345.1 Myotis davidii
AGCTGGTCGTCATGGTGGCCTCCCACAGGGGCCCCGGGTGCTGAGGGTGTCCTCTGGGGAGGGGGAGAGGGATTGTGGCCACGCTGCCTGGGCTGAAGTTGTCCGAAGCTCTCCCAGAAGGGGGCCGGGAGCCCCTCCTCAATCCCAGGGACCGCTCAAGTGCACCCCGATCTCAGGGTGGGCAAAGCCGCCAACGAGCGCTGCTCTGCTCTCCTTCGGGAGCCTGGATGGAGCGGCGCCCCCGGGTGCTGATCGCCTCCATTAGGTCCTCAATCTTGCGAGGATAATGCATGGCCCAGGCTGGGCTGGGGGAGGAGGCCGCTGGTGGGGAAGCTGGGAGGCGGGCGCAGGGGCCTGAGCAGAGCACCAACCAGCCTGCCTCGGCAAACCCGGGCGGGGCCAGTAAAGGCAGCAGGGGAGGGGCCGTCCCCACCCTCCACAGCCCCTAGCCACCTCCGGACCCTCGTGCCAGCTCCGCCAGCTCCCAGAACCCCCATCCTATATAATCAGGGGCTTCTCCTTGGGGTGCCTCACCTTCCCCAGGCTGCCGGCCCTGTGTGGTGCCAGGGTCCTGGGGAGCAGGAACCAGCAGGATCTGCCCCTCTTGACTGGACCAGAATCCTGCCGAGCTCAGAGCCTCGGAGGACGGCCCCGCCAGACCAGAATAAGAACACCCCTGATGGCAGTGGGAGGACTCGGGACAGGTGGCTGTCCTCCCTGGCGCTGTCCAGCCACCACTGTCACATGAAGTCAAGTCGGACCTGTGGTTCCGGAGGGCGTGTTGCTACGAAGTGGCTGCTTGTTGCTAAATCCCGTTCCCTTTGGGATGTTGCCGCCTGTGCCAGTTTACTCTGGGGGTGTATGCCTCAGTCTCAGGGCGTCCCGCCCAGTGTTTTGCCTTCCACTGGGAAAGCCCTGTGTAACACCGTGTGCTGTGCGTTAGATGGCGATGCAGTTGGCAGAGCCCCTTCACACCTGGGGGCCAATCTGCCGCTCCCCACCTGCCTGCTAGGAGGACAGGTGCTACTGTCCCTGAAGGCAGCAGAGCCTAACAGCCAGGGGTGTGGCCCTGGAGTCGGGCAAGTCCAGGTTGCAAAGCAGCATCCCTGCCTTCCGGCTGTGTGACCTCCGGCTGTGTGACCTCTGGCTATGTGACCTCTGGCAGGCGGCTGAATTTCTGGGAGCCTGAGTTTCCTTATCTACTAAACTAGAGGCCCAGTGCACAAAATTCGTGCACTGGTAGGGGGGCCCTAGGGGCTGCTGGCTGCTGGCTGGGGCCTCCCTCCCTTCCCCCAGCCAGCCCTGCCCCCTGGTCGAACTTCCAGACGAACTCCCAGTCAAGGGGACAATTCGCATACTGCGCTTTTATTATATAGGATGGGGGTTAAACTAGCATTAGCATATCTGTGGCTTATGAGAACTTGCTACAGGAGGTCATTCTAACTTAAAGCATTTAGCACAGTGCCTGGCACATTACAAATGCTGAAAAAACGGCAAAGGGAAAAGGCATTTTAGGAAGAAAACGGGGTCCTAGAAGGTGAGAGGTTGGGCTGGATCACAGAAGCAGACAGTGCAGCAGTGAGGTCCCGGGACTCTCAGTGCCCCCTCCACCCCCACACCGAC
>NW_006298628.1:3256726-3258155 GCF_000327345.1 Myotis davidii
AGGCCCCTCTCCAGCCACTGGGCCCTCCTGCCTGCGGAAGCCTGATTCTCTCTTCCTGTCAGGACCGAGTGGAAATGTTTGCGATAATAGAGCAGCTACCAGAATCCGAGGCCCATCATTCACCAGCGATCAGACGGAGGGGAGGGGCCAGCAGTTAGATTAATAACGGCGCCATTAAAAACTAGGTGGCGATGCTCCCGGAAAGCAGGTGCTGGCCCGGGTGGCTGGGTTTGTTTATTTATTTATTTTTCCCTTCGGGAGCAAACGGGGCCACAGAGGGAGAACATTAAATTATCTCGTGAAATGATTCCGGTAATAAGCTGGGCAGGTTAGGAGGACGGTTGGCAGCCCCCACCAGACCTCCAGTGACCTTGCTGAACTCCTGTTCCCCTTGGCCTTGCTTTATAAAGGGCCAATTACTCCCATCTGGGCTGGCTGTGTCCCTTGTTTAGAGCTGCTGTCTAGAGGGGCAAAATGGGCGCTTTTTCATCAGCCAAGCAAGTAGGAGAGATCATCTATTATTCTTTGCCAGGAATCAGGACGTGCCGTGGAAAAGAGGGGGGACCTGTAGGGACAAAGGCTTTGAATATTTGACATAAGCATTGTTCTAGAAAGTCAGGTCCACAGAGACCCCATATAACAGCATCGGTAACCATCACAACTAACATTTATGTCTCGTGGACCAAGGGCCAGCTTCCCTCCTGGGCACTTTGGTGTGTTAACCTGTTGGATCTCATAATGACCCCAGGCAGCAGGCACGGTTCTGCCCATTCCACCCACGAGGAGAGTGGGGTCTCTCAGCGGGTAGGTGGTGGATCTGGGATGATTCCCAGCCGTGCTGACTTTCCAACTGTGTTCCCACCGGCTGCACTGCCTCAGACGGTCTTCGCTGGGGATGTGCCTTCTCCGTTGCTAACTGTCTGAGAGGGACATGCCCTGCCCTGCGTGAATAGATGATTCCTGTTGCCTGAGAACTCCTTCCTGCCTCACATAGTCGCAGCCATAGTGCCTTCGTGAGCCAGGCCCCGGGCCGACACACGTGTTATGCGCGTGATCTCACGTGTCCCGTTGCCCGTGCGGTCGGTGCTGCTCTCGTTCCCACTCTGCAGGTCAGCAGACCAAGGCTCGGAAAGGCAGGCGCAGTAACCAAGTAGCAGAGTTCGACCCGGCTGACTGCACGCCCGGCTGCCCCGTGAGACAGTTTCTCCCGTGTCCCAGGCTGGGATTTTGATGACTCCACTGCTCGAGGGTCCGGTGTGACCAAGCCCCGTTGCTAGGGGTTTATCCCGTTTCTAAGATGCCCAGATTCCAAGGGTGGTCCTCGGCCAGGCGACCCAGCCAGACACAGGCCAAGACAGGAAGGCACAGGGAGTCTTTTAATTTTACATTAAAAGCAAAGGTCCCCTCCCCCCAGCTTCTCCCTCACTCC
>NW_006298628.1:3258838-3266023 GCF_000327345.1 Myotis davidii
ATCACAGCAGAGCCCCCAGAGGGGGCTTGACCTCTGTCCTCGGGGGAGGTCAGCCGGGGTGACCCTGCCTGTGTGCAGGATCCCACGAGAGAGGCCCAGCTGCAGGCCCCGGAGGGCTGGAAGCGCACCCGGAAACGGGCTCGGGGTCACCCAGGGCGGCCCGGCTGAGGAGGGGCTTCCCTGGCCCTTTGTGAGCGATGGGCAGGGGGAGATTAGTTCCACGGCAGCCCCTGTGTCTCCAGAGAAAGCGCCTATTATGGAGCGACTCAAAATACAGGCACAGCCCACCCCACCTCCCTTTTATCTCCATGGAGATGAGAGAGGGTGGGAGGATGGGGGCGGGGGGCGATGGAGAGAGCAGAAAAGGGAGGGAGAAGGCAAGGCAGGTGGAAAAGGGCCATGGCAGAAGGGGGTGAGGTGGAAGATGGCAGCAGGACGAGGGGCCCAGGCGAGAGGGGAGAGCCCTTCCCCGGCCTCAATCCGGCGGCTGGTAGGATCGCTCAGCTTCCTTTTGCTCTCACCGCTTCCTCTCCACACTCGGCCTGTGGGTCACACACACTCCCCGGGGCACCCCGGGCCAAGGAGGTTTGCCCACTCCCCAGCAGCTGGCCCTCTGACCTCTGAGGGTGAGGGGTCTGGCCATCTGGGATGAAACTGCAGGATGGCCGCATGGAAGGCAGCTGGGGAGCAGCTGCGGGGCCTTGTCCAGCTCCCGGACACACCAAGTGCCTCAGAGTCATCCGCCCTCGGCAGGGTCACCCCCAGACACGGACCCCGTGTCGGCCTCAGGCCCTCAGGGTGATGACTGTCTCCCTGGGCCCTGGGGAGCCCCTGTGGTTGTCAGAAAGGGCTTCCTTCTGTCAGGTAGAAACCCGTCTCCCCCTTAGACACAGGCCGATTCGCCCTCGGGGACTGCACAACGGAATAGGGTGGGCATTTAATAAACATGGCAGACAGAGACGATACAAGTCCGGCACTTCTTGACATGAAATGTTCGCAAAAAGTTGTTGAGCAGGTAATTGTGTTGGAAGAAAAAAACAATTCCAGCCGCTGGGATCCCATTGCACGGGCAGAGGAGAGGACAGTTGGAGCTGTAGGGCCCTGGGTGCCTGTGGTCACCAGAAGGTCATGAGCAGGGCCTCCAGGGTATCTCAGCACCCTAGGCATTTGATGAACAACCAGCCCAATGGACAGAATGGAGCCCGGAATCAGACCTTTGTAGGGTATTGTGTCTGGTCTGTGCCTCAGTATCCCTGCTACTAGCTGGAGAGACGTCCTCCATCCCAAACAGGATGCTCTTGAAGAGGGGCCGGCTCCTAGCGAGCAGCCGGAGGCCCCGTGTTCTTATCGGAGACGTAGGAAGGAAGGGACCTCTCGAGAAGTTCCCAAGCGGAAAATGTGTGGTTCCATAACTTGGATAGAAATAAGGATTCAGGGCTGAGGTGTGTGTGTGTTGGGGGGGGAGGGGGCAGGGGAGATCCTCCAACCAGCAAGAGTTCCAGCCTGCATTCTGGGGGACCCACGGGGGAAGCCTCGGGTCTCCTCCTGGCCCCCTACAAGACTCTTCTTCCCCAGGTGGGTCAGCCATGAGGCTGCGAGGGGCAGGGGGGGATGGAAGAGGGACAGGAGGCAGAGTCCACTGTGTAGGAAGAACTCGGGGCTCTCTCTGCCCCTTTGGTTTCCGCCTGGGGAGACCTAGGAAGCAGGCTGCACAGGCAGACATTCCGAATGGGTTCCGTTTAGGTGCACCAGGCGCCAGAGATTAGCTGAGGCTGTGGGCGCGCTAACAAAGGCCACATCCTATGCGCGAGAACCGTGGTTTCTAAATGCCAGGCCTCGAAGATGTTGGAGACGGCCCTGCCTCCGCAGCAGAGAGAGAAGGGAGGTGAGTGAGTCTGCTGCTGCCGTCTGACTGGCGCCCGCGCCTCCGCTGTCAGGAAAGGCAGGCGTACCTGCTGTTGCCTCTTCCCAGTCAGCACCGGGGCTCCTGCCCAAATGCTCGTGTCCAGATTGTATTTATGACTGTTTTAAGAAGGAGTGACAGAGCCTTTTAATATCCCTGACAGCCCGGGATGTTTTAATAGATGGTGGAGCGGGGCTGCCCGAGTTAAGAGAAGAGAGCGGAGTTGCTGAGCGAGCTGTCAGGCCTGGTTTCTATGACAGACCTACTGATCGACTCGATGACAAAATAAAATACGGGCCCGTGTCTCTCCGCGGCCCCGTCAGGGTGACAGACAGTCTGTCACCGCTGTGTGTCATCTTTTACCTCCTGATCACTCAGGCTTAGGGGACCGGCATGTAACGGGGAGTCCCTACCGGATTTCCACCCAACGTGCCTCCCCCAAGCATCGGGCCTCCATTCCAGGCGCTCTGGCTGGCGTTCTCCAGTTTTCCAGATTTCAAACAGAACTCGTCTACCCGAGAGCTCTCTCTGCCTCACCTGTTGCTGTTTGTGAGGTGATTATAGGTCCTAGAGCAGCGGTTCTCAACCTTCCTCATGCCGCGACCCTTTAATACAGTTCCTCATGTTGTGGTGACCCCCAATTTCATTGTTACAAATTGAACACAATGAAAGCATGGTGATTAATCACAAAAACAATATGTAATTATAGATGTGTTTTCCGATGGTCTTAGGCGACCCCTGTGAAAGGGTCGTTCGACCGCCAAAGGGGTCGCGACCCACAGGTTGAGAACCGCCGGCCTAGAGGATTGTCTGCTAAAACAGATGGAATGGGGGGGTTGGGGGAGGGAGTGTTTGCACAACAATGGAAATGTACTTAATGCCACTGAACTGTACACTCAACAAAGGGGTTGAATGGTCAATTTTATGTAATGAGCTGGGCCAGATATCTTCACACACACACATGCAGATGGACTAAGAAACAAAGAGAGACTTTGGGTACCAACTTGGGTGTCCACGGCCTAGGCCTGTAACCTGCAGCAAGACGCCTGCCAGGGTCTCCACTCCCATAAAAACACGCCGCCCTCACCTCTACTTCTGTGCCCTTTGCCCCAACCCTGGGCTCAGATCGGTTTTTGAGTTGGACAAGTTCCTTTCACCCGCGTTTCCAGCCCTAGGTTTGGGGCTGGTCTGACCTTGAACTCAGTGTGGGGCTCAAGCTGCTTTGGCACCCTTGGAGGTTCTGGCGGGTGAGGTCCAGGGGTTCTCTCATTTTTCTGTTTTTATTTCTTGGTGGGAGAAAAGCGAGCGACAAATCCAGGAGCCGCTGATCTTGGTCTTTGCTGAGTGGCTGAACGGAAAGAAAGGCAGCAGCAGGCCTCCCTTCCCCACGTGAGAAGGTGAGGGTGCTGATCCGCTCCCCACATCCGGGCGCCCCTCCCTCCTACACCACCACCACCAACAGAGAGGCAGCACTGGGGGTTCTGGGCCCCAGTCTCCGGGGCTGCAGACAACTACAGACAAGAGCCTCCCTCTCCCTGCACTGGCTCAGGGCTCTGCGTTCGAGTCCTCTGCCAGGAGAGAGTTAAGGGCTTGGGTTTAATTTGCCCGTTAATCACAGTTAAAAGAAGTAATGAGTGTCTCCCCAAAGCCTGGGTGTTCCTCTGCAGATTAAGCAGCAATTTGCATAGCCCCTTTATTCATCCCCACCTTCCCCGGTGGGGCGGCTTGTCCTTTCAGACACAGCCAAGCGCAGCCTCGGAGGGAGCTTTGACAAATGGCTTTGCTGCGCGTGGTTTGGACGAGAGGGAGGGAGGGGAAGGCTGGGAAGGAGAGGGCAGCTCCCGACAGTAATGGATAGCCGGGGCGTTAAATAGTGCAGAACTTTTTATTAGACACACAGGAGAAGTTTAAATATTCAGACTGGTTTTCTTTGAAGCCTGGGGAAGGAGAGGAGGCGGCAGGCAGGGTAAGTGAGAGTTTACACAGGGCCAATGTGCTCCCAGAGCCCTGCCGTCACCAGGGAGGAAGGGCGCTTGGAGGACAAGGCGCTGCGGTCAGCTGGCACCCCTGCTCCCTGGCGCTGCCGTGACGCCCTCCTGCCGGGCCCTGGGCTCTGCCGGCCTGGAAGCGGCTCCGGGGGCCTGACCCTCGGGGGCAGAGCAGCTCCTTCAGAGCCACATCTGGGTGCCATTCAGTAAGTGGGGCAGACCCCAGCTTCAGGTAGCAAACCCGGCTGTGAAGCAATGATATCTCCCAGAGGATGGCGGTGTCGCCTCCCCTCCCTCCCCGCTCTCTCCTCTGGTCCCCAGGAAACAGGGCAAGAGGAGAGACGAGGCCCACACGATACCCAGGGCAGCGCTCTCACGGATGGCTGAGACAGGACTTCAATCACCATCAGTCCCGTTGAAAAGCCTGCGTAAACCCCATTTTCTTCCTGAACATCGTGTTTTGTGGGACTATTCTTTCTTATAGCTTGTGAGCCATATGATCACAGTATGATAGAGGCCGGTCACTTCAGAGATCGTAAGACCATTGATGTTCGAAGACGTTTGTGATTCCAAAGGGGACACGAAAATGAGCAGGACCCAGCCCTGCCCTTCAGCAGCTCAGTTTGGGGACAGGCACTGGGAGGGCAGAGAGGCACGCGGGGTGCGGCTGAGGAGGGAGGGTCGTTCTGCAGGGGAGACATGTTTGGGTCTCTGGTCCAGAAGGCTAGGAGGGGCCGAGAAGAGGGTGGGGGTTTGGGGACCATGAGGCCGTGGTGTCTTGGATGGATCCCCAGGCTGGAAGGCAGGTGAAGCCCCAAATATTAAGAGCCAGCCGGCTGACTACACTAGGAATTTGGGGAGCTAAGGGGTCCTCAGTTTCTAAGCAGCGGGATGACAAAGCCCGTGGCACATGGGAAAGGAGGGTTGGAGGGGAGCGAGCGGAGAAGGCAGAGAGGGAGGAGGTGTGGGCTGGGGGTGATGATGGGCTGGGTGGGGATGTGTTGGAACATCTGGGACATACAGAGCCAGGACCCAAGCGCAAGTTTCTCACCTCAAGCCAGGATACTTCCGGCCCCCCAGCGCCTTGCAACAGCTGGCAGGTGAGGCGCACTGTGCCAGCCCCCGTCTTGGTGCGCAGACACCCACAGCAGCGCCCTAGCCGGGGCAGGTGGTGCCTTTGTCTCATTTTACAGGTGAAGGGAAGGAGGCACAGAGAGGGCCAGGGACTCACCCAAGGTCGCTCAGACGGCAAGAAAAAGCCAGGACTTGACCCAGGCTTCCCAGATGAAGACATGCAGGTCGCCACCACCTTGCTTTTCCTGTTCCCTTCCTAACCTATTCCTGGTACAGATTTTCGTATGTGTGCATATGGAGAGGAGGAGAGTAAACATGTGACAATTAAAAGGCGAAACAAGACAGTGCCCTCGGCGGTCCCAGATCTGTCTCCCGCTTCCACAGTGTTTGGACGGAACAGACCCAGGGACGCCCCTTCTTCCAGCCTCCGACCTCTCTCCAGCCTCTTATCAGTCACCACCTTCCGAACCACCTCCAGAACCACCTTCAGAACCACCTCCGGAACCACCTCCAGAGCCACCTCCGGAACCACCTTCAGAACCACCTCCAGACCACCTTCAGGACAACCACCTCCAGAGCCACCTCCAGAACCACCTTCAGAACCACCTCCGGAACCACCTCCAGAGCCACCTCCAGAACCACCTTCAGAACCACCTCCGGAACCACCTCCAGAGCCACCTCCAGAACCACCTTCAGAACCACCTCCGGAACCACCTCCAGAGCCACCTCCAGAACCACCTTCAGAACCACCTCCGGAACCACCTCCAGAGCCACCTCCAGAACCACCTTCAGAACCACCTCCGGAACCACCTCCAGAGCCACCTCCAGAACCACCTTCAGAACCACCTCCGGAACCACCTCCAGAGCCACCTCCAGAACCACCTTCAGAACCACCTCCGGAACCACCTCCAGAGCCACCTCCAGAACCACCTTCAGAACCACCTCCGGAACCACCTCCAGAGCCACCTCCAGAACCACCTTCAGAACCACCTCCGGAACCACCTCCAGAGCCACCTCCAGAACCACCTTCAGAACCACCTCCGGAACCACCTCCAGAGCCACCTCCAGAACCACCTTCAGAACCACCTCCGGAACCACCTCCAGAGCCACCTCCAGAACCACCTTCAGAACCACCTCCGGAACCACCTCCAGAGCCACCTCCAGAACCACCTTCAGAACCACCTCCGGAACCACCTCCAGAGCCACCTCCAGAACCACCTTCAGAACCACCTCCGGAACCACCTCCAGAGCCACCTCCAGAACCACCTTCAGAACCACCTCCGGAACCACCTCCGAGACCAGCCAACACACCGGGGTTTTTCTACCTTAATTCCTCCTGATTGCCGAACCACCATGAGCTCCCAATTCGTCGGAATTATTCCACCGAGGAGGCGGCTGCGGTCAACTGCCTGGCCAACCTGCATCTGTGGGCGCCCACACCTTCCTCTCTCGGGCTTCTACTTCCACGGTGACCACGTGGCTCCCGAGGACGTGGGCGCTTCTTCTGCGAGTTGGTGGAGAAGATGCCGAGGGCGCTGAGCGTCTCTTAAAGGACGTGCTGCAGCCAAGGTGAGCGGGCAACACTCAGGAGCCATGGAAGCCGCCCTGGCCTTGGAGAGGAGCGTGACCCAGGCCCTTTGGGAGCCGCAGGCCCTGGTTCTGCCTGCGCAGACCCTCAGCTCCGTCACTTCCTGCAGAACCCTTCCTGGGTGAGCAGGTGATGCTCATCAAGAAGATGGGCGACACCTGACTCACCTCCACAGGCTGCCGGCCCCGGGCTGGGCTGGGCGAGTATCTCTTCCAAAGGCTCCCCCTCCAGCACGACTAGGAGCCTGTGGAGCCCAGAGGCCTTTGAGGGGCCCCTCGGCCTCCCCCTGGTGTCTGGCTCTTACCTGAGCCTCTTCCTGAAGCCCTGTCCTATGCATTGGACCAAATGAAAACAATAAAGTTTTTGCAGAAAAAAAAAGGATGAAATAAAAATTAGTAACAGGATAGCCCTGGCCAGCGTTCTCAGTGGTTAGAGCGTTGGCCTGTGCACCAAAGGGTTGCTGGTTCGATTCCCAGTTAAGGACGTGTACCTCGGTTGTAGGTTTGATCCCTTGGCCCTGGTCTGGGCGTGTGTGAGAGGCAACCAGTCGATGTGTCTTTCTTTTCTTTCTCTCTCTCTCTCTCTCTCTCTCTCTCTCTCTCTCTCTCCCTCTCTCTCTCTCTCTCTCTCTC
>NW_006298628.1:3266167-3278657 GCF_000327345.1 Myotis davidii
TTGGGGGTCACCACAACATGAGGAACTGTATTAAAGGGTCGCGGCATGAGGAAGGTTGAGAACCACTGCCATAGAGTCTAAAGAATCAATGGAAAAAATGTCCTCAGGTGAGGATTAAAAAAAAACACCAAAAAATTAGTAATAGGACAGGCAGGAGTGGATTAAAAGGCAGGTAAGAGTTTAGGGCCTGTGTTTCTAGAGGAGAAATTGTAGGCAAAACCTTGGGAATGAATGAGGAAAGGGGCAAGAGGGGAGGGGGAGGCGGACACGACCGAGAGCAGGATCAGCTCCTACCCTGAGGGCCTGGGAGGTGCTTGCCTGTGGTCCTCGGCCCAGGCTGTTCCCTGGAGCAGGGACCTCTTTGGATGGGTGAGGTTTCCAGGCTGAATCGTGCAGCTAATTCCCAGCCCACTGGCCATGGGAAACTAGGTCTGCACGTGCAGGACCCCACATCTCCCTTGGTGGGCGGCCAGAGCCCAACCCAATGAACAGTTGTTAGCACCGCACTTGGCCCACGTTCACGGTCAGCACCGCAGGCTGCAGCGCCAAGGGGTCCTACTTCTGTTGACTGTAAAGAGCCACTATGAGAGGACGCGGCGCAGGCAGGAAGGCTTCCTTTGAGCGGAGATTGTGTGCGGCTTGGGCAGTGGTGGAGTTAGCAGGGCGAGTGGGTTTTGGAAAGGCTCTGCTTCCTCATCTAAGCAGGAAGACTCATCTGAGCCAAGTAGTGAGAGCCTTAGATCCCTGGAAGGAGGTGGCATAGAAGCTACCCATGGAAGTGAGGTGCGCTCTGGGCAATACATCCGCATCACGCTAAGGAGTCTGAGGGTGCAATCTCGGCCCCTCCTCCCCCTCTCCCTGAACTGTTTTTTCAATCCTAAAAACCTGGCTGCTCAGAACGTGTTCTTCCCTCTCCATCAGGAGGTCTCACCCCTTCCTTCCAAGGCAAGTCAGACAAGGATGAAAGGTCCTCATTACTTCACAAACCAAGACTAAGGGCTCACGTTTTTTCCAGCGACTACTTACTCTGTGGCCGGCACGGTTCTGAGCGCTCTGCATACATGAACTCATTTATTTAAAAAAATATTTTTATTGATTTCAGAGAGGAAGGGAGAGGGAGATAGAAACATCCATGAGAATGAATCATTCATCGGCTGCCTCTTGCACGCCCCCTACTGGGGATCGAGCCGGCACCGGGCATGCGTCCTTGACTGGAATTGAACCCGGGACCCATTAGTCTGCAGACCAAACAAGCAGGAACCTAAATGCAATCAGTGATGTAAGGGAGACCTGGGGGCAGATCCGCACGGCGCTGGGAGTGAACACCAGGCAGACCTTCAGGGTCGGGAAAGGGGCGCCAGGAAGCGAAGCGCGGCCAAAAGCAAATGGGGCCAAAGCATCTGCAGAACCACCCATGTCCGGGGTTCAAGGCTTTTAAAAGACCATTTGCATCAGCCTCGGGGTCAGTGGGCTTCCTCTCACCAGATAAGCACTGAAAGGGGCTGAATTCCCGAGAACAGTCCCCTAATCGTACCTTCTTCCAAGACACCAAAACCTACTGAGAAATCTTACCCAAAGCCACTTCCCTCGTGCACAGACGGCACGCCGCAGCCTGCACGCCTTCTCCCACGGCCTCAGCGGGCAGAGGCGGCGAGGTGCTCCTCTGCAAGGGCAGGAGTGAGAGCTCTTGAGGCCCGAACCCAGCCTGCAGGTCACCTGACCCACAGGGCTTCTCCCTGAAGCTCGGTGCCCAGTAAGCAATGGAGTCTGTGTAACAGCTGGTGATTGGACGAGGGACGTTAGAGTGGGCAAGGGCCGCATGCCTCGGAGAGCTGGTGGCTGCTGCGAGAGGGAGGCCAGAGGCCAGTGGAGCCAGCAGCTGAACGGTGAAGGGGGGGGGGGGGGGGGGGGGGAGGAAGCAGCCATTCGCTCGGAGGGGAAGGGACCAAGAGATGCAGACAGCTCCCTAGGCCCAGCGCCCCCGCAGCGGCTGAGGGCAGGACAGGGCCCACTCAGCCCCTTATGCCCTTCCATCCCAAGGACAGCTTTACCTCGACGTTCCACACCAATATCTTCCCTTTCCAATTCCTAGACTTGTTTCAGCCCCCAATACCCCCAAAAGAAGATGAGCAGGCAAAGATTGGGGGGAGCGATGGGCTGACATTAATTGATAGGAGCAGCTTCAAGCAGTTCATGCTGCCTTATCTCTCTCTCCTTTGGATAGCGTGTGTCCGCCGGAGTCCGCGGGGTCGGTGATTAATAGGGGCCATCACTCACTGTCCAGGACGGCTGAAAGGCAGCAGGGAGGGGGCGGCCCTCCCCAGAACTGAGATTACAAGCACCAGGAATAATGAGTGGTGTCACTCCACTTTTCATTTTGATGGAAAGTCATTACGGGAGTCAACGCCAGCGACAAAGAGCCATGAATCAACTGCTCTGCTATGAAATTAAAATCGAATTGCCGGCCATCCCCAGCCCCTACCCTTCCTGGGAAACAGAGACGGGTAGGTGGCTTGGGAGACGGGTGCTGTCTTGGGGTGGGCTCTACCCAATGAGAGAGCAGGCAGTTACGGGTAGGAAGTGAACAGGCAGCTAGTGAAGGTGACAACTCCTGTCTCCACCTTGTTCATCAGACCTTCCTCCCCAAACCGCATTCCCCTCTGCCAGGGGTGGGACACCTGACTGCTTCTCCTGGGCGCTGGCCTGAGTGGGGCAGGCTGGGCCGGGCTCAGAAAAAGGGGCCCCTGACTCAGTTACCCAGAGCCCCTTGCTGAGCCGTCTGCAGATGCTAATCTGGGCCCTCCCTGTCACCCAGAGGACAGACCCCTCACCTGGGCCTGCACAGGGACAGCTGATGGCCTGGGGAGCCCACGGGGATCACGAACCCCATGCAAACAGGTGTGCAGGCTCAGCTCCAGGCCCAGAGAAGCAGAAACGGTCAGGGTAAAGCCAGTCTCTTCCTCTTTTATTAAGTCCGACTGGTTAACAAGGAGACGCTGGGGTTTCAGGCTGACAGGCCACCGGGCCCATAAGACAGCTTCTTGCAGAGGTACAGTGAGTGCAAAGGTCACCATCTGGGTGACGCTCCCGCACGTGGCCTTCCATCCTCCAGAGCCTGGTCTCGCGGGAAAGGCCCGCAACATCAGCCCTGGGTCCCACCTCCGTCCTGAGGCTGAGGGGACGAGCAGGACGGGGCGGGCGTCACAGAGAGGTTCCCATCAGGTTCACAGGGCGCCCGTTGTACCTCTTGGAAATGTCAGCTTCAATCTGAAAGACAACGATGCCGAGTGGGCCTCGATCTGCGGAAACGGGTGTCCTGCCCTGGCAGGTTTCCCTTTCCTGTCTTACCAGCTTCTGCAGCTCCTTCGTCTTCTCCAGCAGCAGGTCCAGCTTGGGCTCCAGAGCAGCCTGCTCCTGCAGTGCCTCCTGCTGCTTCTGCACCATCAGTTCTTTCTTCAAAGCCAGCAGCTGGGACTGCTTCAGCTTTTGCTGGAGGAACTCGGTCACTCTGTCCACATACCTGCAGGGCATTCAGGGCAGTGGTGTAGCAGAGCAACCGGAGCATCCGTTCAACCAAAAGACGCAGCTCAGGAAACCTCATCCCGAATTGGCCTCATCCTTCCACCTTTCTGTAGAGACTACCCCCTGGCTGCCCTGTCCTCCGGGTTCTGGCTGCACACAGCACATCACCCCACCTTGCCCCACAGAGACTCTAGGTCCCCCGTTGGGATGGCCCAGCTATGGGAGGCAGGCACGAGGTCTAAGGGGTCATGGAGAAGAATACAAGGGGTCAGGACTCTTCAGGATGGAGGAGTCCTGCTCCGATCCCGGAACAGCCCCATGTCAAGGGGAAAGCCGGACCTTGGTGAGGCCAGGATCATGAACAGGTGCTGCATTCGGAGATTGGTGAGCCGGCCAATCAGGTCCTGCAGCACTGACACCAGGGTTTCCATCTTTGCTTTGGTCTGGCCCTGCAGGATGGCGGGAGCCAGCTGGAACTGGCTCACAGACAGGATGTCGGCCTCCTCGCTCATCTCCACGGCTCTCTGGGACAGGAAGATCTCGAGCTGAGGACGAAGAGGATTTGGTTCAAACCGAGAAGAGAACGCTGAGGCCAAGCCCCCAGCCTGCCCCCAATGAAGGGGGAGATGTGAGGGTGAGGCTCTGGGTACGGAGGGGCTCCTTCCTCTGAACACTTTTGCTGCTAGAAACGCACCAACTCTAACGTCAGGGCTTGGGCAGCCTCTGCTTCACTCTGCCGCCACCCATTTCTATCCCAGGCCCTATCTAGCCTGGACCCTGCTTCCTCCTCGCTGGGGATCCGAGAACTGAGAACGCAGAGGTTCAAAGGGTTCTCTTGGCCCCGGGGAAGGTATTTTCTCTCCGTGGGAGGAATGAGACTCAGGGAGAGGGGTCCCTGGGATAAGGAAGGGCTAGGAAGACTCTGAGAGGCAGCCTCATATCTTGTCCCTCTTATTCAACCATGGAAGCCTGATCACTTCTGTCCTCCTCTGCCCTGGAGGCTAGGAGGGTCCTCTCTGGACAGAAAGAGGATGGAACTGGTGAGGACAATAATCTTCATGAAGCCTCCCCAGCCGCAGGGCACTGGGAGGGAAAGACCCAGATTAACAAGGGCAGCCCCCAGCGCCCCAGTCCCACAAGAAGGACCGAGAACACCGCTCCTTACTCCAGGCTGCTCGTACCTTAGCCACAGGGATAGCATTGACACAAGTGAGATCATGTGGCTCCAAACCTCCTACAGCGTCTCAGTCACTCGCAGTAAAAGCCAAAGTCCCGAAGCTTCACCTCTCTGATCGCCCTCACTTGCTCACTCCCGGCTCTGCCAGGCTGGCCTCCCTGCATCAGACAGGCCGGGCCTGCGCCCCTCTCAGGGCCTTCGCAATCGCGCCCTCTGCCTGGAGAGCTTTTCGGCCAGGCTTCGGCGTCTCTCCCCGCCCCTGAGGTCCTGGCTTACTGGTCACCTTCACACGAGGCCTTCCCTGATCAGCCGACATGAAGCCCAGCAGCCCTCCAGCACTTTTCCTCCGTGGCACTGACGTTAACACCTAACACACCACATCTCTTACTTTATTCATCTTGTTTCCTGTCTGCATTCCCCACTGGAACATAAGTCCCAGGTCCAGGACTTGGACTGTTTTATCCTGCTCCCTCTCTGGCGCCTCGGGCAGTGCCAGGGGCTGAGAAAGTGCAGGGTAAAGCCGTGCTGAGTGGATGGGGCCTCCTAGTTTGCGATGTCTCTGGTGTCCCTCACAGAAGCAGGAGGGGCCAGGTCAGGGGTCTGGAGCAAGCCCTCCACTGTGGTGCCCCCCACCCCCTCGCAGAGGATAAAGGTACCTCCATGAGCTCGTCGATGAACTGGTTCCGGGTCTCAGGGTATTCAAGGAGTGTCAGGGCATCCGAGCCCCTAGCAACACCTTCCGGAGCTGCCAGGAGGAGACAAGTGATGAGGGAGCTGAGGCTGGGAGGAGACCTCCCCCAAGTGAGACGCTCTGGTGGGTTCATATGAACACGGGCTCACTGAACTAAAGCCACTTCCTGTTCCAACCCCAGGGGGAAAGGTTACCCATTCCCCCGTCTCAGCCCGAGACAGGCACTGCTGCCAACCGCAGCCTGTGAGGACCACAGCTGTCTGAGTGGGCCAGCCCTCTGGGCACAGGGGGTGAAGTCTCGGCCTGCACTGCCCTCTAGTGGCTCATGTCGCTGCTACAGCCTCTCAGGCGTGGGGAGGGTCAGTTCAGACGCAGAGCCCATCAGCACTCCTGGGACCCCTCGCCCACATTCCTCTCCAAACCCACGTGGGCTGCTGGCAGGGGCGGTGCACTCACCCTCAGTTCCAGCCTCCAGCACTGTGATCTGCAAAGCGGCAGCGTCGTCTCCCCAGTCTATCCCATCGCCCCCAGCTTCCTGGGTGGAGAGCAAAGAGCCCCAGGAATGTTGGCAGAGTTTTCCCAGCAAAGCGCGCCAGAATCAACCCAAGCCCTCCCTAGTCAACAGCCGCACATTTCAGCTGCAGGAAGGACACGCAGGCCTGTGGTCGGTGGCAAACACGCCAGTGTGGGGCCGTGTACGTTGCCACCCTCACCCCTGCTCTGTAGTTACCACCTGCTGACAGCCCCACACCTTGCCCCAAACACCAGGAGAGGCCCAGACTCTGTCATGTCACTTTGGAAGCTGTCTCCCCTGGACCACACCTGGTCAGAGCCATGAGCTGCCAATGATGCCTTTAAAGGCACAGACAAGACTTCTTCTCGCTGAAGCAGTAATCATAGAAAGTCCTCAGAGACGGACCAAGAGGGCATCCTCACCTTTGAATCCGATTCCAGGGAGATGCCCCAGTCAATGCCAGCAGGCTGGGCAGGGTCAGTCCCTTCGGAGGCCACCTCCACCCCAAAGTCACCCCAGTCAATCTAGGAGAAAGGAAGTGTTAGCTCGCGGAGGGTGGGGATAGTAAGGGGCCTGCCTTCCCACGGGCCTCGGCCGCCTCAGTAGGATGTGCTCGTCCACTGTTTAAACGCAGTGGCCTCCAAGCTCCCCAAGCAGGGCCCATCTCAGAGAACTGTCAGGACTGAAGGTTCCCAGCTCAAAGCTAAGCAGATTGCTGAGGCTCCCGGCCCTCTTCTGTACTCTGACCGCAAGAAGGCCAGAGGCTCAGAGGCTGGGCATCGACCCATGAACCAGGAGGTCACGGTTCGATTCCCGATCAGGGCACATGTCCCATTGCGGGCTCAATCCCTGGTGGGGGTGTGCAGGTGGCAGCTGATCAATGATGCTCTCATCACTGATATTTCTATCTCCCTTTCCCTTCTTCTCTGAAATCAATAAAAAAGAAAAAAAATTTAAAAAGGCGGCCAGAAAAATAGGGGAGTAGGGCCCCTGGGCCCTTCCCCCTATAGTCTCTCACACAAATCCCTTTCTTCCTCTGGGACTCTGAATTCAGGCTGTGAGGTTTGGGCCGTGTGTGTTGGGGGGGTCGGGGGAGCAGCTCTCCCTCAGCCTGTCTTACCGCGTCTTCTTCCACCTGCTCAGGCGGCTCCTCGAGGTGCGGCCGCTCCACCACGGAGGGCTCTGTCCCCGTCCTCCACTCGTACACCGTGGCGTTGCCCCGCTTCTGCACAAACCGCAGCATTGGCAGCACCTGCTCCTCGGGGCTGCAACAGGGACATACTGACCCTCCTGCTGCCCACTCACGAAGCCAACAGTGGGCTTTGGCCTGGGCCAGGTCCGATGGGCAAAGCCCCCATGGGTTCCAGTGTGTAAAATGAAACTCAAGTGTCATGTGGGGAAAACACAAGTGGGGAAGAGAGAAAAGCCAGGGAAATGGGCACACTGCCCCCTGCTACAGAGCAGCCCCGGTCCTCTTTACCTTTCACACACGAACCCCACGCAGGCCTGGTACAGGTCGATGGCTTCCCCCAGGGACCCAGCCCGCGCCCCGATCTCGGCCAGTTGACTCGGCAGCTCCTTCACCAGGGCCAGCAGCTCTCTCCGGACATTGTCTCCCTAGAGGGGATGGGAGAAGGGGGCTAAGGCAGGGTGCCGGGAAGTGGGGTCCAGCAGATGAAAGAAAACGTGCGCAGAGCAGACAGGAGAGAAGCTGGCCCCCGAAGGGCACAGCAGGCTGCGGGGAGCCTTTCCCAGATGCAGAGCTGTGGGCCCAGCAGGCAGGCAGAGGCCTGGTGCCCCCCGCTCACCGTGATGCCGTACTGCTTGCACGAGTGGTAGAACTGCTCCCGCATCTCAGCAGCCCCGCCCTGGCCCTCCTCCTCCTTGCGGCTATATTCTTGCTGCAGCTGCTGGCACTTGGCGATCTGCTTCTTCAGCGAGGGGATCTCGTAGGTGACGTTCCGAACGAGGAGGCTAGAGAGTTCCACTGAGAAGGGCCCAGGAAATTCGCCTCAGACACCCACAGCATCAGGCAAGCACGCCCGGGACACGCACACATGGACCCTCGTTTGAAATATCTTGTGTGGCAGGAATGAGAGTGTGGGGTAGGGGCTTCTCAGCTCCTCCCCTTCATCGCTGTAGCACCTGAGACAGCCATTTAATGTCTCTAACCCAATCCTCATCTGTATCACAAGGTCGGCAATATTTGCCGTGAGGACTAAAAGAGGGAATCCACATAAAACACCAAGCCTAATGGCTTGTATTTAGGTATTTAGTAGGTGCTTGGTAAATATTAGCTATTATCATTATTATTATTTATACTATTAGAAAACACACCCAGCCAAAACCGGTTTGGCTCAATGGATAGAGCATCGGCCTGCGGACTGGACGGTCCCAGGGTCGATTCCCGGCAAGGACATGTACCTGGGGGATTTTTCTATCTCTTTATCCCCCTCCCTTCCTCTCTGTAAAAAATCAATAAAAAATATTTTAAAAAAAAAAAAAAGAAAAAAAAAAGAAAACACACCCAAACTACAATCAGCCCTTCAGTTACTCTCTCAGGAACTTAATATGGCCCCAAGGATAATCCACGCATCCTCTGCCTACTATAGAATGGGGGTGCGGAGGGAATGGGGTCCCACACTCACCTTACGAGAGTTCAGTGGAAGAGAACTCACACACACCTGCGGGGTCAGGCCTGGCATTTACCTATCACCTGCGTGGTCCTCCTGCTCCCCCAACACTGTGGGATGTTTTCTCCCACCGTGCAAACATCTACAGCCCAACCTCTCCCCGACACGGTCTGTGTCTCCTAGAAGCTCGGTGTCTCGGGACTATGGGTGTGGGCTTCCCCAGTGGCGCCCTGGACACCAGGAGGCCCAGGCTGGACCGCCTACCCAGGTAACTGTTGTCCTTCTCATACAGGGCCACGATCTCCTGCCAATCCTGCGGGAGAACGGAAACAGGAAGTGAGCCAGGGCTGCACTCAGCAGTCACGTCCCAGCGCAAGCCCGGAGCTGGGCACGCTCTCCCAGCCTTCCCGTCACACCAAACACACATTCCTTGTCCCCCTCTGAGCACTGGCTGGACCACCCACTTGATTTTAAGAGTGTGGCGCCAACGAGCAATCCCCAAAGGAGCTACTTCTGGCATAAGCTCTGGGGTCGGAGAGAAAGTTCAGGAAGCGTTCCATGTAGGCGTCTCCACCGGATCCTCCGAGAGACCCAGAGCTCTGGTCCCATCAGCACCCTCGCCCACACTTGCCTTCATTCGCTGAGAAGAGTACCGGCCAAAAATGTTTTTGGTGGAAGCTTCAGTGCCTTTGAGAAGGTCCACGATCCTCAGGCAGTGGAAGTAGTGAATGTCTGGAAAGCAAGGGAGAGCAAAGACGTTGAGAATTCCAGTATCTCCCCCATCTACTCTGGCCGAGAGCTGACTCACATGCCAGTGACTGGAGTAAGCACGGTTCTCCCATCATGCACAGCTCTCTCCTTCACCAGTTTGTGTAGGGAGAAACGGGCATCTACACCCCCGGACAAAACCTTTCTCTGGGGATCAGCTGTGGCTAAGCGACAGGGGAGCAGCCCAGCGGCTCTGTACGGCGCCCGGGGAAGCGAGGGCTCGGCAAGGCGGCCCCAAGGCACTCACAGGACCCAGAGAGCAGCTGGGCAATCTCCTCGCTTTCCGGCATGTCCTGGATGGCGGCATTGATCTTCTCTCGGATGGTCAGCACCAGACTCTGCCATTTCAGGTTGCAGTGCCTTCTGTCCACCAGCCAGTCTACGTGGGAAACACCCAAATCGCAGCGCTCCCTCAGACGGTCACAATTCGGGCAGACGCGCTGCGACAGGGGCTACGGGTTCTATTCACACTGGCTAAGGGGTGGGGGTCACGGGAAGATGGACATGGAGACAGGCCCAAAGGGGTGCCTGCAAGGGCCAAACAGACGCTGGCAACCTGACTCCCAGAGCAGTTGGCTCCACACAAGGATAAGGAGAAACTTTAAACGAGTCCTGACATCAAAGCGCCACTTCTGACCACTCTAAATTCTCCATAATATTTCTGCTTCCAGGGGTAATTATAACTTTCTGACAGAGGATGATGTTCCACTTCCACCTCCTCGGGGCTGGGATTAACCACGACAATGGAAAACACAAGAGGGTTCTGCCAAGAGCGGGGTGAATGAGCAGCTGCAAAGCCCCTAATACCGACAGCGCCCTCACGGCTACCTCACACTGGTCTGTTCTTACCGGTGCAGCTCCGCCCTGCACCCGTGAATACGGGGTGACTGACCTCCCGGAAGCTGGGCCTGGATTTAAGTTGTTAGCAGAGGGTCAGGGTGGCTGAGAGCCATGCATGTGTCGTCAGGAGGAGAGAGCTCAGAGCTGGGCTCTGGGGTTCAGGCGGTCCTGCCTTCTAATTACCAACTTCCGGGGCAAGTCTCTCCGCCTCCGTGCCTCGGTTTCCCCACATGTAGAATGGGGATAATAAGATACTGAGCGATCAGGGGAAATGCAGGTACAGCATTGAACACTGTGCCTGGCACATGGCAAGGACTCCATAAATCCTACTGATCTTCACTTTTACATCAACTGCCTGAAAACGCACCTGGCATAGCGCGGAGCTCCGTGAATGGCTGAGGGTCTGCGCTACACCCTCCCGGCCAAGGACAAGTTCATACACCGAGCGTGCACATGCACCGAAGAGCTGGGACAGACCCGAAGTGAGGCCAAGGCAGTGGCCACTGCACAGGACCGACTGACCGGCCCACAGCGGGAAACCCAGAACCGGCCCTGGTTAATAAACCGGTCCGACACGGGGCCCCACGGTGGTTCTCATTCTACTCCCTCCGCCGTATTCCTTTAAAATGTCCCGAAAGAAAACTTCTGTGGATGTCCCAGAACTAGAAGCAAAGGGATGAGGCAGTCAAGCAGACAGCTTAACAATCGATACGGCATCAAGTCAACCAATCCAGGAAGCGTTTAAAAACCCGGCGGCTGTGCAATGCCCTGCAGGGGTCGGAAGGAAGAGGTCCTGCCCTTGCCCTCAACTGAGGAGGGGGGTCTGTGGATCAGATACAGACATCAGGGAGATGGCCCGGCCACTAACAGGTCTTTATTTCCAACTGGGTCTAGGTCCCTCTTCTTCCTAAAGTCAAGGGAAGACGGATGCTTCTAAAAAGAAAAGGGAGCCCCGGCCGGCATGGCTCGGTGGGCGAACTCAACCTATGAACCACGAGGTCGCTGTTCGATTCCCACCCGGGGTTGTGGGCTCGATTCCCAGTGTGGGGTGTGCAGGAGGCAACTGATCAGTGATTCTCTCCCAGCACTGATGTTTCCATCTCTCTCTCCCTTCCTCTCTGAAATCAATCCTTTCCTATACAATAAAAGGGTAATATGCAAACCGACCAAACAACCAGTTGCCATGATGTGCACTGACCACCAGGGGGCAGATGCTCAACACAGGAGCTGCCCCCTGCTGGTGGTCAGTGCACACCCACAGGGGGAGGCCGCTCAGCCACAAGCTGGGCTGACAGCACACCCAGTGGCCAGCCTCCTCGGAGGAGGCCTAAGCTGTCAATTGGACATCCCCCAAGGGCTCCCCAACTGCAAAAGGGTGCAGGCCCGGCTGAGGGACAACCCCTCCACACTGCACGAACGCCAGGCAAAGAACCACTAGAAACCAAGTAGGCAGGAATCGATAAACAGACAGATACATCAAAGATACAAAAGTCAGAGCCATCTTCTCCTTGTTCCTAAGCTCATGTATTATGTTAGGAGATGATAGATAGATGCAAGATAGATGATAAATAGATAGATAGATAGATAGATAGATAGATAGATAGATAGATAGATAGATAGATAGATAGATAGATGATAGATAGAAAGAAAGAAAAGGGAGTTTTCCCAGCTTAATACAAAAAGCACAGACATTGGAGCCTGACATATAAGTTCCCATTTCGGATCTGCCACTGTGTTGACTTTCAGGTAGGCCACGCCCATCCCTGCGCCTGAGGGATGTGATTGGACAACACTTGTTCCAGATGTTAAGTGGGAGACGCAGGTCAGGTACAGACTAGGCAAGGTCCCTCCCGCTGCTGTTGGCGAGGCCGGTCGGGCCACAGGCCGGGGCACAGACCCATAGGGACGGTCAGCGATTTAACAGGGGCCTCGGGGCGTCAGGGCTCCCAGCTGTTGGCGACAGGGCGGCGAAGGGGCCGGGCTCCCCCGAAAGCGGGCTGCGAGGGGACGCCCCGTCCTACCGAGCAGCTTGCTGGTCTGGATGTCGATGGGCACGTGCTGATGGTCCTGGCGGGAAACACGGCAGACAGAGGGGTGTGAGCGCGGGCAGGGGGTGTGCCGCTCGCGCGCTCATTTCACGGGCACCCGCGGGGCCAGAACGAGGGGCCGGGGAGGGCTGCGCCCGCCCGCCCGGGAGGGTGGCCGAGGAAGCGGGTTAGGGACGGACGGGGGGAACCGAACCCAGGGGGCCCGGGAGAGCCTCCCGTTTTCTCGGCTCCTGTTCCCCCACCTGCATCTTTCCTCCACTTCTGCTTCCGGCCGACCAAGGCACGCCCCGCCTACCG
>NW_006298628.1:3279010-3279546 GCF_000327345.1 Myotis davidii
CGCCCGAGAACTGGTCGCAGCCACGTGGACCCTCTGAGCCCAGATTAACGCGTCTAGAGGCAGGATCCTAGCGCCGCCTTGGCGAACCGGAGGCCTTCAGACTTGCCTTCGCCCCGTCTTGCCTCGTTTCACTGTTTCTCGTAGTTTGTAACTGTCTTCTAGCACTTGTCGCACGTTGCCTTCCCGTTCAGTTGATCTCATAGACGTGTGCTGAGCACCTGCTCCGTGTTCATTAGGACCGGGAAGGAGAGAAGAGGGCCGAGGGAGGCATCCCAAGCACACCGCCTAAGTTGAGTCTTGAAGGAAGAGCTGCAGAAAGAGGGGTGATGTGTGGAGGGGTGTTTCGGGTGGAGGGGGTTGTACAGACAAAGCTTGGGAGGCCACAAATTGCAAGAGGGGTGCAGGGAACTGGCAATATAATTTGTGGGGTCCAGTGCAAACTGAAAATGCAGGGCCCTGGCTCTGGCCTGTGTGACTGGGTTGGGCATCCTCCCATGCAAGGAAATATTGCTGGTTCGATTCCCTGTCAGGCACAT
>NW_006298628.1:3279694-3282129 GCF_000327345.1 Myotis davidii
TAAATCAATTTTTTAAAGTATATATTTTTTAAAGTGTAGGGTCCTTGCTAAAAAATAGGAAGAATTTCAAGAGGGCCCTGCATAGGTCTCCCACTCATGAAGCTGGTCCTACAGGCAGGACAGCCTCTGTGCAGGAAAAGGCATGGATTGGCCAGAGAAGAGACTCATGGGGAGTCTCATTAAAGAACTTGGGCCCTGGCTGGTACGACCAGTGGTTAGAGCATCGGCCCCTCTCACCGAAGGGTTACGGGTTCAGTTCCCAGTCAGGGGCACGTCCCTGGGTTGCAGGTTCATCCCCAGCCCCTATCAGGGTGTGTGTGGGAGTCAACCAATCGATGCGTCTCCCTCACATCGATGTTTCTCTCTCTCTCCCCCTCCCTCCCCTCCACTCGTTCTAAAAATCAATGGAAAAAATATTTTCAGGTGAGGATAAAAAAAAAAAAACGGGCATTGGGTGCCCCCACCTGAGAGGAACCATTGGAGGGTTTTAAGGGTTTGAGGCAGGGAGGGACCTGTACAGATTGGCTGCAAGGAGGATGGGTTCATGGGGCATAAGAACGGGGACATGGGAGGTAAGACTGTCAGGAGATTATTAGGCAGAAGTTCGGGCCTGACCTGGGAGAGAGGCATGAGGAGCAGCGGAAGGGCTGGATTTCAGGATGTTTTGGAGGAAAATAAGCAGGACCTGGCAATTGGTTGGCTGTGTGTTGGGGGCGAGGGGACTGCAAAGATGACACCTAAATGGAGGAGCCACACCTGAGGCAGGGATGAGGATGCTGAGTGGTGGGGAAGAGGGTGTTTCAGCCTTGTGCTTGTGGGCTGGTGGTGCTGGGAGACCCCTGCGGGGAGGGTGCAGGAGGCACTGGGGTCCACAGCTCTAGCGTTCAGAGGAGCCATGGGGCTGGGGGCCAGCTCCGGAGAGCCAGGGGCTGAGCTGTGGTCCTGGTGGTCCCTGAAGCTGAGGGAGGCTATGAGATTCGGCAAGAAGTGGTAGAGCCGGGAGAGGAGGTGGCGCGAGAACAGATCCCTGGCGTCTCACAGGGCTGGGGGGGGCGGGCATTGGGTGCCCCCACCTTCCGGGTTGTTGGCTCCTCCAGGAGGCTCTGCCTGCTCCTTTCTAAGTGACCCCCTCCTCCTGCCCCCCGCCTCCTGGCACTTGGGGCTCAGTAAATTTTTTATTAAACTGTGTGTGTGATACAACAGCCAGAGGATCTAGATTCCTGCCCAGTGAGATCTTGGGCCATTTCCATAGCCTCTCTGCCAGCCACAGAGATAGCGGCCTATCTCGGGGTATTTCTGTTTATACGCTTAAATAAATAAACATTCTAGATGTATCTGACTTTACCGTTTACAACATGCTTTAGTAAAGCTTCTCGTGCTTTGAAAATTGTGTGTGTGTGTGTGTGTGTGTATATGTATGAGAGGGTGTGTGTGAGTGAGTGTGTGTGAGTGAGTGTGTGTGAGTGAGTGTGTGTGAGTGAGTGTGTGTGAGTGAGTGTGTGTGAGTGAGTGTGTGTGAGTGAGTGTGTGTGAGTGAGTGTGTGTGAGTGAGTGTGTGTGAGTGAGTGTGTGTGAGTGAGTGTGTGTGAGTGAGTGTGTGTGAGTGAGTGTGTGTGAGTGAGTGTGTGTGAGTGAGTGTGTGTGAGTGAGTGTGTGTGAGTGAGTGTGTGTGAGTGAGTGTGTGTGAGTGAGTGTGTGTGAGTGAGTGTGTGTGAGTGAGTGTGTGTGAGTGAGTGTGTGTGAGTGAGTGTGTGTGAGTGAGTGTGTGTGAGTGAGTGTGTGTGAGTGAGTGTGTGTGAGTGAGTGTGTGTGAGTGAGTGTGTGTGAGTGAGTGTGTGTGAGTGAGTGTGTGTGAGTGAGTGTGTGTGAGTGAGTGTGTGTGAGTGAGTGTGTGTGAGTGAGTGTGTGTGAGTGAGTGTGTGTGAGTGAGTGTGTGTGAGTGAGTGTGTGTGAGTGAGTGTGTGTGAGTGAGTGTGTGTGAGTGAGTGTGTGTGAGTGAGTGTGTGTGAGTGAGTGTGTGTGAGTGAGTGTGTGTGAGTGAGTGTGTGTGAGTGAGTGTGTGTGAGTGAGTGTGTGTGAGTGAGTGTGTGTGAGTGAGTGTGTGTGAGTGAGTGTGTGTGAGTGAGTGTGTGTGAGTGAGTGTGTGTGAGTGAGTGTGTGTGTGAGTGTGTGTGTGTGTGTGTGAGAGTGTGTGTGCATAACGTTAATCATTAGTATAGCATGAGTTGAAAGACTTCCCTGAAAATGGCTCCTGGGCAGCGCTAAGGGCCTCTTCAGGGCTCTCTTATGGGAATCTGGCTCCCATCTCAGAGCCCTGACTCAGGCTCTAGGAATTGCTGGGGCTCCCCCATGATTAAACAAACACTTACGGGGCTACAACTGTGTGTCCCTGGCTCCCTGGGATTTCCCAGGAAGCATGTCCTCCCACCCCCACC
>NW_006298628.1:3282221-3283676 GCF_000327345.1 Myotis davidii
CCCCACCCAGTGCATCTCTCCTGCTCGAATCAACAGGCGGGGCAGAGCAGGGAGGGGTGGGTCTGCAAGGCCCAGCCCTGGTGACTTGGTGGCGATAGACCACTGGCACTCACCCCACCCTCAGCTCCCGGGTGACTCATGTACCTCAGCTGCCGACCTCTGGGTGGGAGGCTGCCCAGAGAGCACGGAGTGTGGGCTGCGGACAGCATTCTGCCCTGTCCCTCCTTTTCCAAGGCCACGGAGAGCCTCAGGGCCCGTGGGCAGAGGAGCACATGGGTGGCCTGGCATCCGGGCATCGAGGGCCTTGGGGTTCCCAGCACCTGGAAAGTGGCAGAGAGAGGGGTGGGATGCTGACCATGGATCCCCCACTTCTCTGCTGATTTAGCAGGTGGGACACTGTCTGGGGGAGAGAAACCCGTGGGGTGTGGTGGGGAGGACATAGGGAGCCCATGCCATCCCGCCTTGGACAGAGCAGATGCCCTCAGGGTGCTCCTGGTGCAGGCTGCCTCCCATCCTTTGTTGTTGTTGTTGTTGTCATGTCAACGTCATCACAGCCAGTCTGCTTATTCAGTGATAACCATGTGCCCCGGGCCAGTGTAGATCTCCGTGTTTGACAAGCCTTATCTAACTGGATCCAACAACCTTGTAACGTGGGCACTACCACTGGCCAGACTTTAAAGGCGGGGCAGCCAACGCTTGGATATGTAACTTGCCGAGATCAGAGATCATACCGGTGGTGGGGCTGGGAGTCCACCCCAGGCCAGTCTGGCTCCCCCACCTGCATCCTCGTTCCCCAGCAGCCCTGCCTGTCCCCTCCCGCAGCTCAGCCACCCCAGCCCCCATCTCTTCCCCCCTTCTCCTCAGCCTGACTCCCACTTCCTGCCCTTCCTGCCCCTTTCCGAAGTTCTTCCTTACCACGCCCCGTCTTGGGCGAGGACGCCCACGGCTTATCTTCCTGCAATCGCCCTAAAAAAGGAGGCTTGCCCTTGACATTCAAGCAATCCATGTTTTAATTGGCCCTCTGTTTATTACTTTATGGTCCGTGTCTTCTGTGTGTTTGCTCACAGCCACGCTGCCTGTGTGTGTGTGTGTGTGTGTGTGTGTGCATGTGTGTGCTCTGCCTGCCGGGCTGGAAGCCCTGGAAACTCAGGGGGGGCCTTGCTGTTTGCAGTATGATCTCTGTGCGGTGTTTTCCAGTGTCCATCTCCCCAGCTAGTCTGAGGGCCCCTGTGGGCAGGAGGAGCCTTCTTCACCCCTGTGACCCCAGCCCCCGGCCTAACACCTGACACTGACGGTGAGGGGCCTAGCGGTGGGTGTAAAGGGAGGACTAGGTCTGAGGAGAAGGTGCGCATGTGCACGGAGACAGTTAGTGATGAGTGGGGACCAGGATCACTTGGTCTGGGGGCGGAGTGTGTGTCCCCCAGCCTGTCCCTCCTCCCTCTCTCTGCAGCTCAG
>NW_006298628.1:3283735-3286744 GCF_000327345.1 Myotis davidii
CAGAGGGAGGGAGGTGAAGACATCAGGGCTGGTTGGCTTCCTGAGTTAAGCACAGGCCACCGACTTAACTCATCAGCTGGGCTGCGCTCTGGGGCCGCCGGCTGCACCCTCAACCCTGGCCAGCCGTGCCCTCCCACCCCTTCATCTTGGTTGGACTTCTAGGGGAGGACGCGTCACTGGGTGGCCTTGTGAGTCGGGTCTGAGGCGTCATCTCCTAAGGGTGCCACTGCATGTCGTTATCTCACTCCCTTCGCGGCAGGTGGAGGGAGGGGAAACCAAGCCACTGCCCAGCCTCCTGTCCCACGTACGTCAATGTCGGGGCCTTCACACGGAAACATAGTCCCCGCCCTCCAACAGCGTGACGGCATGATGCATGAAGGGCTAACCCCATGACGGCACTCCGGGCGCCCAGCACTGTGCTCATGCCTCACAGGTCACGAACCGATCAGAGGTGTGCGCGGGAGCTCAGGGAGCAGAGAGGAGGAGCGGCCAACTCAAGCTGGGGGTACAGGCGCGGGGTGGGGACAGGAAACGGCCAGGGCGGCTCAGGGAGGAGAAGCCCGGGCGGTGAGACTTGCAGGGTGGGAAGGGACAGCGGCCGAGTGGAGAGCAGAGAGGAGGGGAGCCGCATGGGTGAGGCGCAGGAGAGAGACCAGGCTGCTCCAGAAGATGCTCATCACGGGGGCCTGGGATGTTTGTGGGGAGAGCGGAAAGCTCTTTGGTGGAAGAGATTGGCCAGGGGGGACCATGCAGAACCCTCAGGCCCATGGCGAAGGGTTGGAACGTACACCTGCAGACCGGGTTCCCAGCCAGTGGGCAGCAGGCCCCTGTAGCCTTGTGCCAAGGGTCCAGGAACCCACAGACGCATTTATAGGATTCCAGAGGGGGGGGAGGGGAGCTTGTCTACACCGAGAAAGGGTCCTTTCAGAGAACAGGAAACCCACGTGGCCAGCACACGTCTGACAAGATGCTCAGCTTGCCCTGGCCGGTTTGGCTCAGTGGATAGAGCATCAGCCTGTGGACTGAAGGGTCCCAGGTTCGATTCCAGCCAAGGGCACATGCCCGGGTTGTGGGCTCGATCCCCAGTGGGGGGCGTGCAGGAGGCAGCCGATGGAAGGGAGAGGGAGAGAGAGATAGAAACATCTCTCATCCTTGATGTTTCTATCTCTCTCTCCCTCTCCCGTCCACTCTGAAATCAATAAAGAAATATATTTTTTTAAAAAAGAAAAAAGATGCTCAGCTTTGCCAGAAATGGGGTTTGTGGTTCGCCGGGGCTGCTGGAGCCAATGATCACAAACGGGTGCCTCGGAACATCAGAAATGTATGTTTTCACGCTTCCGCAGGCCAGGAGTCTGAAAGCCAGGTGTCAGTGCAGTGGCTGGCTCCCGGGGAGACTCTGCTCCGTGCCTCCGAGGGCAACGGGAACATGGCACATGGGAATGCAGGTTGGCGCACTCGCTGAGAGGATCCATCCACCATCAGGGTTGAGTCCACACAGGCCCTGGCCAGTGTGCTCAGTGGTTAGAGCACCGGCCCCCACACCGAAGGGTCATGGGTTCGATTCCCGGTCAAGGTGGCAGGTTCCATCCTGCAACAAAAGGGACCACAGAAACAGGGCTCCGAGCCCCAGCAGGCCATCGAGGTCCTTGGAACTAACTCCCGTCGTGTATTTTACTTGCTGTTCTCCACAAGGACACGTTTCCCAGAACATGCAGTTTGCATGCTTGTTTGCGGAATATCACCCTTGAGCCTAGTTTCAGAAAGGGCATTGAAAGGTGAGGCCTTGTATCCAGCAATGAGGCAGCCTGCGTGTGGGCGATCTGTTAAAAAGATATTCACAGTCTACAGCCTGGTCTCAAACTCCCCTCCCAACTCTGCTCCTCCCCAAAATAGATCCCCCAAAGGCCAGGGGTTGGGCCTGACTTCCCAGGCTGGGCTCTCCCAGGAGGGCGGGTTGGGGAGCTGGTCCTGGTGGCACGCTCCAAAGGGCAGGCCACAGGTAGGCACCCACTGAGGCCTGGGCACTGCGGTTCTCCCTGGGGCGCCTTCTCCAGCGTGAGGCTGAGAGGACAGGACTCTGCCCCCGTGTGTCCCAGAAATCAGAGAGGCCTGGGTTTGGGGGGCGGGGGGCGGGGATGAGTGCCTTCACAGGTTTTCAGAGAAAGTGTCAGATTTGGAAAGTTGTGGGCATCTTCCCGGGACAACAGTGTACTCTTTCCACGAGAGCAAGGGGCCTTGCAAAATGATATCTTCAATTCACACAAACCCTGGGAGACAATGTGACAAGCCTGCTGCTGCTGAAGCAAGAAGTGAAATAAACGGGTTTTCACCCAGCTGGGTGGCTCAGTGGTGGAGCATGGACCCATGAACCAGGTCACTGACTCCCTGGATTATAGACTCGTTCCCCAGTAGGGGGCGTGCAGGAGGCAGCCGATGGATGTTTATCTCTCATTGATGTTTCTCTCTCTCTCCTTCTCCCTTCCTCTCTCTGAAATCAACAAAAAACATATTTAAAGCCCTGGCTGGTTTGGCTCGATGGATGGAGTGTCAGCCTGCGAACCAAAAGGTCCCTGGTTCAATTCCGGTCAAGGGCACATGCCTGGGTTGTAGGCTCAATCCCCATTGGGGGTGTGCAGGAGGCAGCCAATCAATTATTCCCTCTCATCATTGATATTTCTATCTCTCTCTCCTTCTCCCTTCCTCTCTGAAATCAATAAAAATATCGGCCCGGGCTGATGTGAAAAAGAAAGAAACCAGTTTTCTCTCACACTTACCTGTCCAAAGGAGGGAGGCACAAAGCCAACGGGCCACATTAAGGATTTCTCATTAAAAATGTTTCTGCTTCTCATTTCGGTTGTACAATCAACCATCGTACACATCACGTTAAACAGGAGCCTTTTAACAAACTTTCGGAAAAAGACGCTTCTTGGTGAGGCAGGAGGCAAACAGTTAATTTGGGTCTTGAGGGATGAGCAGGAGTTTGTGTTGGGTTACACAGGGGGCGGGGGG
>NW_006298628.1:3286789-3288379 GCF_000327345.1 Myotis davidii
AGCCTGTGTTCCTAAGCTCAGCCACCCAGGCAGCTCTGCACCCCGGAGGGGAGGCCGAGCCGGGGACCTTGGGAGAGGAGGCTGCAGGAATCCCATCCTCGAGGACCAGGCCAGGCGGGTGTCCTGTGGCCCCTGGGGAGCCTTTTGAGGACTGTCCCCCTGAGGCTTAGGGACAGCTGTTCAGGATGGAGGGGACGAATTCCCAAGGTGGTGAGAAACTGGAGGAAGTAGAAGCTGAGTTGGCGACAGTGGGGCAGGTTTGAGAGTTGGTTGGTTAGGATTTAAAGTGTAGCGTGGGGGGTGGGCCAGGGGAAGGGACAATTGTGTGTCTTTTCTCTACCCCGTGCCCCCCTCGGAGCCTGGCACGTTCACACTCAGCCCATGGAGGACGGGAGCCGGGCCGGTGGACTGAGCATCTGGGCTGGGCAGCACCGGGACAGGGAGCTGCGGGACACTCACCGTGCAGCGGGGAGGGAGACGGCAAACACCAAGGGCCCGCCTGAGGGGCCACAGAGAACCTTCCCCCAGGCGCGGGCCCTATGTAAGGGCTGCTCACGGCCCGGGCTGATGTGCAAGAGGAGCTGTGGCTGTACCACTGTGGGGACCAGTGAGGACGTCCCCCTGTGCACACTCTGCCTTCTCGCCTTTTCCTCTCTCCCCACCTCCTCCCTGCGAGCTGGCCCCAGGTTTTGCCGCTTTGGAACACCCAGCGAGGTCCGCCCGAGGGACAGCTGGCCGCCTGGGGGAAGCGGAGCGAGGTGGTACCTGGGGTGGGAGCCATCAGGGTTCTCTCCGGGACTCTGATGAAAGTAGGGCGTCGTCGCAGGAACATAACCGCCCTTTCCCGCACACACGGGCTTTCGCGGCCCCCAGAGCCCACCCCTAAGCAAGGGAGGGCAGGAGATCTGCGGTTGTGGTGGGTCCGGAGGCCCCGGGGCCCCCTTCCCACCCCAGCGCTGGGAGACCTGGAGGAGGGGCCGTTAGGGCATGGGAGCCGCAGCGGCCCACCCCGCGCCCAGCGCCGGCCTGTGGAGCCCTGAACCCGGGGCGGAGCGGACAGCCTGGGAACCGGTCTGCCAACCAGTTTAACCAGGGACTGGTTTCGACTCTGGAGTTCAAAGGAGCTGGGTGCACCCTTGTCCTCCTCAGCCAGCGGGGAGCAGCGGCCCTTAACCCTTTCCCGGTTGTGCCCGGGGCAAGGTCCAGGCTTTGTTGTGGCCAGAAAGGGGTCTGAACCCCCTCGGGGCATGAACCGGGCAGGAGTAGTGGGGGGTCGGGGGGTGCGGGGTGACCTTGCCTACAGGCGGCCAGCAGCCAGGCGCTGGAGAAGGGGGAGACGGAGCAGAGCGGCTCCCCATCTCCCCGGACCCCAGGCTTCCCTGGGGACTTCCTCCTCCTGGCCAGGCGGTCCCGGCAGGACCCTGGGTGGGTGCCGGCCCGGGGATTGGGTTTCTGGGGTAATGAATATTCATCAGGCCGAGCGGGCCTCTGCTTCTGTTTACTTAGCCGGGAGGGGCTGGGTTTCAGGTTCACCTTGACTCCTGCAGGCACAGTGAGCAGGTACCCCGCTCCCGCACCTGTTTCTCTGGC
>NW_006298628.1:3288482-3302667 GCF_000327345.1 Myotis davidii
GCGGCGCCGGCGCTCAGCCCCTTCTCTAGGGAGGGGCTCACCTCCAGCTGCGGCAGCCAGGATCACAGGTACAGGCCGAGGGTGGGCGGTGGGGAAACCACGGTGCAGCCAGGGCCCCGTTCTGCCTCTGTGGCTGACAAGTCCAGCTGCGAGGGAGAGCCTGGTATGCGGGCTCCCACCTTCCTGGGTGAGCAGGCAGAATTCGGGGCTCGTCCCGTTGGCTTCTTGGAGTCACTCCAGGCCCCCAGCCTGGAACTCCTGGGGGGAGAATTTCTCTCCAGAGCTGTTCTCTGTTAACTCTTGTGGAGCTGGAACCCACCAGTGCCTACCCCCAGCCTGGAGGGTATTTCTGGCTGTCTGAACCTCCTCCTGTTCCTGTCTAGGGTCCCCAGACTTATCCAGGGTGGAGGAGTCCCACGGGGCCCCCCAGAAAGCTGAGGGCTGGGGCTCTGGGTTTTGTCTTACAAGGCAGACGCCGACTTGCTCCCTCCAGCCCCCTCCACCCCCTCCACCTTGCCCCAGTCAATGGTTAACTTGGCTCAGCTGAGAAGGGGCTCAACCTCACCTGGGCAAACTCAGCTGGGGCGGTGGGGCCTACCCGGGTGCCCACGTGCGGGCCACGGTGTAGCTGTTATAGGCAAGGGGCGGTGGGCTGTCCCGTGAGGCTGGGCTCCCCAGCTGTGCAAACAGCGTAGGGGTCTCCTCAGGGGCAGATTTCTATCATCCCACGGATTGCAGGGCCCCAGGGCAAGGGCTCAGCCCTCTGCTTGGCCCATGAACAGACTGCAGACCATGCTCAAAACCCCAATTCACTCCCTGCCCCAGCCTGCGACCCTCTGTGATGAGGCGTAGGTGTGTGGCTGTAGGTGTCTTGTTCTTGGCTACTTTGGGGAGCTGAGAAGTTTGGGTAACACTTTCTTTTTTAAGCAAGTCAGACTTTACACTCTCTTGGGGTAACTCACTGTTTACCAGACAGAATCTTATAGCTAGCTGGGTTATTCTGCAAAACGAAGACCTAATTTAGCTATTCTGCAAATTCAGACCTCCACAGGTCAGGCTTGCTTAAAGGGGCACACACCTGCTTACTTGTGCTCGCGTGCCTAAGCAGGGGGAAGCGGGGCCTGGCAAACAGTCTGCTAGAGAGACCAGAGTTTAAGCCAGGAGACACAGGCACCGAGGTGCCATGGTGGAGGCCGCAGGGCAGGGTCCAAGGGCCATTCCCGACCCTGGTTTTCTGACCAGTTTCTTGTGATCTGTCCCTCCCTGTGGAGCAGTGGTTCTCTACCTGTGGGTCGCGACCCCTTTGGCTGTCGAACGACCCTTTCACAGGGGTCGCCTAAGACCATCCTGCCTATCAGATATTTACATTATGATTCATAACAGTAGCAACATGACAGTTATGAAGTAGCAATGAAAATCATTTTATGGTTGGGTCACAGCATGAGGAACTGTATTGAAAGGGCCAGAAGGTTGAGAACCACTGCTGTAGTGGCTAACTGAAATGCCCATTAAAGTGGGTCTGTTTTAACTGGCACATAAAAAAGCCACTTCCTCTAGGCGAGGCAGTCTGGTTATTGCTGTTGGTTCGGGAGTTGGATCCTCCACTCCCCATGTTCCTTGGCAGCCCTGGTGGGGCCATGGGACTTGCCCCAGACCAGGTGGCAACTCAGGCACCCACAGGCCAAGCAAGGGCGCAAGCGTCCTGTCCCTCCTTCCCTGCCCTTCTCACAGCTCCTTCCAGACACCCATCCTGGAACACTGAGATCTGAGCAAGGCTGTGCTAGGCCCAGGTGGGGCAAGCTGCCAAAGCAAACCTCCCGGGCTGTCCCCTGGGTGCCCTCGCCTCCCCTGGGTGCCCGGAAGGCATTTATCTGGCCACTCTCCCCTCCCTCACTTTCTAAATGGGCGCTGCACCAGGTCTACCCTGGGGTCTCTTGCTGCATGAGCCGAGCAGAGGGACAGAGGTGGCAACGTGGAATCTCCTTTCTGGACAAAGCCCTGGAAAGAATCGGTTGGACGCGTGCTCTGGGCAGGGGGATGGGCATATGGGGGGACAGGGGACAACAGCCAGGGAGCCAATGGAAGTGGAAGAAGGCACTCAACTCACTCCCAGCCTGGGCCAGCATCCTGCCTTCGTGCTTTCTGAATTTGATGTGTTCCTCCTCTAACAGAACAGACCCCATACTCATTGTGGAAGATCTGGAAATTAGAAAAGTGGAGGGGAGAGAGCCGCCCGTCTTCCTTCTACATAAAGAAAACCACTACTAGCCATTTGTCATATTTCTTTCTGGTCTTTTTAGAAAAGGTAGTTAAGACCATCAGTTTTCATTTTTATTTTTTAAAATATATTTTTATTGATTTCAGAGAGGGAGAAGGAGAGAGAGAGAGGGAGAGGGAGAGGGAGAGGGAGAGGAACATCAATGATGAGAGAGAATCATTGATCGGCTGCCTCCTGTATGCCCCATGCTGGCGATCAAGCCCGCAACCCGGGCATATGCCCTCACTGGGAGTTGAACCGTGATCTCCTGGTTCATAGGTTCAAGCTCAACCACTGAGCCACGCTGGCCGGGCAAGACCATCAGTTTTTTGAAAGAGGTGACACATTTGCCTGTGCCCGGGCTGACAGACCGTCTAGCTTTCTGGTGTGTGGTGGCTGCTGCCCCTCCTCCCCAGGACCTTGCACAGCCACACTCAGGAGTCCTGAGGTCAGACTACCAGCCTCTCCCGAAACAGAGACGCCTTGACTGATCTTAATCCCTCTGGTCTACATGCCCACCTGTCAGGGATGTGCAGGCATCTCCCAAAATGTCCACTAGCTCAGACGCACCTTTGTGGCGGTCGGTAAACGGTGGGGTCTCATTCCCGGCACAAGGCTTGTCAGTGGAGAAGCCCCACAGTCCATCTCTTTTGGGTTTCCTATGGAGAGTCCAACCCATGGAAACCCTATGTCACATGTACCTCTTGGCCCCACCGAACCTCCTTCCAAATTTCCAGCTCCCCTTCAAACTCCTGCCCTTGTGGAAGCTGGGTGGGGAAAGGGGGCCATCCCTCAATCATTATCACCATTATCGTAAGTTGTATTTTGCAAAGCAAGTCTCTCTCTGTGGGCGGGCATCAATGTCAGAGCTGAATATGAGGGCTGGGAGGGACGGATGAGGCCACTGAGGGCCAGAGGAGTCACTTGCCGGGGGTCACGCACCTGGAACAGTCCCAGCCTGAGGTTCCTCTCCCTGCTCATCACCAGTGGGAAGTCCAAATTACTCTAAACATCACACGTCCTGTTGGAATTTGAATGAATGGATTTATTAATTAATGAATTCCAAGCCCAGGTGTTTCTGTCTGTCTGATACCAGTTGACCATCTGCCCAAAGGGTGTCCAAGGCCTGGATGCTGTGTGACTTGGGCAAGCTGTTCACCTTCCTGCAGCCCCAAGGGACCTGGCAGCTCGATGCCGCCTGGCAATGGCCTGTGTCTTCCCCACTGTCACCTCCCCTGGGCTCAGATGGCTTTCCTGTCCATGTGTGTTTGGCTATCTCGTCCCCAGACCCTCTCTCTTCTCTCCAAATGCATTGCATCACTTACCTGAATCTTGGGGTCACTCGGCCCCACCTTTCATTCCTTTAGGCCTGGGCCATAAAAATAGCCCGTGGTGCCGGCTGCAGTAGTCAGGGGGTTGAGCATTGCCCTGTGCATCAAAAGTTGTCCATTCGATTCTTGGTCAGGGAGAGTTCCTGGGTTGTGGGTTCCATCCCTGGTTGAGACACATATGAAAGGCAACGGATTGAAGTTTCTCTCTCTCTCTCTCTCTCTCTCTCTCTCTCTCTCTCTCAGCATGTCCTCAGGTGAGGATTAAAAATAATAGCCCTAACGGGTTTAGCTCAGTGGATAGAAGCGGATAGAGCATCAGCCCACGGACTAAAGCGTCCTGGATCCTATTTTGGTCAAGGGCACGTACCTTGATTGCAGACTCATTCCAGGCCCTGGTCGGGGTATGTGCGGGAGGCAACCGATTAATGTGTCTCTCTCACTTTGATGTTCCTCTCTCTCTCTTCCCCTCTCCCGCTCTTTCTAAAAACCAACAGAAAAATATCCTTGGATGAGGATGAACAATAACAAAAATAAATAACTAATCAAACAATAAAATAAATAAATAATAGATCAATAAAATAGCCAGTGGTTAGGAGTCTGGAGGGGGCTGCTCCAAGGCACCCCCCGCCTTCTCCCCACTGACCCCTTCCTCTCTCCTGCAGAAGCCCACCCTCCGCTCAGGGAGCACCATGACCGAAGTTGGTTGGTGGAAGCTGACCTTCCTCCGGAAGAAGAAGTCCGCCCCCAAGGTGCTGTACGAGATCCCTGACACCTATGCCCAAGGGGAGGGCAGCACAGAGCCCCCGGGGCCTGAGGGCGGGGATCCCAACAGTGACTTTAACACCCGCCTGGAGAAGATCGTGGACAAGAACACAAAGGGCAAGCATGTCAAGGTCTCCAACTCCGGCCGCTTCAAGGAGAAGAAGAAAGTGCGAGCCACGCTGGCGGAGAACCCCAACCTCTTCGACGACAGGGAGGGCAAAGGACAGTGAAGGGGGCCGAAGAGGGTGCTACCCAGCATCTCCCTGCCTGCTCCCTGCTGTCAGCTGGATCTGAGCTAGGAGCTGGCCACGCAGGCCTCTTTAGCCGCAGCTGAAGCCCTGGGGGCAGTTGATGCCTGCTGGCAGGCAATGTCTGGTTTTAGGTTTGTATTTATGTGCTCTGGGAAGTCTGGGAGATCCCAGGGTCCTCCCACCGTCCCCCACCACATACAAAGGCACTTTGGTTCAAGGATGACAAGTGCCACCCAGGGAGTCAGCCCTCCCTGAAGCCGTGTCAGGGCGGGCAGGGAGGCGGACAAGGAATAGAGTGCCTGACTGACTTCACTTCCTCCCAGGGCACGGGGTCAAGGGTGAGTTTGACTTGCTGCTCCCTCTACTGTCTCTACCTGTGACTGTTCCCTGGACCAATCCTGAGAGTGCATTTTCCAGCAGACGTGATGGGGGATGGTTTCCAGGAGCCAGAGGTGGGCTGGACTTGAGCTCACCTCCTAACACAAGTGGGAAACTTCTGGGAACTTTGCCCCCAGATGTGAGGGGGAGGAGGACGCTGGCACTCCCTGGAGGTGGCCAGGTTAGGGACCCCATGGGTCCAGGTTAGGGGAGGGGTTAGGGAAGCTCTGGTAGGACCTAACCACAGCCAGTTCTTCCCCACGGTATTAAAGATGGACCAGCCCCAGAGAGGAGTCCTTGAGCCTTGAATTTTGTTTAAGAAAATAACTGTAGGTTTCTCTCTTTGTAATAAACAATGCTGCAAAAGCAGGGCATCTGTTTATACGCTCGTCTTCCATTTATTGAGAGGACTGTTTATGCCTTTGTTTCCCTTCATGGAAGCGGAACCTGGTGCTCAAATCGTTCCTCCCACATTTCACAGAGGGTCCCAGGTGGCGGGATGCAGGGCTGGGGACACCAATTTCACCCCCCAGCCACGGTGCTTGTGGCACCTCAGTGGTCAGTCCCTCTGGTCAACAGAGGCCAGCAGGGGCTGCAAGAGAACGAAGCAGACCTCTGGGGACTGACCCAAAGTTGCAGTGGTTTGGGATCAAGATTCAAAGTCTGGTTCCACCTCTTAGTAGCTGTGTGATTTGGGGAACATTACACACACACACACACACACACACACACACACACACAACCTCCCCTGAACCCTGGCTGGGTAGCTCAGTTGATTAGAGCATCGTCCCAATACGCTGCTGGTTCCATCCCGTCAGGGCACATAGAATGAATGCATAAATAAGTGGAACAACAAATCAATGTTTCTCTCTCTAAAAATCAATCAATAAATTTTTTTTTAAACATCCCTCCTCTGAGCCTCAGTTTTCTCTTCTATAAAAGGGCCTCTAATGATACCTATTTCACAGGGAGTGGTCACTGGTTAGCGACCCATTAGTAGTCCTGTAGGAGGTGCGCCATTAACATTGGTTTTCTCCCCCCTTTCCCTTATTAGGGAACTCACCATAGCCCACAGTTCCCATTTAAGGAAGAGGAGAGAGCGTGCTCTTTAGGCTGTTCGATCTGGATCTTTCTCAAGCCCCAGGAGCTGGGAACTGGAAAACATTGGCCATATCTCCAGAGCTCATGGTGGGAACATGGAGAGAGAGACCAAGGTGGCGACTAAACAATGTGGTCTGGCAGCTTCCCGGCCAGCTCCTCGCAGGCTGCTGGGCCACCCCACCCCACCCCAAGGAGTGCTGCTCAGGAAATTTATTACCAAAACAAACAGACCATACAAGGGGGCCTTTGTTAGGTGGCCTCACCCAAGGCATGGGGAGCTCTGAGGAAGAGTGAGGGAGAGACCGGGAGCAGGAGGAGGACAGGACTCTTCCCCTATCCCTCCTCATGACGGAACTTTCTAAGGTTCCCCCAGTAACTCAGTCCATAAAGCCTCCCGTGGAGGAGCAGACTCCCCCATACTCCAGTCCTGCCCACTGTTAATACCTGACGTTTACAGAGGGTTTAAAATGGGCCAGGCCCACACTGGCTGGGTGGCTAAGTTGATTGGAGTGTTGTCCTGTACATCAAAAAGGTTGCAGGTTTGATTCCCAATCAAGGGCATGTACCCCAGTTGTGGGTTTGATCCCACCTGGTCAGGGCGCATGTGGGAGGCGACCAATCGATGCGTCTCTCTCACATAGATTTTTCTCTCTTTCTCCTCTCCTCCCTCCCTTCCACTCTGAAAATCAATGGGAAAAAAATCCTTGGGTGAGGATCAAAAAAATGAACATCTTGGATGAGGATTAAAATGGGACAGGCCCTGTGGCAAGTACTCCCCGAGGTTCCTCCTTTAATCCTCTCGTGCCCCATTGAGACAGGGCCCAGTACTAACTACCCCCATTTTCCAGGTGAGGGCTGAGCTTAGAGAGCTTGAAGTTGCTCACCCGAGACCATGCCCTCGCAGAGGTGGCGCTGGGACTGAAGCCAGAGCTGGGCTGTGCTGTGACCACTGAAACACACAGCCCCTTCCATTCCTGATTTTTTTTTAATATATTTTATTGAGTTTTTACAGAGAGGAAAGGAGAGAGATAGTTAGAAACATCGATGAGAGAGAAACATCGACCAGCTGCCTCCTGCACACTCCCCACTGGGGATGCGCCCGCAACCAAGGCACATGCCCTTGACCGGAATCGAACCTGGGACCTCTCAGTCCGCAGGCTGACGCTCTATCCACTGAGCCAAACCGGTTTTGGCCATTCCTGATTTGCATCTGCTTAGGGACGGGAAACTCGGGACAAAGAAAGGAACCAGTCACCCTCTGCTGAAGGAGAGGTGGGATGAGCCAGGGCAAGGCCTGGACTGTGGGATCCTGGGAGGCGAGCACCATTTGAGGGTGCTGCAGACTCTGGGACCAACAGGGGAGAGCCAACCAGCGAGACCCCAGATTGTAGGGACTTCCCGCTCCTGCCCATCCTGAGCTTCCCTGAGGCGAGGGCAGGGGCTGAAGCTGGGCCCTGGGCCACAGACCCTACCTGTGGCCTAATGCTGGCACCTCACTGCCACCATGACTCCTCCTAGTGGGCAGGGTCTGCGGACACCTCTGCCCCATACATATGACCATGCTCCACGGCCCCAAACTGATGACTGCAGGAATCCTCCCTGGAAACTCCACATATTCCCCTAACCTGGGCATTAGTGGATGGGGGTGAGGAGGTGGGGTGGTTACCAACGGCCAAAGGGATATCTGGCTGCCCAGGGAGTCAGCCCAGGCAGCTGTGAGTTTTTACCAGGCCAGAGGAGGAGGAACCGAAAGTGCAAATATGTGCAGGAGTCGGGAGAGGCTACGGGTTATCGACCACAGTTTCACTGGGACTCAACCCAAGAGGGGAGGGAGAGGCAGGCGGGGCAGGCCACAATGGTCTGTGCAGCTGAGAAGGGGCCAACCTTGGGCAGCAGCGCCCCCTGCTGGATGCCCCACCTACCAAGAGAGGAAAATCGAGGTGGGCAGAGTTGCTTAATCCCCCAACTCCCCTCCTTCCTAGGGTGGGGGGCCAGACCAGGCCAGAGCGGACATTAACATCACGCACATCTAATGAGCTTTTATTAGAGATCTGGCAAAGTGATTGCCGGACAGAGAAGAGAACTGCTGAGACCAGGCTCAAAGCTGGGGAGACACAGCTCCCAGAAACACAAACAGGACAAGGGAAGGGTCCCCAGCGCCCTCTGCTGTAGGTCTCAGAAAGGGTGTGCTCGGGCTTGAGGGGGGATCAACATCAAGAGAGAGGCCCTTGGGGGAGGGGGGTCACTCGCAGGCGCTGAAGCACAGGCCCGTACAGTGAATGAAGCCGTGTGCAGAGTGGCAGGTTCAATGCCACTGTGCACAAACAATAGTCCGTCCTCGCTTCCCGGCTGAGTCACAGCAAACATTTACCCAGCCTGGCTCCTCTCCACAGCCTGCAGGCCACTCATCCAGGCTGACCCTGGTCACCAGACTTGTGCCCGAGGAAAGCAAACACAGTTCCGCACAGGCCTCAGCCGAGGGCTCCCGGAGATCCGATGGTGAGGGTGAGGGGCAGGAGGTTCAGGGGTTGAGGCCAGTGCACTGTCACCAGGGGTGGGTGGGGGTCCCGTTAAATGCAGGCGGAAACTCAGTGGGTCTGGGGAGGGCTCCCAAGTGGTGCCAATGCTGCCTGCCGTCCCGAGGCCCACACAAGGGTCCAGCCCAGGGGCTCGGAACCTTGGCTTCACAAAGTTCCCTGGGGAGCCTTTAAATTTCCCAATGCCTCAGACCCGTGAAGTCATCTCTAAGGGGAGGATCTAGGCATCATCAGGATTTTTAAAGCACCCCCTCCCTGCCCCGGTAATCCCAATGTGGGTGAAAACCAGTGACGTGGAGAGGTGAGGAGTAGGGAAGGGGGTGTGTGAGTTGTCAGAAAGGCAGAATCTCTATAATAATTTAATTTCATGCCTGGAAAATAAATAAAATAAATAAATACTGTTTATAAACCAACCTAGAAAATAAAGCTTCATTTATTAGGTACCAGCACATGAATCCTTTCTACAAAACTCCTGACCGGGATTGAATGCTTCCAGTGAGAGCATACTCACTACCTAATGCTCACCACCCCTCCCCCGGCAATCTCTCCCCATATTGAAGTGAAATCTATTTCTGTGGAATATCCACCGATGGGTCCTTTGGAGCTACAGAGAATCAATTCAATCTTTCCCCACACTGCTGTGCTCCAGATCATGGAAGGCAGCTATCAGCAGGGTAAATGCTGTAAGAGTATCTGTTAATAAACAAGTGAGTTAGGGTTCTTTTATTTGCAATCAACAGCAATTTATTCTGCGAGTTTATGTCAAAAAAACACTTCTTTGTAGAGACAGTGGGTGTGTGAGGCAGGAGGAGGAACCACACAGCCCAGGCGGGGAAGGAGGGCGCCAGGGCCTCTCAGGGAATTGCAAGAGCAGCAGCCAGAGGCCGTGGCTCCTTGGCTGCCACTAACGACGCGGCTACAGTGAGCGCGCTCTGGGTCTCTCCGTGTCCAATTTCCAACAGTTGACAAGAAAAGCCGATGGGCGAGATTGACTCAGGTGCTCATGCTGGGACCAACAGCTTTGGCCAGCAGGACTCAGTCACAGTGGTAAAAAGACAGGGCTGCTGGGGACGCACCCTGTGTCACCTGAAGAGGGATTTACAGCAGCTGCTCCCTCTAGAGGGAGCCGTTCCAGTAAACTACTGTCAAAATCAAGAAAATAATGAGATGACTTTCCATTTGTGATTCTCTATGCCACCATTACACTCCACTAGAGCTCACTGGGAGCCAACCACATAGAGGTACTGAAAGGATGAACTCTGAAGACCCCTACACGTAAGGAGTGGGGAGGGAAATGGTGGCCCTTAGAAGGGCCCGACTCACAACCCCACACCCTCTCTCAGCACCTGGTCCTCGCTCCCGTGGGCACCGCGGCCCGGGAGTCAGGGAGCAAGCCTCTCGTAGAGCCAGTCTCCCTCCCCGCGGCGGGTCATGGGCCCCAAAGGGGAGTCTCCTGTCGGGAGGCTCCGCCGAAAGACGATCCGGTCGTGCAGGCGGTTGGTTTGGCCTTGCCAGAATTCCACCACCTGTGGGCACAGGATGTAGCCACCCCTACAAAGAGAAGCAGCCATGTCACTCCCCACCACCACGGGGCCCCCTGAAGGACGTTGCTGGGCGGTATCTCAGGGTTGACGGGGAGGAGATCTGTAACCCATAGACGGGGTGGCTTCCAGCAAACACGAGGGTCCTGGTGTCCCTTTCTACACGCCTATGAGGCATCACTCACCAGTATTTTGGCTTCGGCACCTCTTGTTCCTGGTACAGCTTCTCCAATTCCTCGTTTTTCTTTCTCAGATACTGTTCAGGGGAAGGAGATAGAGGAAGGGCCAGACCCGGTCAATGATTCATTTAATAACCACGTACTGAGCATGTGCCAGGTGCTGGGCACACAGGTGAGCAAGGCACAGGCGGCCTCTGTCCTCTGGGAACAGAGTCCAACGGGAGGGTCTGGCAGACACAGGAGGCCCATTGGGCCATTTCCCCATTCCCGTTCCCCCAGGAAGACATCCTCTCCACTTTGCTGGCGAGAGAGGTTGTTGGCATCCCTGGGGGACAGCCTCTGGGGATGAGCCCGGGCCCTCGCCACCCGGACGACTAAGAGGAAGCCCCACTCACCTCCCGATCAGGGATGACGGAACTCTGGTGACTGACCACAGCCCCGACCTGGCTGCTCTTGGGGCGGGAGTGGAAGTAGCACGCGGCCTCCTCCTCTGGCAGCTTCTTCACAGGGCCCTCCACACGCACCTGCTCAGGGATGGCCTTGGCTACATGGCGTTCACTCGCCCTCCCCAGGCCACAGGCCCATTCCCGTCTTCTCTTTAGCCAATGCCTCACCACTCCGGGCTGCCCCCAGACCAGCTGACTATACGAGAGCAATGAGAGGCAGGATGTTTGCCCAGCCTGGGGACCTCCACTGGGCTCCTATATAAACTCAGACCCCTCCCAACACAGCCCGCCCAGGCTGCCCTGGGAACACTCACTCACCTGACGGTTCAGGGGCTCCCAGTAGAAGACAAGGGAAGCAAAGGGATTAGAGTCCTGGAAATGAAAGAGAATCCACAGACAGCGTCAGGACATGGGGGAAGGCGGGAAGTCTGCAGCGTGCAGGCCCACGGGAGAGGCACTCAGTGTAGTATCTCATTTAAACCCTCAACGGTAGGCCTACTGTTACAGGTAGGGACAGGCTCAGAGAGGTTAGGTAACAAGCCCGAGTTCACATAGCAAGTGGCAGGGCTGCATCGGAAACCCAAGCCAGCTGGACTCCAAAGTGATGCTTGCCATTTCTTAAGCCCACAGATTTTGCATGTTCTCAGAAATGTATGTTTGCCTGGCAGGGACTCAGGGAGGATGACTCATGTGGATTTATGAACTGTATGCATGTGAAGTGCCAGCGCTGTATTCGACACCAGAAGAGGTCACGGGGGTGTAACACAGATACAACAGATGCAGCCTCAGCCCCCCCGCAAGGCTTACCACTTAACAGGGGGGGACACACATTAACCACATAATCATACACATGCACAGCTAGAAACGGAAAAAATGGCAGGAAAGTTGCTAGTTAGAATGAGAGCAAACAGCATGAGCGGCTGACTCAGTGTCGGAGTTGAGGAGGCTTTTTCGAAGAGGCTAACATTGGGGCTGAGACTGGAGGGACAGGGTTACTCGGATGAACAGATGACAGAGGCAGGGGTGGTTGGAGAGCATTCACGCATGTGCGGCAAGGAGAACGGCAGTGCAAAGGCCCCCAGCAGGGTGGCCCTTGAGCACAGACAGCAAGCGGTTGGGGTGGGGGTGACTGATGAGGCAAGGGCTGGACTCTGCAGCCCCGCGGAGGATTTACCGTGACCCCTCACCAGCTCTTTCCCCTTTCGGCTCTCGAAGTTAGTGAAGAAGCGGAAGCCATCCTGGTCAAAGCCCTTCAGCAGCACCATGCGGGCGGAGGGCTTCCCATCTCTGGGACAGAGAGCAGAGTGCCGTGTCAGAGCCCACTCAGGGTTCTCGCCGCTGCCCCTCGCTTGGGATGTCTGAGCCTCCCTACGGCTGTGTCCCAATTCTGCACCGTCCGGGCACTCGGGCCACCCACCCATTCCCCCCTGCCCCTGGGGATTTAGCCTGAAAGCAAACAAACACCAACATGACATTGAAGCCTTCGCCCTGCGTGCCAGAGGCGTCCTCCCCACTGTCCTGACGGCGGTCTGTGGATTCGCATTCACTTCCAGGACTGTCAGGGACTGAACTATGTCCCCCTAAAAGCCTATGTTGATGCCCTTGCCCCAATGTGAGTACTTAGAGAGAGGACCTTAGGGAGGGAGGAAGGGTAAATACGGTCATAGGGTGGGACTCTAATCCAAAACCACTGGTGTCCTTGTAAGAGGAAGAAACACCACTGAGCTCTCCCCTGCTCTCTGCATGCACAAAGGAAAGGCCATGTGAGGACACAGCAAAAAGGCAGCCATCTGCAAGCCGCGAAAAGAGGCCTCACTAACCAACTCTGACAGTACCTCCATCTTGGACTTCTAGTTTCCAGAACTGTGAGAAAATGCATTTCCGTTGTGTAAGCCACCCTGTGGTGGTTTCTTACGGCAGCCCTGGCAAAATAACACGGCTCTAAGGGCAGCAACCAACAAGAATGCAACAGGCCAGTGCTTCGGGAGCACAGAAGGTGTGGCTCCATCAGACCCTCTGCTCAGGGCTTTGGGGGACACCCAGGGCACAGCACAAGAGCGCTGCCTTCAAGGCCTTCCATTTGACTGCGGGGGGACAGGAGGAGTTGGGTTGGGTAGGAGGCTAATATGAGAGATGTCTCAATGGCTGATTACCAAGTGAAGGATACAGCCAAGCACTGTCTACAAAGAGCTTCATGAAGAGGTCCCAGGAGGCACAGCTCTCCAAGAGCAGCTGGGAATAGGATAGGTGGGGAGATAAGGGAGGCAAGGGTCTACGGGGGGGTTGCATCAAGGGCAGAGAGGCACTGCCAACCCTGAAATGTCACTGAATGAAGTGTGATCTTCGGTTTACAGGGAAGGACACGGAAGCGCAGAGAGGACAAGCAACTTGCCTGAGGCCACACAGCATTTTAATGAAAGTGCCAGAACCATAAAGTTGTCATCCGTCAAACTGAGAGCTCCCTCAGTATCCTACTGCATCTGTGCCCACCCACAGCAGGGCCCATGGCCATGCCCACCTGGTACAGGTAGCCAGACACATGGCGTTGGCTTCCCCAATGTCAGGACACGCAACAGCCTCTTCGAACCAGGCAGCAAACTGCTTCAGGGGGTCCAGAGAGGCCAGCTGAGCCTCCTCAAATGCCTGGGAAGAAAGGGTTTTATTTCATTTCATAAACACACATATTGCTTAATGGGTACGTAGAACTATTCTAGGCGCTTTTCAAATATTAGCTTATTTAATCCTCATCACAAAACACAGTACCCAGGAAGCAGGTTCTGTTAGCCCCATATCACAGGTGGGGACACAGGCAGGAGGAAGGAGACTGACAGCTGGTGATGGACAATGAGTCGGGGCTTCCTGTCATGGGGGTCAAACCTATCATCTGGAAAGCCCTTTTTTAAAAAAAAAGACAGATTCTGGACTCTGCCCTTGTAAGTCCTCATTCAGTGGGTCTAAGGGTCAATGGAAAACCGCATGTGTAACAGTTCTCTGCGTTCCTCTCGGGGGAGGAGGAAGGAAAGGAGGTTCTCCAGGGGGTAAGCGAGGGGAACGGAGGCCGCGAGGGGTAGGCGTTCTCCCTCCGGCCCCGGGAGTGTCTGCCGCCCCCACGTTTTGCTCACCAAACACCGACAGGCTGACCTTCCCTGCGCTAAGCACGTCACACACCTGAGTCCACCACTTCCCAGGTGAGGAGCGGAGGCCGGAGGTTAGGTCAACTGCCCCGGGGGGTGCACCTCGTGGATGGAGGGCGGGCTCCAGCCGCGCCTTGACCCCCAGCACAGCGGCCCCCCGACCCCGTCTGCGTCCCGGCTTCCCCGGAACCTCTCCCCCAGCGGTTGCCCCTGCACCCTCCCCTCTCCTCTCTTGGGGATGGCCTCAAGCCCCTGCGTCCCACCGGAT
>NW_006298628.1:3302755-3320432 GCF_000327345.1 Myotis davidii
CGACGACACCTCTCGGTCCCCGCGGTAACTCTTGCGCATCGGCCCCAGATCCATGTCGGCCCCACGACTGCACAGGTGGCTGCACAGGTGACGAAGGTGGCGGGGCCGCTCGGCCAGTCGCCAGAACATCACGTTGACGCACGTGACGGGGCCGTTGGTCACGTGACCCAGCGTCGCCCGGCGCCGGGTTCCGGCATATTCCGAACCAGTTCCTCAGTCCCGAGTCCACCCCCGGGAAGGAAGGTTTGTCCGTCTCCCAGCCCCGATACCCTAAGTCCTCGGAGCCAATGGGAGCCCAGGGTCGGAGGAGGGAGACAGGCGCTGGGATTCCATTGGTCGGAGTTTTACGGAGCGCGGCCAATGACAGCGAGAACAGAGGAAGCCAGCGGCCAATGGGCGGCGCCGCTGGAGGCGGGAGCAGGGAGACAAGGAAATTCTGTCACCGCGGTTAACACGCACGTGGAGGTTTGTTAAAGGTATCGGGCCGCTGCCTCCCGGGCCGGGGGCGGTGGGTGAGCCGCCGGGGGCTCGAGGGGAAGGGTCAGTGTGAAGTGGCTGGCCCCTGGTCGGTGCCCGAAGGCGGGCATAGTGCAGGAAGTGTCCCTGTGGGGCAGGCTGGTGGCCTCGGAACGGACCAATGGAAATGTATTAGGGGCCAGACCCTAAGGCAAGGTGGTGGGGAGACGGAGAAAGAGAACATCTGGTTTGGGGAAGAAATCAAGGCTTGAGAATGGGAGAGGTTGAAGTAACTAGTGACCCCTCCAAATAGGTGCTGAGTAGTGTGTGTGTTTGGGGGGGGGGCGGGGAGGCGGGGATGAGAAGGAAGACAGCTGAATGGGAAAGGAGAAGAGGGAAATTTGGGATCAAGCTGTCCCAGACCAGCACCGCCTTCCTCCTCCAGCTCTGAACCCCCTCTCTCCAGCCTCATTTCTTTCACCCCAGGCCAGAGCATGCTGCTTTTACTCATGGCCTCCCCTCTCCTGATGCAGCAGACCAGCCAAGTCGATGGAAGGGTTACCTCTGCCCCACCTCTCCCCCGCCTCCCCCTCTCAGCCGAGTTTCCCCTTTCACCTCTTGCCCTTCCTAGAGAGTTGGAGTTTGGTACCCAAGTCAATGCCAACCATAGCTGAGGGCACAGGAGAGCAGGTGGCTGTGCCAAGCCATTTCCAGGATGCAGGGCTGAGAAATGGGAAACCTGCCAGTGCCTACCCATTCCAGCTTTGGCCTGGCTGGGGCAGCCGGGGTCAAGGCCTCTCTCTAGTCCTCGTTTCCACCATCATCAGGAAGGGGAGCTGCGAGAACCATCTAGGCAGGCACCCCAGGACTGTCAGGTAAGGGAACCTCCTGCCCTGCCCAGGTGTCTGCATGACAGCTAAGCTTCATAAAGCTGTACTTTCGATACCTGTCATTCTTTATCATGGGCACATAGCTTGAGCCAAATAGAATCTGGAAGACAAATTTGCTGCAAAGAAATAACACGTCTCAAGGCTTAATAATATTCATCTATAGATTCTCCACTGGTTAGAATTTTTTGCTGCATTGTTTTCCTCCGTCATCATGATTGAGAGAGAGCTGACAGGACTTCCTTTCTTATTGAAGTTGTCTTTCCACGTATGAACATTGCTGTCCTCCTCTCCTCCCAGCACCTGCATTGAAATCTGTGTAAGCAGTAATTAGTGCCCTTCAACTCAGTCGGTTTTGTTCATGGGCCCACACTCTTAGCACCCCTGGGATATGCTACCCTGGACCCAGGATTCTAGGGCACCAAGACAAGGATAATTTGAATGGGTTTAATTAAACCATTACAGTACAGTTGACTCTTGAACAATGCAAGGGTTAGGGTCGCTGACCCCTCCCCAATTGAAAATTCACGTATAACTTTTGACTCCCCCAAAATTTAGCTACCAGCAGCCAACTGTTGGCCAGAAGCCTTACGGATAACATAATCAGTCAATTACCACATGTATTATATGCTGTATTCTTAGAAAAAAGTAAGCTAGAGAAAAGAAAATTTTAATGAGAAAATCATAAATAAGGAGAAAATACATTAACAGTATTGGGGGGAAAAAATCCATGTATAAGTGGACCCATGCAGTTCAAAACCGTGTTCAAGGGCTAACTGTATAGATATTTATTCCTTCAGTTGACGTTTATTAAAGACTTCTTTAGGACCAGGTGCTGAGCTAGGTGTGAGCATACGAAGATGAAGATGGCACGGGCGCGTGCCCACAGGGTTTTGTAGTCTGTAGGGGGAAGCAGATCTGTGAGCTGAAGAGTTACAGGTGCTTCTGTGAGGAGACGGGGAGCAAGCAGGAGGAAGTGGCCTCGGGTTCCAGCAGTCAGGAATCTTTCGTAAAGGGAGCAGACATTGTATTTGTCTTAATGAGTGTGTGCTAGCAGATGGACAGTGGAACAAGCTGCCAGGACGAGGGAACAATGTGAGTAGAAGCTGGGTGCCTTGGGGAGATTTGGAGCAGGGCGATCCTGCTGGAACGGGTGGTGAGAACGCAAGCCGGGCACTTAGGCAAGGGCGCGGCGTGCCAGCTTTGAGGATCAGGCAGATGGCATGGGTTAGGCTTTTAGACAACGATTCTTTTTTTATCCTTGGCTGTTGTCGAACCACAGTGTCTGATTCCTCTATTTTAAAGGCCAGGTGAGAAAAAGTAGATTCCAGCAGCCTCTCCCCTTCTCGGCAGTTAGCGAGGAAGCTTGCAACTGGTTGCCTTGTACTGTTTCCCCCTTTGTCTTGAGATAATAAGTAGGCTTGCATGGTGCTTTTCTGCTTCGTGCGTGGGATTTGGTGTCCGGATTACAAAGCAGCCCTGCAGTGCAAGAAGGAGTGGGGAACACACCCACTGGCGGTGCCTCTACTGCTGTACCCTCAGCAAGGGTTCTGCCTGTGTGAGAGAAATGAATTTTGTATTGTCACTGCTTTTTATTAAATACTTTGCCACCCTCCCCTCCCCACTTGGTAAATTTATTAATCTTTTCTCCAGAATCTTGGATAGAAAATATATTGCAATATTTCATTGTACGGAGAGGCACACTGGTTTCTCCATATGAAACAGAGGCTGCAGGCGGGTTTGGGGACTGCACTTTGCCTGTTTTCTTTCAAAGCTTTTTAAAAAATATTTATTTTTATTGATTTCAGAGAGGAAGGGAGAGATAGGAACATCAATGATGAGCCCTGACTGGTTTGGCTCAGTGGGTAGAGCGTCGGCCTGTGGACTGAAGGGTCCCGGGTTTGATTCTGGTCAAGGCCATGTACCTTGGTTGCGGGCTCGATCCCCAGTAGGGAGTGTGCAGAAGGCAGCTGATCGGTGTTTCTCTCTCATCGATGTTTCTAACTCTCTGTCTCTCTCCCTTCCTCTATGTAAAAAAATCAGTAAAGATATTTAAAAAAAATCTATGATGAGAGAGAATCATCGATCAACTGCTTCCTGCATGCCCCGTATTGGGAATCAAACCATAATCTCCTGGTTCATAAGTCGATGCTCAACCACTGAGCCACACCGGCTGGGCATTCTTTTGCATATATGTTCTGAAATCATCCTTCAGTCTAAATGACTGGATTATATATTTCCGTTATAGCTTAGTGGCTGTGTTTTGGGACCTGGTGACCAAGTGGATGGTGGGTGAAGGAGGTCAGGACACTGCAGTGTTGTCCAGACGGAAGCAGGACCCTGGCGCCTGAGTGTGTGGGTGGGCGGAGATGGAGAGGAGGGGAATCAGCTCACCAGGATGACTTCCGGCGATATGGGTGGTGCTGATCGTTGAAGTGGGATGTGTTAGAGGAGGAGGTTTGGGGGAGAGTGAAGTCACCGTGGAGTGCGAGGGTTTATGGGACACCCACGTTCGGTCTGATTATATAATCGAGTCTGGAGTTCAGGAGAGAGGTCTGGGCTAATGAGACCAGGTTAGGTGTCATGAGCCACCGAAGTGGCACCTGAAACCATGGGGGAGGGGGAGCATGTCAGAGGGTCTGGGAGAGTTAAGGACAGTGGGGGAGGCGAGAGGTGCAGGAGGATGGAAATGATACAGTGCCCAGCTTTCCAGGGGGCTGAGAACTTTCTGCAATGACTGGGTGGGGGTGGTGGGGTGTGTGTGTGTGTGTGTGTGTGTGTGTGTGTGTGTGTGCTGGGGCCTCTAAGCTCGGGAATTCTTGGGCCCAGCATGGGGTGAACTCAGGACACACAGAAGGGTGGGTGCTTAGTGTTCTGCCAGAAGATGCCTGAGTCCCAAGTATGGTTATCAGGGGACCCAGAGGAGACTGACTTACCTGAGTGTCCTGTGGTTATGGGGTTGACGCCTCACATGATTCTTGCATGTGCTCGTGGGTCACTTTGCAAATACATCCTATGGTTTTCATGCGTGTTCCCCATTAGGAGCTCCTTAATGGGATGGACTGTGTCACTTACTTTCTCTGGCTCCTTCTCAGCATGCCGGCCAGGAAATGCTAACCTGTCATGTTTTGTTAAGCCTCTCTGTAGCCAGTGCGAGGCATGGTGAGTAGGGCTTGGGTTGTTTTTGTGTGTGTGGTTTTGTGTGTTCTTTTTTCTTTCTTTTTTTTTTTTTTTGTACCTGGTGGGAGCCTGGCCAAGTGTCCTTGTTGGCTGGAGGGCTGTTAAGCTTTCCGAGGCTGAGTGAGGTCTCAGGGCACCAGGCTCATTTGTGGCACTGGCTGCATTGTCATCAGCGTGTGGGCCACAGGTAGGAGGCCTGACAGCAGGCTCCCAGGCAGGCCCACGGACGTGACCTGGTGATTCTTAGTTTCATGGAGAGATCCTGAGTGTTGGTAGCTTTTTGACTCTCTTCTACAGCCCCGGTTCCCTGCCGTTTCCCACTACGGTTGGCTTTCTTTTCACCCGCATCCCTGTTCTTTATTCCATCTTCCCTGACCCACTTCCTGCCTCTTCTCCTCCCCGAGGACCCCTTCACTAGGACACCCAGCTGCCACGTCCTGAGATTCCTGTAGTTCGTTTAGTGGCTTTATCCCAGCCCCACAGGCCTTGGTCAAGTTACAAGAGGTCTCTGTCCTGAGAGGGTGGGTTAGGTTCCCATGTAGGCCTCAGCCACATCCATGAGCTGCTGCTGTGTTGAGCATCACTGAGCAGACAAGATGGGGCGGGGAGGGTGGCTTTGGTACAGATGACCCTGAGGATGGAAATGTGGGCAGCATGGCCCCACACTCGCAAGCTGCTGGGGATAGCCTGCCCCCAAATTTCCATTTTTAGCCTGCCCATCAGGTGTCCTGGAGGTGGCTCTAGCCTGGACAACAGTCCACCACCCCCTGCAACTCACAAGTAAATTAGCGGATGGGCTGCAGCAGATGAGGGCTCATTTGCCACCAGGTTTCTCCATTCTGCCCTCATGCCATTTCCTGGGCTAGGCAGAATACATTCTCTTGCCCGCTTCCTAACTCGGGCATCCCATGGGGGGCAGAGATGGCCAGGCGTACCTTTGGAACCTGCCTCGTGGAGAAGGGGAATCCCGCGTGTCGGCACTCAGTTCTGCCCTCGGGGCTGGCACCCTCATTTCCAGAGGATGCCCAGGGGTCGGTCAGTTTCCGCACTGGAAGTGGATGACTTGGAATCAGCTCTCAGGAAAGGAGGACTCCTTGTGCCTGATGGCAAAGGCAGTGGGAACGTGGGAGGAAGAGGTCCGTTTGTTAATATTCCCCTTCTCTCCACCAATCCTAATTCAGAACTCAGCGAGGCGTTTGTTTTCAGTCGCACCATCCACGCGAGAGGAAGAGAGAAATACACCCCCATCTTCCACCTGCCAGTGAAGCGATGAGATGCCAGGCTGATGGGCTCATTAAGAGGCTTCTGTGTCAGAGTTGGTCTGGTATCACTCAAAGGACTTAAGTATGGGTAGGACGGGCTTCCTGCCTGATCACGAAGAAGTGATGGAGACGGAGAACCTGTGATCCGTCTGAGGTCCGCCTCCCTTTTATTTCTCCAGCGGAAGTGGGTGAGGGTGGACTGGCGTTAAGGAAGAGCTGTTTGCTTGCAAATGCAGCCGCTGGCGACAAAGGAAAGAGTAAGGGAGTGGCTAGCTCCAAAGGAGCCTTGGCGCTCCTGCACGGAACAGCGACCCTGGGTGCAGTGCCCCCTTCAAGGTGAGTAAAAAGGCACCGTCCGTGTAAGGAGAGCACATGCTGTTCTTTATCTGCTTGGGAATAACTCTCCCTTCTGCCCAGCTGCTCTCAGCATCCCGGCCGTGTGCTCCAATCAAATCTCCGTAACATCACAACCCTGACCTCCTCCGTACCTCTCTGCTTCCCCCGCAAATCCCCACCAAGATGTGAATCTGCAACACTTGGTGAAAACAAAACAGCTCACTGCCCCCCTGGCGCTGGGGTGAGGGGTAGGAGAAAAGCAGAGTCTGTGGCCAGGGTCCTCTTTTGGACAGAGATGGGCTCCAGGCCTGGCTCTCCAGCCTGGGAAGGGATCTGGGTCCTTAGGAATTTTTGTTTTCTCCAGACTCTTCAGCCTCTGGAAATGACAGAGCCAGGCCCCTTTGGCTCTCTCTCCCAAGTGAGAGCAAGACCTGTGTCTGGGCGTTGGAGAGTGGAGTGGAAGAAGTAGCTTGCTGGTGACTTGAGTCTGAACAGTGTGCCTGCTTTGATCTGGGCACCTGGCTGTAGAAGAACAAAGCAGGAACACCTATGCTAGGCCTGTCCCCTGGAGTCCCCACCCAGGTGCTCTGGGGGCTGGTGCCAGTGCCATGAGGTCTATGTGGCCGCGACCCTTTTCAGGCCAGGAGAGGAAGGTCCTGCTTGGTCTTAGGTGGACCATGCTGAGACCAAGGTTCCCTCCCCTCCGTCCCCCCTCCAAGCTCTATGAGGTCCAAGACAAAGGAAGCTGCACTGCCAAGTTGCGGGTTTTGCCTCAGGCAACTAAATTTATTAGCAAGAAAAAATTTTTGTCAGCCCAATGCTGAACAACGAAGTACATCGTTAATAAAGGATAACAAATCTGTCAATCATAAAACATACCTCAAGCAGTTACAACTAAAAATAAAGTTGTATTTTGTTTATTAATTTAAAAGCCTCAAAAATAACAAGCAATATGTTTTTAAACATGTAGTAGACACAATTGTCTATTATACAATATACACTGTACATAACTAGAGCTTGGGCCGGTAGGGGTAGGTGAGATGAAGGGAGCGTGGAAAGGTTGAGGATGTGAAGTTTTTATCTGAATCCAGATTCAAATTGAAATGCTGTGTTATTTAGAAAAGAGAACTGCTAGTGAGAAAAAAACCCATATGCTCATCACTGCCCCCCAAAACCCTAAACTGAAAGCAGGTATGGGGGCGTGAGTAACAGTACAGGAGGAAGGGAGCAATTAAATAAAACTTTAAAGCACACACAATACACAGTGTTCATTATCTGAAATAGAGTATAAGGCAACGTTCTCCATAGAAAAAGGGGGATCAGGGAGTCCGTGGTAGTTTCATTTTTAAATAGAAAGTTGGAATGTGCTGGAGAAGAGCTGTGGCAGAGCGGGCATGTGGAGTGGAGGCGGCCTCTTGAGCCTGGCAGGAGGTGGATGCCGGTGGTGCCCTGGGTGGTGCCCTGGGGGCAGGGCCTGGGCGTCTGAGGTGCCGGGGCCAGGGAGGTGCAGGAGAGCGGGGCATGGCACGATGATGCGACTCTCGCAGTGTTGGGGGGGGGGCGGGGAGGACTCACTTTGCTCCTCGATGGAGTGAAATTCACGTTTTTCCTTTGGAAATAAAGGTTCCCACTCGTCCTGGTTTAGAACGTCTCATTGGGCAGAGCCAGTGTCCCCGGTCTGGTGAGAGGCAAGGGCCAGGGCAGAGCCAAGGGCTTCAGCAGAGGCGAGTGTGGGGCAGCAGAGCCCCTTCCTGTGAGGACAGTTGCAGAACAGGATGGCGGGGCTGAGGGCAGGCCCAGGACCACGGGGGCCTCCTTTCCACCAGGGGGGCTGCATCTTCGGGCTTCCCGCCTCAGTGGGCCTTACAAGTTCTTCGTGACCAGGTGCGTCTTGTAATGTTTGGTGAGGTGATCACTCCGCATGAAGCGCTTCTGACACTGGGCACACTCAAAGCGTTTGTCCCCTGGGAAGAGGAGATGGCCATCACTCACAGAGCTCACTCACAGACTATCCCAGCCCCCCAAGAGGAGAGGCACACGTGACATCAAGCTTGTGATGTCAAAAGGCAATAGTGATTGCGCCCTAGCCGGTTTGGCTCAGTAGGTAGAGCACTGGCCCGCAGACCGAAGGGTCCTGGGTTCGATTCTGGTCAAGGGCATGTATATTGATTGCAAGTTCCCTGGCCCTGTCGGGGTGCATGCAGGAGGCAACCAATCGATGTGTCTCTCTCGCATGAATGTTTCTGTCTCCCTCTCCCACTCTTTCTAAAAATTAATGGAAAAAAATGTCCTCAGGTGAGGATTAACAATCACAATAACAAAATAATAATAGTGATTGGACCCATAAATGAATGAAAATAGTGAAATGATTTCAGGACAATCAGGAAATAATAATAGGAAAGGCAATATGGGGTAGCAATTAAGAGTGTGGACTTGGTAGTAACAGCTCAATGTAGTGCTGTTGCATCCTTGAAAATCTGAAATCATAATACCTGTAATTGAAATAGATGGGCTAGCCCAGCTGGTGTGACTCAGTGGTTGAGTGTCGACCCAGGAACCAAGAGGTCAATGGTTCGATTCCTGGTTGGGGCACATGCCCGGGTTGCAGGCTTGATCCCCAGTAGGGGACATGCAGGAGACAGCCAACTGATGATGTTTCTCTCTCTCTCTCCTGCTCTTTCTCAAATCAATAAAAACATTAAAAAAAAAAAAAGAAGAAGAGAGAGAAATAATAGATGGGCTAGCTCTAGCTGGCTTGGCTCAGTGGATAGAGCATTGGCCTGTGGACTCAAGGGTCCCTGGTTCTATTTGGTTGTGGGCTCGATCCCTAGTGGGGGGCATGCAAGGGGCAGCCAATCAATGATTCTCTCTCATCATTGATGTTTCTATCTCTCCCTCTCCCTTCCTGTCTGAAATCAATAAAAATATATTTTAAAAAAAATAATAGATTGGGCTAAAGTTATAGCTATCAACATTACTCGGGATTATTCTATAACTTGTCTTTAATGTAGAAATGTATAGTTTCATCGATATGATTATATTTCAAATGGGGGGGGGCGGGAAGAGTGTGGATTTGGGAGCCAGGGGGCCTGTGTCTGAACCAAGCTCCACTAGCCGAGACCGAGCCACCTCTCCATGCCTCAGTAAAATGGGCATGATCGAAGCACCCTCCCCATAGAGCTGTCCTGAGGATTGAATTAGTCGGCTGTAAAGTGCGCAGTATAGTGCTTGGCATACGACGTCAATGCTTGTTACATAAATAACTGCAGCTATGGAAGAAGTCATCAAGGCTGCACGATGCTTTGGGAAACACCGATAAAGGAATGGCTTGAAAGCATTTCCTGGGTAGGCCTGGAGCCTGAGAAGACAGTCTGTAGCTCCTACTCACTGTGGCAGTTCCTCGGCAGGGCCAGGAATCTGGATGCCACTGAGGGCAGTGGAGTGGGGGTGTGGGGAGTGGTGGGGGGAGGACCCGTGTGGTGGCAAGCCTGCAGGGAAGGGGGTGAGAAGCCGTCTGGGAGGCAGTGTGCCTCTGGGGAGGGAACAGACCTGTGTGGGTGCGAGCGTGCCGCTGGAGTTCATCACTTCGTGTAAACCTCTTTCCACAGAAGAACCAGTTGCAGACAAAGGGCCGCTCGCCGGTGTGCAGGCGCACGTGAGCCCGCAGCAAGGATGTCTTCCGGAAAGTCTTGCCACAGTCGGGGATATGGCACACGTGCTTCTTCTTGCCCTGCTCTCCGGACCTGGGAATGGCGAGCGGGAGGGAGGGAAAGGGAAACGTAGTGAGGAAGGAAGAGAAGATGGGGGCAGGATGGGATGGAGAGAGGATGTGGGGGCAGGTCAGAGAGCACAGAGGAGGTGAGGCAAGGTGGTGTGGAGTTGCTACCTTGCCCCCCCGATCTGTGTTCCAGGAAGGGCTTGGGGAACAGGCACAGGCCAGGCTGCCAGGCTGGCTCCCATTACCTCTTGTCCCCATCCTTGCAGTTGGGACATGTGCAGGCCATGCGGCGCCGCTTCTCCCCGGGCTGGGCCTCTCCAGACAGGGCCTGCTCCATCTGCAGCTGGATTTGGGTGGGGCTCAGCCCGCTGATGGTCAGGTTGTTCCCAGAAACGTTCTGCACCGTCAGCTGCTGCTGCCCTGTGGGGGTGGCAGGGCATGGTTGGGGTGAGGAAGCCTGAAGGGACAGAGCAGGGCGCCTGACACCCTCCTTCCCTTCTGCACATGATAAGGACAACCAGAACAGCTAATGCTTCTGAGAACCTGTTATATGCCAGATACGCCTTCAACCTTCACAGTCCTATGAAACAGATATATTATCCTCCTTTCACAGCTGAAGAAACTGAGGCCCAATAACATATCAAGGTCACACAGCTAGTAAGTGGTAGGACTTGGGTCTGAACCCAGGCAGTTGACGTCAGCATCAATGCGCTGAACCACCACACCACACCAGCCAAACGTGCTTTCACGTGTTTCAATTGGGAAGGGTCTTGTCTTGAGGGGTGTTTCTTCTAGAATTTCCTCAAGCCTTAGGCCCTTGTGAGATACCTGCTCTCAGGAAAGTCTCCAGGGATTTCTGTTAAGAGTAAGGGCCAGGCTGGTGTGGCTCAGTGGTTGAGCATTGACCCATGAACCAGGAGGTAAGGTGTGATTTCTGGTCAGGACACATGTGGGGGGTGGGAGGTGAGTTGCAGGCTTGATCCCCAGTAGGGGGCGTGTAAAAGGCAGCCAATCAATGACTGTCTCTCATCACTGATGTTTCTATCCCTCTCTCTGAAATCAATAAAAACATATTTTTTTAAAATATATTTTGATTTTTCACAGAGAGGAAAGGAGAGAGATAGAGAGTTAGAAACAGCTGCCTCCCGCACGTCCCCCACTGGGGAAGTGCGCGCAACCCAGGCACATGCTCTTGACCGGAATCGAACCTGGGACCCCTCAGTCCGCAGGCCGACGCTCTATCCACTGAGCCAAACCGGCCTCGGCAATAAAAACATATTTAAAAAAATAAAGAAGACAGTTCTGAGGGCTTTGGGGAAAAAACCAAGTCCTCTAGGACGTGCATAAAGCCTTTCAAAGCAGGGGAGTGCTGCTGACCTATTGCTGGTGTTCAAGTGCCACTACCCTGTAAAGGCCTTCACCTGGCTACCGAAGGTGAGGCAAGGAGCCGTTTTTGCTAGGTAGCTACAATATTCCTTTGCTGATGTGCAACGCTGCTTTCATACTGTAAATATTACCAAATATTTCCACTCAGCAGAAGTGAAGCACAAGCCATTCCCACGGCCAAAGGCTCCTTCCTTTCCTTCCAGCGTTAACTCAAGGCTTTCCTCATTCTGAAGTCTTCCTTCAAGTTTCTTTACCCAGGGCCTCCCTTGAAGATGTATCTGTCTTTGGTCTGTACCAAACGAATTTGCATTTGGTGTTAGCTGGAGTTTTCCCCTAGTATATCTTACTCTCTCCACCATATTCAAGGTCTTCAGCTGTAAGTTGAGGCCAATAGCATCTTACACTCCCTCGCAGGGCTAAGGACCGAGTGGACATGCTTTTAAGCGGGAAAGGCTGAGACAGTGTCGGGTATTATCCTCACTCCTGTTCCTGGCCAGCACGGGGCTGGCGCACAGTTCCGATGCGAGGGATGTGCAGGTACCACCCACGCCCCAGCCCAGGGGGTCTTCCCTCACCGCCGGCGTTGGTGATGGTGACAGGCACACCCTGGACTTGGACACCATTGATGTTGATGGTCTGCATGGCCTGGGCCGCCGCCGCCAGCTGGGCTGCATTCAGGCTGATGATGCTCCCGGCAGGGGCGATCTTTGGCAGGGGCCGCTCTTTCCGGAGAATCGCGGCTGAGTGTTTTTTGCTGGTCCCGCTCGGATGGGGAGCACGGGGTGCAGGACTGCTACAGGTGGTGGCGGAGGTGGCTGCAGCTGTTGCTGGGGAGCTGTCCTGGAGAAGGACCGTCTGCACCTCACCGGAAGGCGTACGGAAGTAGACCTGGGAGGGACCAGAGAGAAAACGTCAGTGTCCCAGGAGAGTCTGGTTCCCGCACTTACTGCCCACCCCAAACGATACTGACTCTGAACATTCAGATCAAATCGGGAAATGCATCAGCAGCATCTTCAAAGGCAAGCTGAGTGGAGCGCTAGCCAGTTAGTGCTAAGGAGAGGAAGGCAGGTGCAGAGGGTGTGCGTGGTACCTGAGTAGGCGTTGGCTCGGCCGCCTGGATCTGAAAGTTCTGGGAGGGCTTCTGGGGGACAGTGGGGAGGGTGGCAGATGCCGCCTGCACCACTCTCAGGGCCTGCTGGGGGATCTGCACCACCTGCTGCTGCTCGGCCTTGGGGGGCACCACCTGGACCTGCTGGACCACAGCTGGCTGGCCCCCGCCAGGGCTCTGAACAATGAGCAGGTTGTTTCCTGCCTGGATGATGTTGTCCGCTGTGGTCTCGATCAGCACCGTCTCCACCTGCTCAGCCACAGCCACCGAGGGCTGGGCGGCAGGAAGACTCTTCTTCCTGGCTTTCTTATTCGTCTTGGACAGCGGGATGGGAGGACTCTCTGTGAGGAGCTGAGTGGAGGCCCCGGTGTCGCTGGTGTTCACAAGGTTGTTGACAGGCAGAGTAAGGGTCACGTTGCCACCCCCACCTGTCAGCTTCACCACATTGGCCCCGCTCTGCACGGGAGCGGTCGTTGTACTTGACTTCTGGGCAGGAGCTGGCTTGATGGGGACAGGCTTGTGACCGGATGGTGAGGGGGTGATGATGGCTTGGTTGGTGCCAGGGATGATCTGGATTTGGTTGGCGAGATTGGGCTGTACTTGGATGGTCTGGCCACTGCTCGCCTGAATCTGAGAGACTGCCTGGTACTGGATGTTGGCATTTGCTCGGGTCCCTTTGTTAATCACAGTGGGATTCTGGATGGCGAACACCAGCTGACCCCCAGGATAGGATGTACTCAGTTGTGACCCTTGAATCTGGAGTATGTTTCCTTTGGAGGACAAGATTCCAAAGCTATTCTTGCCGGGGCTGAGAGGGAGAGGGGCAGGTTTGATAGGGACCAGTTTCCGTGGTGTGGGCTGTGGGGGAGCAGGAGGCGTCACAGCAGCCTCAACAGCTGGAGGCCCAATTTTGCTACATGTTGCAGCAAGTAGGGCTAAGGGAGATGGCTGGGAATCCTGCAAAAAACCCAGAGGAGAAAAGGAGTGAGACGTGAGGGCCTGGAGCCCAGCCACCCTCTGCCTGTTTTGATCCTCTCCTCTTGGCAGGTTCCTCCCCACTTCCGTGGCAGGCAGGGTGCCAGCACCCTCCCCCTGCAGTGGTCCTGTTGTCCCTGCTGGTTTCTCCATCCTATATAATAAAACCCTAATATGCAAATCAGCCAAATAGCAGAACCACCAGTCACAATGACGCACTGACCACCAGGGGGCAGACGCTCAATGCAGGAGCTGCCCTCTGGTAGTCAGTGCACTCCCACAGCGGCAGAACCCTCAGCCAGAAGCCGGCACACGGCTGGCGAGTGCAGTGGTGGTGGCCGAAGCCTCTCTCCCACCTCTGGACCCCTCAGGGGATATCAGGCTGCCGGCTTAGGAGATATCCCCCGAGGTCCGGACTGCAAGCGGGTGCAGGCTGGGTTGAGGGACCCCTCCCTCCCCCAGTGCACGAATGACGTGCACCGGCCTCCACTTGAGTAATAAGGGAGAAAGGGTGGGAAATGTCTTTCTCGGGAGGGAGTGCCCCAGCAGCACCCAGGACAGGGTGAACTAGCAGCATGAGCTGGCCACTTACTCCCCACTGGCCTTGTTTCTAACAGGGCACAGAACCACCCTGGGCTCGTACGTGGAGTTCCATTGGCTCACCACAGGGATTACGGGATCCCTGACTCCTCCACTGAGGAAGGGGGAGGGAAAGGAAAAGGGAGGAGCAACAGGAGGAGTAAACGCTCTGGTCAGTGTTTTCTAGGGACATGACTTCACTGACCAGGGAACGCTGCTCTTTTGAGGCTACAAGGCAGTCTCTGGGCTGTGGGGACAGTCTCCATTTTCCTTATATGGTCAGTGGAGCCTAGTGGAAGAGACCTTGAGTTTAATCCTGCTTCCCCCTGACCCAACTGTGGCACCTAAGGTCAGTGGCCATGGTTTCTTAATTCAGAAACAGTAGGTAACTGAACTCCCCTGGTCTCCTGTCCTGAGGTGTTTACAGTGAGTGCTCAGTCTGGTTGAATGGCAGCTTCAGGAGTTCTTCCAGGCCGATGCAGCCCCCACCCTCAGCCCACTCACCTGGGTGCTGGAGGCAGCGGGCTGCAGGTAGTCACTGGGACTGACAGCAGCAGTGGCAGCCATGCTGGTGTGTGGATCTGCTGGGAGAAAAGAAAGTCATGCACAAAATGCCCCCCAAGAACCCAAACCCACGTGCCTGGTATTTCCGTTCTGTCTCTGCTGCCGCCTCTCTGAGAGCTTTCCCCACACTGACCCACTCAAGCTGAGCAACCTGCATCTTTTCAGCAGGCGCCCTTCTCCTCTCCTCAGACTCAGCCATCCACGGCTGTGAGGACAGCTGGTCCTGCCTTCCCTGGACTGTCCGCTCCAGCCAACATAAAGCCTGAGGTAACACGAAGATGCTGAGATTATACCAAGAGCAGCTTCCGAAACTGCACCGTGAGCCTAGGGAGCCCTCTCTGTGGGGCACTGCTGACGCTCCCTAGGTCAGGACCCCTGCATGGTGGGTGGGGAAGCCCCCTCCCCAGCTACTCCTCCAGCCCTGAGCCAGGCTTCCTGCTCACTGCTATGGCCAGACGCCAGGCCAGCCTGGAGAGAAGCTTGGCTCAGTCAGGATCCCTGACTAGGAGGACACATCTACTCCATGCCCAAGTCCTGGGTGCTTTATGCTCAGCCTTCACCACAAAGGCCCAGTGGCCCAGGTATTGATCTATAGCATATGGAGAAGTGCTTTATGTGAATTTACACTTCAATGCAGACAATAGGGATGGCCCCATACTAGGTATCACCTGGTTGGCCCAATAGGTAGCACTAAGACTAGGTAGCTAATCACTGAATATAATGAGAATAAAGATAGAGTAAATTCTATTTTTGTTTAAATGTATATGTATTTCAATATATGAATATAGCAGGAAAAAGTCTTAAATTGCTAAAATGTTAAAAACCATTATCTCCCGGTAGTTGGATTTTGCTTGACTAAGAGAATTTTTCTCCTTGTTTTTCTCCGTATTTTGTCATTTTCTCACAATAAGTGTATTCTGTTGTACTCTTTTTAAAATAAAGGAAGATAAAGAACATTGAGGAAGTAATTAAAGGAATCTCTGCTCTGAGTTACGTCTCACCTAAGATAAATATAAGATAGGTAACATGGAAATCATGAGAATTGGGGGAAGGAATCTAAGCTATCTTACAGTTCATACATCACTGAAGAAAAAGGACACTGGGCAGAGTCTAACTTGTATCCTAGACCCTCAGAAAGTGGATTTCGGGAAGTACAGCACCAAGAAGGGTATTAATTACTCCAGAGGCTCAAAAAGGCAAAATGGCTTAGGCTTTGAGCCCCTGCTGGGCATCTACTGAGGAGAGGAGAGGAGAGGTTGGGGAGAAAGTGGAACAATTCAATTTTCGCTGGCCTCTGGCTTCTCTCTATGAGAGAAGGGTTGTTGTTGTTTTTTTATTGATTTCAAAGAGGGAGGGAGAGGGAGAGGGAGAGAAAGAAACATCAGTGATGAGAGGGAGTCATTGATCAGCTGCCTCCTGCACACCCCCCACTGGGGATTGAGCCTGCAACCTGGTATGTGCCCTTGACCAGAATCAAACCCAGGGCCCTTCCGTCCACAGGCTGATACTCTATCCACTGAGCAACACCAGCCAGGGCTGGGAGGAAGATTCTTAAATGGGAAAAGGTGAATGGGGGACTGAGTCCAGGACAGGCGATGGGCTAGGAAGAAGGCACACCAATGCCTCAAATGGTTCCCAGGCTCTAAGGCCACACAGCAGCACCCCAGAGGAGGAGAGACTGTAGCTCAGGAGTAAGAGTGAGGAGCCAGAGGGCAGCTCCGGGCAAAACCCAGAGTACAGGAAGGTCTGGAAATATCAGACTCTGGTCCTTGTCAGAACCCTAGAATGAACAACCAGCACTACAATTACTGAGGTAACAGAGCAGGACAGTAATCATAGGAGTAAGCACACGGCTGCAAAAAACGTCTGTCATCTGAACAAATCTGTTTTGTGGGGTTTTGGCTGGATACGTCAGAATGGTATACGCTGCACATTTTCTTCCAACAAGGCACCTGGGTGGAATTTTTGTAATATTCTGATAAGAAGGGAAGGCACTGCAGGCAGGATAGTAGTCTATTTTGGGGGCCAAGTTGAACGTGCCTCCACCTAAGTGTTGAGATCCATGCTGTCTAGCTGGCTGCTGCGAGGTCAACCGGGGTGCCTCACACTAGGGATGGGGCCCAGGACCAGGGTCTGCAGGCTTCTCCTCAGAGGCTCCAGCTTTCTTGTTCTTGTTTCCACTGTGAAGATCATCTTTGAAAAAGGAACAAATACTGTAGGTCGCTGGGTGACTGTTGCTTACCCCAGATTTGCACATTTCAGGGCCGAGGTGTGTATTTACAACTGTACTAGTGCCAAGTGGTACTACGCTAACTGCGTGGGCTAATTCAGACAACTTAATTCTGCATTTAACTCATCTGATACATTTGTGCAACGTGAGGCATGACAGCTCTTCAGAAGCTGGGAGGATTGCCTCTCCTCACTAGACACTGCAGGGTGGGCGTGCGGAAGCCACGGAGGCCATGGTGTCAAGTCCGTGCCGTTCTTATGCTGAAAACAGCGATTCAGGTTCACACTAATGTCGTCCTCCCAGAATGATGCTGGTTTGAATTTTACTGGCTTTTGGGTAGTTATTTAATTAATTTTATAGGAGCTAGATCAGTGAGTTGATACACAGATTTATGTGAGTACATAATTAAGTTGTAGCATTATAATGAAAACAAACTAAGTTGACTCAAAAACATCTTTTCCTACAGCAGCGTTCAAACTATTCAGACCATGAACCACAGCTATAAAAACGATTTACATCAAGATCCAGTGCACACACACTCACACATACACCCACACACTTCCTTGTCCCGTGCTCATGCAGTAAGAGTTTCCAGATGCCCTAGCCAGTTTGGCTCATTCTCTCATCATTGATGTTTCTATCTCTCTCTCCCTCTCCCTTCCTCTCTGAAATCAACATATATATAAAGTTTCCAGTAACAAAATATGCCCTTACTACATGTGATGGACTTTGATATTTTCCTACTCTATTTGATATTTTTAAACTATTTTTAAAAATTGATTTTTAGAGCTCTGTCTGGTTTTGCTCAGTGGATAGAGCATTGGCCTGCAGAATGAAGGGTCCTGGGTTTGATTCCAGTCAAGGGCACATGCCCGGGTTGTGGGCTCGATCCCCAGTGGGGGTTGTGCAATAGGCAGCCAATCAATGATTCTCTCTTATCATTGATGTTTCTATATCTCCCCTAAAATCAATAAAAATTTTAAAATTAAAGATAAC
>NW_006298628.1:3320494-3327428 GCF_000327345.1 Myotis davidii
GAATGGAGAAGGAGAAAGCAAGAGAATCACTGATCAGCTGCCTCCTGCACACCCTCTACTGGGGATCAAGCCTGCAATCCAGGCATGTACCCTGACCGGGAATCAAACCCATGACCTTCTGGTTCATAGGTCCATGCTCAACCACTGAGCCCATGTCAGCAGGGCCTTGGCTTTTATTTTTAAACTAGAGGCCTGGTGCATGAAATTCGTGCACAGGTAGGGTGCCTAGGCCTGGCCAGCTATCAGGGCCGATCAGGGCTTTCCTTCCGGCTACCAGCTGCGGCCTCCCTTCATTCTGCACCACCTCCTGGTGGTCAGCACATGTCATAGCGAGTGATTGGTCTCCCGGTAGAACTCCCGCAAGGACAATTTGCATATTAGGCTTGTATATATAGAGATGCTGATTGTGACTCACTAAATTGCTTTTGTGCCATAGAGACTGGAAATTGCTGCTTTAGAGTAGTCTAACCACCTCCCAACTTTGGGAAACTGTCCAACAACTTAGTAGGCACATTCAATTTGCAGAAGTCATGGGACTGAGAAGGATTGCAAACACAATGGGTGTCAGTATTAGGGTTCAAAGAGCTCTTTAAAAAATGGTATGTGCAGAAGGCTCCAGACCTAAGTGAGAATTTGTACTGTGCTGGTCATCAGCACCCTCTATAAAACATAGGTAGTCATCCTCATGGGATTCCAGGAGGCATCAACAATTGATATGAAAAGCATTAATCATGTAGTGGGTAATCAATAACTGGTGGTTTAAACTTTAAAGTTGAATAAATTCTTAAGATTTTTTAAAAAGTAACATGTATACAGGACAGGAAGACAGAGCTTAATCGTGAGCCTCATGTGAAAAAGCTGCGGTGGTTTTAACTCAAAGCTAAACAGGCGCCAACAGAATCTCGGTGCGGTTGCCAAAAAAGCTACTGCAATCTTGCCCTGCCTTTCCCTAAGTTCAATCACAGAAGAAGAAAAATAATAGTCCTAGTGTGTTCTGCACACTTGGGCTACATCTGAGCGGCAGATTTCATTCTGAGGGACATTCTGAAAGGGGGCTTTGCAGTAGGAGCTGGTTCAGAGAGCAGCCGCAATGGTTGTGACCAGGGTGCCCGAGCAGCAATATCTGAGAGCATTCTATTCCATCCTGGGTTCAAAGGGTGGAACCAAGATTTCAGGATGGAAATTTCAAGAAGGCAGATTTCAGATTAAGAGGGAAACTTTCAAAAGATGGAGTAAGTTGCCTTTTGAAGTAATGTTCTCCCTTCTCTGGAACCATTTAGCCTGAGGCAGAATAAGTGTCTGTTGGAGTCAGGATGTCTAGATGGGGTGGGAAGTTGGACTGAATTGCCTTTAAGATGTTTACAATTCTCAGACCACGTTACTGATAAAAACACAAGATGAGTTAGCTGCTGGCAGGGCTGGAAAGGAAGGCAGAAGCTTTCCCAGGAGGCTCCCTGGGCTCGGGTTCACTAGCTAAACTTGGTGAATGACTCTCCCTGAGACATCGTTGGTTATGAAACGGAAGGACATCAGAACAGGACAGAGCGCAAACAAAATGAAAACTGGCCTAGAGCTTCCTACTCACCTGCCTTTCCCATCTCCCTGTCTCCCACTGCAGTCATTACTACCCTGGACTCAAACTGCTTGGAGACCTGGCTGGGCTCTGAGTGAGCCTTCAGTTAGGAAGCCACAGCAGAATCTACTGAAGCAAGCTGCAGACTGCTGGCGCTTGACGTTGCACCATTTCAATCTGGTTTCATTTTCCTCCCCAGCTGGCTCTTGAAATACACCTCTAGATTGCAAGCCGATGTTTGTATCTCTCCTAGGATCACTCAGAGTTTTGTGGCCCCTGGGCAACCAAAACAGAGAGGATCTCGCTCCCCACCATTGCAGAATTATACCCTGAGATTAACCATAAAAGGGAGAAGAGAAGCATTTCCCGTTGGTGTCTGGAAATGAGAAGTGGTTAAGAAATGGCGCAGATAGTAACTACAAGACTCTGATCAAAGTACTTTAGAGTCACATTAATTTGGAACCTTATATTTAAAATGTGTAATTTGGACATAAATTGGGCTTTCCTTCATATTATTCAAAGCGAGGCTAAATAGTTGTATGAAGACTGCAAAAGGACTCCTACTGTTTTATACCACGTCCACCATTTTAATTGTACCGTTTGCTTTTCTTTTTTTTTATCCTCACTTGAGAACATGCTTATTGATTTTCTTAGAGGGGAAGGGGGAGGGAGGGAGCGAGAGAAACATCAGTGTGAGAGAGAAACAGCGATCAGTTGCTTTCCTGTACACACCCTCAACAGTGACTGAACCCGCAACCTACGATGTACAGACAATGTTCCAACTGAGCCACACGGGCCGGGACGTACACCTGGCTTTTAACAGCCGTTTACATCCAGTCACTGAACCTACATTTAGCAACACTGGTAAATGGGATTATTGCATACTCTTGAAAAAGAAGGTGTCATTTCTTTCAGAGTTCTATCATTCAGGTTGGCTAACACTTTCCCAACAGAGATTTCACCTCGGCTGGTGAAACTCTACAGGGATTTACTATACAGGCGAGAGTAGCTCTCAGGTTTCAAGGAAAACTTCCAAGGTCATCCCACAAACCGCCCAGTGTCTGATGGGACCACTGTCTTTCCTTTCTCTATACTGGAAGCCAGTTTAATTCTAAGACCAGCAGAAAAGCATCCCAGTTTCCCAGTTCTTGATGTACGGATAGATTATTCATTTCCACCTCTGTCCCCTCTGACTTGGCTTCAAGCACCTCCCATAGGCTGACAACTCCCAGGTCGCGTGTGGCCCAGGTCTCAGCCCAGTGCAGACCGGTACACCCAGCCCTCTGTGGGCCTGTCGCTTGGACTGCCCACAGAACCTCCCACACTGAGCTGTCACCTCTGCCCACTCTCTCTCCAGCTTTCTCATCCCCTGTCACCAGGGGCCTTCTTCCAGATCCTTGAAGATCCTTCGTCTCTCCACTGCCCTTTCCTTGCTCAGAGCTCTTCTCTTACTAGCTAAGACCTACTCATTCTTCAGGTCTCAGCCTGTCCTTTTTTTCAGCAAAATTTACTGAGAGACCACTATGTAACAGGCATGTCATTTCCTCAGAGGCCTTCTAGGACCCCTGAGACGGGAGGGCTTCCCAGGGTGGGCCAGGTCTGTTTGCTGAACAGATACACTAAGTCCAGTCCACAGCCCAAGGGCCCGTCAGTGCTGCAGGCTGAGTGAATGCCTGGTTAAACCAACCTCTTTCCTGGTATTTCCAATCACAATGACATCTGAGCATCATCCCCACTGCCAACCAATCAAGCCCTCCTGATTCTACCTCCTAAATATAAAGCTCTCCACAGTCTACTCACTGCTCCTCACCTCCATCGCCATTATCCTAGCATTAACCACTTTGGCTCAGCCTGAAATACTGCCCAAAGCCTTCAAAATAGCTACCCAGCTCTGGTCTTGCCCCTCTTCTCCAGTTTCCATAATCTGGTCAGAATCATTTTAAAATGCAAATTCCATCCAGCCTCTCCCCTCATTAAATCCTGCAAGAACTTCCAGTTGATCTCATGATAAGCTTATAGAGGTGAAAACCATCTGCCCCTTCTTCCCCCCTACCTCTCCTACTTATCTCCTGCCCTTCCCTCCTGCAGGCACACCGTTTTCTCCATGTTTGGACCTTCAGAACATGCTCTCTCCCATTTGTTGATCTCCAATCCTCCTTCCGAGGTCCTTTATAACTTACTCGGGGGAAACTTTCCTCTCCCTCCCACCCCCACAATGTGGGGCAAATGCTCCTGTTATGTGCCCGGGTACGGGCACCAGGGGAACCCTTCACAGCACTTCCCCCACCACACAGGAGGGAGTGTGTTTCTGTTGGGGGGGGGGGTCTTTCCATGAGCATAACAGGAAGTGGCCTGAGGGATCCCAAAGCTCTGGCCATCGGACTAGGGGCTGTTCCACTGGTCTTTCACTTGAGGCGCAGGGAATGAGAAAAGGGGACCAAAGAAATACTACAATAGGCTTCACGAAGCTCTTTCTCCTCTGAGAGAGAACTTGACTCAAATTCCATAGCAGATCTTGTGGGCGCTCAGCTGCTTTTTTATTTTTTTATTTTTTTTGCCTCAGGTTCCTACCATCCCATTTATTGCTTTCTTGGCCTCCTGCTATGGTATTTCCCCTGGAGGAATTTCACTCGCACAAACAGTCCTTCTGCTGTCTATTTTGGTCAGCTCAGCTGGCCTAAAGCCAACAAAACAGTTTCTAAGCCTAGTCTTTCCCAGTTGCCTTGCCTGGAAGAATTCAGAGCTGGTCAGGGAGAAGCAAACCAGGCTGGTTTTAGAGAACAACGTCGGACCTCAAAGGGAGTTGACAAATGGGCTAAGTCAGAAAATCAGCTTGTGAATGACTTCAAATTGCACAGAATATTTCCCAGAAGCTGATCTCCAGCGATCACAATAACCATATAAAATCTCTGTAACAGTTAAAGAAATTTTTTTGACTTTCGTTAAATATGAACCACTCTGGAGGATGCCTTGCTAATGCCACAGGCCAAAGGAGGAAGGTATGTAAAGAATGGAGCCCTGGCCGTTTTGGCTCAGTGGAGAGTGTGGGCCCTGTGACCAAAGGCTCGCAGGTTCCATCCCAGGTCAAGGGCACACACTTCGGTTGCAGCTGGATCAGAGTGGAGATCTTGTCTCCACCCAGACACTTGACCAAGCCATCAGTCTTCCCTACTCCTAACTTCGATCCCATCCTCAGCTCATGACCCTGATGTGTGTCCACAATCTCATCAGGAAGTTAAATTTTTGGCCTGACCGGCTTGGCTCAATGATTGAACGTCAACCTATGAACTAGGAGGTCAGGTTTCATATTCCAGGTCAGGGCATATGCCCGGGTTGCGGGCTCCATACTCAGTTGGGGCATGCAGAAGCCTGCCAATCAATGATTCTCTGTCATCATTGATGTTTCTATCCCTCTATCCCTCTCCCTTCTTCTCTAAAATCAATAAAATTATATTTTTTCAAAAAAGTTAAAATTCCCTTTATTAGCTAAATCTATTATTTCTTTTTTTCCAGAAAATTCCTTGCAAGAGTCACTTGTATTTACTGTCCCTAATTTCTTCCCAGCCAGTCTTTCTTAAACCTGTCCCAACCATGTTGCGCCTGCCCCATCCACACCACAAAAACTGCTCACACCACGTGACCTCCACCTTTCTAAGCCTAATGGTTAATTCTCAGACCTCATCTTCTGCACTGATCTGGCAGTTGACCCCTCTTCCTCCTTGAAACACCTTCTTCACTTGACTCCAAGACATACTTGCCAGGTTAGCCTCCTACCTCTCTGACTACCCCTTGTAAGACTCCTTTACTGGGTCCGCCCCTCCTCAAATTCCAAGTGGTTGAGCTGCCCCAGGACTCAGTCTCCAGACCCGTTTTTCTTCAGTTTTCACATATTTCCTGGGTGATTTCATCTAGTCTCATAGTTTTAAAAAATCAATTAACATCTAGGTTCTACATAATGAGGACTCCCAAATTTATACTTTCAGGTTTGTATATCTGACTGCCTACTGAAGTCTCCACTTGGCTGTATTAGTAAGCATCTCTAGCCCAAACAGGGCTACCGATACCTCATTCTGAGCCTGTCAAACTTCCGCACTGCGGCCGAAACCGGTTTGGCTCAGTGGATAGAGCGTCGGCCTGCGGACTGAAAGGTCCCAGGTTCGATTCCGGTCAAGGGCATGTACCTGGGTTGCGGGCACATCCCCACTGGGAGATGTGCAGGAGGCAGCTGATCGATGTCTCTCTCTCATCGATGTTTCTAACTCTCTATCTCTCTCCCTTCCTCTCTGTGAAAAATCAATAAAAAATATATTAAAAAAAAAAAAAACTTCCGCACTGCGGTGAATGACACTCCATCCCTCCAGCTGCTCAGCCCGAAAGCCGTGGGAGTCATCCTGGATCCTTCTTTGGTTCCACACTCTGCCTTGGAGTCAGCAAACTTTTGGCTCTACCTTCAAAATATATTCAGAATCTGATCGCTTTCCCCACCACCTCTTGTTAACACCCAGGTTCAGGTCCCCATCACCTCTCGCCCGTGTCACTGTGAAAGCCTTCTTCCTGGGGGGGTTCTGACCTGGTCCCTGTTGGTCTTTTCCCGACATGCATCCAGTGAGACCCACCAAACGCAAAGCAAGACACTAGTCCTCTGCTCAGAGCCCTCCAACAGCGTTCCATCTCCCATCAAATGAAGAGCCAGAGTCCCCACAGTGACACCCCGGGCTTGTCTCCTGTGACCTCTCTGACTTCGCTCCTATCGTTCTCTCTCACTACGTCAGCCGCGAGGGCCTCCCTACTGTTCCTAAACGAGCCAGATAAGGCCCCTCTCAGGCAGGGCCTTTGCACTTGCTGTTCTCTCTGCTTGCGTTCTCACCCTGTGTCTCTCACCCCAGATTGAGTATGGCTCTCCACTCTTTCAGTTTTACGCAAATGTCATTTCCCACAGAGGCCTTCCGAGACTGCCCTATGAAATTATACGCCCCCCACACACACATTCTTCCTGTCCTCTATTTTTCTCCTTAGCACTTCTCCTTGCCTAACACCTATTAGTTATTTATTGTCTCCCACTAAGATGTAAGCTTCCTAACGGCATGGACTTCTCTGCCTCACGCATTGATGTACCTCCGTACCGGGCACATAGTAGGTGCTTAGTATACATATTTGTTGAGTGGATGAATGCATGAACCCTAGAGGCTGCAGAGTGGGAGAGCCTATATGGAGCTTAAGAACCAAAAGAGAAAACCTGCAGCTTTGCAGATCCTTTGACTCAGCTGGGATCTGCTCACTAGGTTAGCTTAGCTGATCCAGTGCCAGATGGAACTCTCAACCCACCAGTCACCTCACACAGGCCAAGTGCACAGTCCATTC
>NW_006298628.1:3327478-3331514 GCF_000327345.1 Myotis davidii
ATTTCAATGCCTTTCAGTTAACATAGAGGGTATGTTGGGGGGGGGGCACATTTGAGTCACTCCTGGGCTAGGATCGGCTTCTGACATGAGTGGTGACTTCATTTCCCCTGGGAAGGGAGGGTTGGCTTACCAATTACTTTTTTGAAGGCTGGGAAATTATTTGCTGTTTTCAGACTAATCTGAGACTTCCAATTAGACAATGATCAGGAGCAGAAATATTCCACTTCCAATCACACAGTCCTGCCTGCTGTCTCTTATTCTCTATTCACATTCTCTAAAGAGGCTGCTTTGTCATTCCACCAAGTCCCAAAGGAGAGGCAGATGAGGAAGCTCTAGAAAGAGGACATCTGGAAATGTGCAGGCCCGTGCCTGCTGACTCCTGAGCCACTTTCACCCTGTGGTCGAGAGGAAAAAGGCCACCTAACAGCCTCGGACACACTGGCATCGCAGGCCCTCAGCATCAGAAACGAGTCACCGAGCCAAACCTCTGTCTGTGATGTTCTGGGGCTTCTGGCTCCGCACAGCCTGCGGCTCTGATGTCGAAACAAACTGTAGCTGAGGAATGAGATGTCCAAAGGAAGGATTCCAACAGCTGGGTCTGTAAGCCTGCTCTTCCTGTGACACAAACAGCCCTGTCACCTCAATGCCCCTCAGAGCTCCGCACAGGAGGGCAACAGCAGCGTCTAATGGGCCCTCAGCCCCTTCACACCCCCTGCTCCTGAGCAGAGCTCACCCCGGGCCCTGGCGTGAGGAGTATAGTAACTCCCTGGGCCGCGGGGCCTCAGTGCATCTGAAAAGAACGCTTCCTGGACGCGCAGTGGGCAGCCTCCCCCCACCCCGGCCGAGTGCTGACTCTGAGCCTGCTCCTGGACTCTTCTCAGCCGTAGGAAAATCGGTTTCCACGTTGGAATCCCGTCAACTGGAACAAACCCAACAGTACAACCTGGGAGCCTCTCCCCAAGGGCAATCGCTAATCCCTTTCCTCCTCAGGCTGGCAATGCCCTTGAATTAGTAATGCCCCATGTTTTTACCTTCCTTCCAATAGATAACAGAAAAGTGAGAGCTCCCCACCCTGAGGTCTCCTACAAAAACGCTTCCAGCCAAAAAGAAATCCACTGATAATTTAGGAAGAACTTAAGAGAGAGACTTTCAAATGCGTTTCAGAAATATAAAGATCTCAGCACTGGCTCTATGGATATGAAGGAAGAAATGAAGAGAAAGCATTTCCCCCTCCTTCAACAGGTCTAGAAGTCACACATGGAGTTGCATGTGGATCCAAAACTAAAGCAAAGCAAAAAAAAAAAAAAAACACCAAACAAGCAAAAACGTCAACAGATACATTCCATAAGGAGGTCCAGTCTCCGCCCAGCGTGTGCTGGTTGGGTCCAGCTTGTGGACCAAGTGTTCCTGGTTTCAAACTTGTCGAGAAGTTCACAAATCCCAAAGGGACACTGTCATCCAGTAAACTCGTAAGCAAGTATCGGGGCTTTAAAGAGAGGTTACTCCGAGTCTGCAGTCCACAAGGCTTCAGACTGGACCATGGAATTGTTTACTAGTAAACTCAGAAGTACTCACACAACGATTCCTCCAAACTTTCTGATACTCCAACACCCTTTAAAGCGGTGTTTCTCCGCATCCTTTCTTCTGTGGCCACTGCCCACTCCCTAAATAATCCCTCAGGTTTTCAATCTTTGGAAGTGAGGCATCTAATTTGTGTGTATACAGAGAACAGACGCGTGAAGACAAGTCTTAGAAGAAAATCATACATTTCCATCATAGAAATGGGGGTGAGCAATGTCCAGACAATTGCTGAACCCAAGTCAATATCAGGGTGTATTAGTTGGCTGTAACAGCTTAGAACAGCGGTTCTCAACCTGTGGGTCGCGACCCGTTTGGCGGTCGAACGACCCTTTCACAGGGGGTCACCTAAGACCATCCTGCGTATCAGATACTTACATGACGATTCATAACAGTAGCAACATGACAGTTATGAAGTAGCAACGAAAATAATTTTATGGCTGGGTCACAACATGAGGAACTGTATTTAAAGGGCCAGAAGGTTGAGAACCACTGGCTTAGAATGTCTTCACAGGGCCCTAGTTGGGCAATACTTGCTTAAAGCAAGCTTAAGAGTTGTTACATACCTATGGCAAAGGACCGGTTAGGGACCCTGCAACTTCTCCGAAAGACTGCTACTAATCAACGGAACTAGGAAGTGCAAGGCCAAGACACCAAAATGAACTACCCAGACATTTGCTAAAATCTTCTTACAGCTTCTTCCTTCCTCTGACAGACCTCCAGAGGCCCAGACTTTAGTAGAATCTCATCTGTGTGCTCTAACAGTGAAGTCACACTCTGCCTCCCGAAGTCAGTTCTCCCTGCTGGGGAGTCAGGACAGGACTATGAACTACCTCCGCCTGGGCCTCCTCAGCAGAGAGAAGGTGTCTAACAGCCTCGCTCAGGGGGTTCATATGCCAGAAGAGCGTTTTTTTCCTTCTTGTTGCTGCTTTTCAATGAAGAGGTTAAGCCTCTGTACAACCAAGTGGAAAAACCAGAATTAGAAATCTTACCAATTGGCCCAATGAGACTCCATTTCCAACAGGAAATAATGCCTGTTAGAAGCCACTGGCACACTGACATCATCAGTGTTGTATGACAGATGAGCCCCTTCACCAGACACAGGAATTTAAAAACTCCCTGCAGTCACATTAATGACTGCAGACAACAGGTTTCGTTGGGTCGTTACTCAAAATTACTCCTATGGTGTGGACTCCACCATCATTCCCTCCTTTCAGTCTCTCCGTGAGTTGGCTAACAACCCTAAACTTTCCAGCCCAAAAAATCTTACCCCAAATACCAACTCAACATTCAGCCCTCCGCTGCGACACTGAAAGCCTTGGGGGGGGGGGGGGCAGCACGTAAGTTTTAGACAGTGCACGCCAGTGTCCCTTAAAAGTCATCACCCCTCCCTCTGCAATGCAGTCGGTCGGTGTCACGGAGGACAGCCAGGAACCAATTCACAGACCTAACGGCTCCTGCTTCCCCTTTGCTAGGAAACGACACATCAGTGAGCCAGGAAGCCAACCTCAGAAGAAGAACCAAAGTTCGGGAACATGTGCACTGAGGAAAGCCAGACGGAGTCCCTCCCGATCAAGCTAACTAAGCAACGATTAAACACGACCGTACAGTGGGGCCTTGACTTACGAGTTTAATTCGTTCCGAGACCGAGCTCGTTAACTCAAATTACTCTATCAACTCAATGCAAACATCGGCAGAGAGACAGCTGGTATCTCAAAAAACTCGTTAGTCGGGACACTGGTAAGTCAAGGCCCCACTGTATCTTGGGAATCAAAACCAGTGAAGGCAGGTTTCTCAACTGCCCAGAGAAAAATCAAAACCAGTGAATGCAGTGAAGGCAGGTTTCTCAACTGCCCAGAGAAAACACAGTTCCTTTTCAACTAAAACTCTAAAGCCCCCAGGAGCACAGGCCATGCGCAGGGATGAGGGTGCGGCGGGAGAGAAGAAACGCCCGTTCTGCTTTATTTCTCTCGTGCATTCCCTAGGTTTGTGCCCGGCCTCTGGTGGCCTCTGGGATTCGGCAGGTCCGGGCTAGCTCCGTCTACAAGCCCTTAAACGTCTCTCCGTTTCCGAAGATACTTAGCTGGAGGCTCAGGGATCCCAAGGAAGGAACACATGGCAAGGGTCTGCCTACTCGCAGTCCAAGGCGAGGGGTCCTCTGCCTAGGGAGTGCCCTGATGTCCCGACACCCTCTCTCCAGGGGAGACACTGGCAACCACGTTGGCTTCTAGACCCAGCGGTGTGCATGTGCTTGGCGCCATCTGGACTGCAAGCATCCCTTCCTTGCCCCTCTCTGCACTCGGGCGAGCCCTGAATCGCTGGTGGGCACCTAGACGTCGAGTGCAGGAGGGTCCGTCCTCCCGGCACAGGGCAACCGCGAGGGGGGTCGGTCGCCTCCTCGGAGCAGGCCCAAGCCATAGCCCCAGGCAGGACAGCGCTGGGGGAGCTGGGGGGCGAC
>NW_006298628.1:3331631-3345411 GCF_000327345.1 Myotis davidii
GCCTGACACCGCCCGCCCAGCACCCGCCAATCCCGGAGCCCGCCACCGCCCGAGCGACGGCACTGTTCACCAATAAGAGTGTTGTGCATTGGGGACCGACAGCACTACTAACCAATCAAAGACAGGTATCTAGAGCGACGTTGGTTTGGCCAATAGGCATGTGAAATGTAACTGATGGACGGTAGGAGGCACCAACCGGAAATCTACTCAAGAGTGAGCGACATGTTCGCCAGCCAACTGGAAGAAAGCAAAGTTCCTCCCACGGGGTGGTTGATGGACAGCAACAGGAAGCTGGATGGGGCGGGGCTTATCTTGAGGAGTGGTTTTGTATTGGTCGCGGTTGACCTTCCACCCACCTCTAACCCAGAGGATGAGTGATAGATCTGCCCTAAAGCCAATCACAAGTCCTCAAGGTGAGGCCCTTGAAAAGCCCTGTAAATAGCGTGAAAATTACACCTCCATCCAGAGTCGCGCGGTGTATAGCAGGGGACTCCTGCCCTTCGGCCACTCAGTCCCGTTCCTGGTGAGTGAAAAGCCACCAGCCTTTTATTTAGTCCCTCGCCCTTCATCGCCTCGGGAGAGGGGCATGCGCTCCCAGGCAACTTTGTAAAACGAGGCATTGGATACCAAGCGGGAGTTGGGGCTGCGTGACTTCTGAGAGCGGGGATTACTGCCGCGACCCTCTAACGGACGGCCCCCAGATGCGGGCATCAGAGTCACCTGAAGCTCTGGAAGTGGATTCCGGGGTCTCCACTCTGCAGCACTGGGCACCCCTGGACTCTGCGCTCGAGCCAGCGCCTCGGGTGGACAGAGTTGGTGTCGCTCTTTGGAAGCGGTGCCGCGAACACGGCCCTCAGCCTCTAACCCAGACTGGCCAGGCACCCCAGTGGGGACCCCCACCCTGAACCAGATCACCCTTCAGGGCAAACCAGCTGGCTCGCGGCACCGCTGGCGGATGCCATCCGAGAAGACTTCTCTTGCCCAGGTCTTCCCTGTAGACGTGTAACTTGGGGGGCTGCCTCGAATCAGTGAGAGGAATGCACTCTGCCTTCCTAGCGGCCTTGGCTGGAAGCGGACCCATCCCTCCTGCAGGGAGGCAGGGCGCCCAGACTCTGCGCCTCTGCCCTCATCCGTCCAATGCGGCCCCTTAAGCAGCCTGCACTGTAGGTGGTGACTTTCTTTTAAAACACACACACACACACACACACCCCACAACCCACAGTGAGAAATATGTTGGCATCCTGGGCCAACACACTTATACCCCTATGAGAGTGTATATAACAAAGTTTCCAAAATCAATACTTTTCCCCGATATTATTTATTTATTTATTTAATATGTTTTATTGATTTTTGACAGAGAGGAAGGGAGAGAGATAGTTAGAAACATCGATCAGCTGCCTCCTGCACACCTCCTACTGGGGATGTGCCTGCAACCGAGGTACATGCCCTTGACTGGAATCAAACCTGGGACACTTCAGTCCGCAGGCCAAGGCTCTATCCACTGAGCCAAACTGGCCAGGGCTTCCCAATATTTTTAACCCTTTCTTTTCTCTCTGCCCTTTTCTTTCTTTCCTGGAATTTTAAGAAGAAGAAAAAAAAACACTCATAAAGGGTTGATACAATAAAAATAATATGAAATGCTGAGAATGCCTAACGCACAGGAATTGCTGAATAAATGGTAATAGCCTTCCAGTGCCCTCCTCTCGGGTGTAGCCTTTGAAAAACAAGACTTGAGAAAGAGATCACTCCTCTGAGACCCTCCATTGGTTGGCCCTGTACTCCTTCCTGGGTAAAAAGCCCAAACTTCACTTTTTAGGCACACGAGGTCCTTCACACTCTTTACTTGGGTATGTCATGCTTTATCTCCCTCCTCCATCCCCTTGAACTTCCTACAAATCCTCTCCTTTTGCCTGAAGACATATTCCCCCCTTCCTAAACACTTAACGCTTCTCTCTGCTATTCCCTTCCTACCTAACCCCTCCTTTGTTTTGGTAAACTCCTACGCATCCTTCAAGACTGTGTTCAAAGTCTGGCCTAGCCGGTTTGGCTCAGTGGATAGAGCATTAACCTGCAGACTGAAGGGTCCCAGGTTCGATTCCAGTCAAGGGCATATGCCGGGATTGTGGGCTTGATCCCCAGTAGGGGGCGTACCAGAGGTAGCTGATCAATGATTTCCATCACTGATGTTTCTATCTTTCTCCCTTCCTCTCTGAAATCAATAAAAATATATTTTTTTTTAAAAAAAAAAGAATCTGAACACAAATCCCCCACCCAGCCTTAGCCTGTTCCTCCTCTGAACATTTCTTGGCACAAGCGTGAGTAAATTGCACACTTCTTTTCACTTCTGACTCCCTGCTAGATCTTGAACTGCCGCAGAAGGACTGGCAGGAAATGTTCATTGAGCTAAAGAATGGATATTTGCATACAATCTGCCTAGGACTTGTTTATATAGACCACACATTCTGTTCCCAGGCCATTTTTCAACTTCAGATTGCTTCACTGTCAAGCTAAGGACTCCACCCGGGTTCAGTGACTCAGGGGTTTGGGGGGGGAGGTGGGGCTGAATATCCTGCTGGGCTGCTGCAGGATGAAAGCTGGGGGCAGCTGTGCCTCTCCCACCCCCGGAGCCCCATCAGGGAGACAGCAGAAGTGAAAAAAAAAAAAAAGTGTGCATGTGTGCGCGTGGGAAGACCGGGTGCAAACACTTAAGAAGAATTTGGCAGCAATTTTGAGTTACTTGAATGGTGCTTCCCTTTTGAGAGTTGCCATTTTCTTATTTTTCCTTCATTTCTAGCCGATCTGGCCCCTCTCATACTAGAGGCACAGCCCAGGAGGGGGCCACTTCCTAAGGAGAGGACCCCCTTCTACTTTTGTCAGGACTATTAAAGTCTCTCTAAAAAAAATATATTTTTTTTTTTATTGATTTCAGAGAGGAAGGGAGAGGGAGAGAGAGATAGAAACATCAATGATGAGAGAGAATCACTGATTGGCTGCCTCCCGCAAGCCCCCCACTGGGTACCAAGCCGGCAAACCTGGCACGTGCCCCGACCAGAATCAAACCTGGGACCCTTCAGTCCGCAGGCCTACGCTCCGTCCACTGAGCCACACCGGCCCGGGCGACCATTGAAGTCTTAGAGCATCATCACTTGCAATTCTCACAACTTGTGTTCCCAGAGATGGCTTCTTTCAAAATGGCCCGTCCTCAGCAGGGAAGGAGGGCAGCCAGCCGGCTTCTCAGACCCACTGGAGAGCTTTTGATCCATTCTGAAGTCTGAGTCCCGGCCCAGGCCAGGGGCATCAGAACCGCTGGGCTTGGGACCCGAGTGACAGCAGGAAGCTAGCTGTTCCTCAGGTGACTCCAGCGGGCAGCCAAAGGTTGAGAACCACTCCTTCGCCCAAAACCATCTTCCCACCGGGGGTGCCCAAGTAAATAGTTCACGTGAACAACCTGTACTTTCCACCCCTGCCCACTCCTGCCCCTCCCCTTTCTGCATTTCTCCCCTCCCCCACCCTACCTGCCTCAGTCTGCGGAGCCAGTGCCAGCAGGTGGTTCCTGCTGTGTCTCAACATCAATCGGGGAGACAGCTCTTTCCCCGTGTGTCTGGGGCAGGTTCTCTCTCAGTGATGTTTACCTTCTTGTTTCCACTTTCTTCCTGCTCCCTTTCTCCCCATTTCTAATTTACAAAGCTAACCATTCCCCACCCCTGAAGGCCCCATGTTTATCTTCCCCACCACGGCACCTTCCACTCCCAGCACATTGCCCGACATCTAGGAGGCACTCGGTAAATGTTTGTTGACCGACCGACTGACTGACCATATCCTTCTATCACTTTTCAAGGGCTTGTCCCCTTCCCTTCCAGCCCCAGCTTCTCACACGTCCATTTCTTGTCTCCTTCCCTGACTGCCCCTTACCCCCTTTCCTCTTCGTTTTCCCAACGCTTTTCCTAACATTCCCTTGGTCCTTCTCCTTTCGATGCGGCTGCCTCCATCTAGTTGGTAGCAGAGAATGAGTGTTGATCCCCCAGGATGTCGAGGGCACTAGTGGGAGGGATGGACGGACCCAGAACCCGGGAGGGAGGGATGGACCCAGAACCCGGGAGAGATGGACGGACCCAGAACCCAAGTTTCTGCCCTTGAGAAGCTCCAGACCCCTCTGGGGTCTCCTAGGACGAGCCACACGTTCCCGCTGCTGCCGGACGCCCAGAAGCTAGAAGGGCAGCAGTGTCCCAGCTCCTGACTCGCTGTTGGTCCTCGCTCATGGCCGCGACCCCGGCTTTATTGTTTATTTTTGAAGAGTTACAGCCAACTCAGCCTTCTCCAGGCTGCTCATTCTGCCTTGGGGATTTTCCCAGCAGCCTCTGCTTCTCTCTCTTCCCTCCTGGGGTTGCCTACATTCTCTTCTCTTTCCACCTGCAGAGAAATCAGAGTTGCAGACTTTTGGAACCACCCGGACACTCTCATATTCCCAGAGAAAGATCGGATGAGGCCGACACCTCGTTTAAATCTTGGTTATTTTTTCCCTCCCAGGTTCACCTATTTCGGTTTCCTCCGTCTTCTGTGAGCATTAAAAAAATGGACAGAGGTTGTAAAAGACACCTCCCTCTTATACTGTGGCAGCCACCCCACTCAGCACCCCGGGTGCACACACACACACACACACAGCCACCCCTCCTTTTCCTCGGCCCAGGATGCCCTCTGGACCCATGGACCCATGCCCTGACTCATCACCTCCCTCTGCCCTCCTGGTTCCCCTGCCCAGGCCGATGGCTGTCCACCAACTGCCATGGAATCTTCCAGCAAAGGCATTCCACCCATCCCTCCCCCAGGGTTCTTTCTCCTTCCCTGGTTCTTCCCGCGCCAGCCCCTCTGGGACGAGGGCTGTGAAACTGAGGACGAAAAGGCAGCTTTCCACCCGCAAGAGAGAAGGAACCTTTGGGATGGAAGGCACCGGGCCCCTCAGCCTTTGCATGGCACCACCAGGGGGCGCCCAAGCCCACGGCATCTCCAAAAGCGGAGGCTGGGTGCCCCCACGCCGCCAAGAATAACTGAAATATAGCGTTATATTCCTTTCAAGTGCACAGCATAGCGATTCGATATTTGTATATATTGTGAAATTATCACAACAGATCTAATCACCGTCTGTCACCACACAAAGTCACCTGTGTTGTTTTTTTCTTGCAATGGGAACCTTCAAAGTGCATTCTCCCCGCGACTCTCAAATACCTCATACACAGGGTTCGTAACCTTACAGGGAGGGAGGGCAGGCATGGAAATTCCATTTAACAAGCACGCATTGAGTGCCTACTGTTTGCCAGGCCCAGACCCCTGCTCTGCTTCGCCTGGAAACAGTATGTGGTCCGGCCTCCACCAAGACTCCCTGAAAAGAGCCATTTACTTGCCTCTTGAAGGAATCCTTGCCTACCTATCCGCTTATGTCACCACCTCTGGTAACAGCACCCTCACTCCACTTCAGCCTCTTCCCTGCGCTCAGCCCCTCTCCACCCCTCCCGACCCCGGCCACGGCTCCACATCTGCTCCTCTGACCCCAGCCACAGCGGACTGGCACCTTCCCTGCAGACCACGGAGGGCGGTGAATTTCCTCGGAGTGGGCACTGTCTCCCTCTCTCTTCTGGGTCCCCGACCCTCTTCTGTGGAAGCCCCATCTCTGTTGCCATTACTAGCTTCCTGTTTCCCTAGACGCCCCGAGTGTGGACGGTGTGGGTTCAGGGAGGCCACTGGCTGGGAGGCTGGGGGGCTGGGGGGCTGGGATGGGGAGCCCCACTTCACCTGGCAGTGCCCATCCAGCCGGCAGGGACTCGGGAAGTGGGCGAAGGTGGCGATAACAATAACAATAATAATATTAATAATGACACCGGGGCCCACAAAACGGCTGTGAGGTGCCCTCTAATGATCCCTTATATTTATAGATCTCCTTCTCTTCTGAGACACTTCAGAGCCCTCGCCCAATTAACCCTCCCGCTTCCCTGGGAGGGACAATTAACCCCGTCTTTTATGGCCAGGGGAAACCACGGCCCTGAGAAGGCGATGGAGGTGGCCAAGGCCACAGGTGCATTAGTGACAGCGGCAAGGTGTAGGGTAGCACTCTCTCCTTCCTTCCTACTCTGTCCGGCCCCACGTAGGTAGACGTGTGTGCCCGTGTGCACACATGCGCACACCCACCGTCCATCCCAAATCTGCCTCGCCAGGGACCTCAGCATCTGGGAGAGGCTGCAACTGGGGCAAAGGATTTTGTGCCTGGGGTAACGAGGAGGGACCTCTGGGGTATCTGAGGAGGCCTTCTCGGGGCCAGCGCGGCTCTGCGGGAATCTCTCTGTTCTGTTGGGCAGGCCTCACGCCTGGCAGCGGGCCAGTCAGGACTACGCCTCTCCCAGTGTAAGGACTCAAGAGGAAAGAAATGTGGGGTGTCTGGGGCCCCGTATACGACGTGTCCCCCACGAACAGTGCCCCACAGATGTTCACCCTGAAGAGCAGTGTGAATGAAGGACCCCAGGAACCCCTCCCAGCCCCAGGGTTGGGGATGGCACCGTGATTCCGAGAAGAGGTGGGGCAGCCCTCGAGAGGAAGAGGAGAGCGGCAGTGATCTGGCCTAGAGAAGAAGACACTGAGGCCTGGAGCCGGGAGGAGGAGGGAGACGGTGCTGGGGCTGGTTACTCAATCTCAGCTTCCAGCCCTGGCCCGTTCGCCTCAGCGGATAGAGCTTCGGCCTTCGTGCTGAAGGGTCCCAGGTTCGTTTGATTCCCGTCTAGGGCACATGCTGGGGTTGCGAGCTCACTCCCCAGTAGGGGACGTGCAGGAGGCAGCCGGTCAATGATTCTCATGATTGATGTTTCTCTCTCTCCCTTCCTCTCTGAAATCAATAAGAATATATGTTTTATAAAATCTCAGCTTCCAGGTTTTACTTCACCAGAAAAGTAAAACCGACACAGGGAGAAGCATGCGTCTGGTCCTGAACTTGGGTGTGGAAAGAGGGAATGTGCTTTTGTTTGCAGCAGCAGGGAGCAAGGTTCTCTCATGGGGGAGCTTCCTGCTCATACAAAGCAATGCCCTGGAGCAGGGGGCAGCCCAGGCCGTGAGGTAGAAGTGGGGTGCCACTGGGCTCATACGGACTCTGGTTGCAGTCGGCTTGGATGCCGGGACTGGAGGGGTGCACGTGGGTGAGTCCCCGTTTGGAGAGAAGAGCAGTGGGAGCCGCTGTGAGGCGGCCGAGGCTGGATGCTTCACTCGCTGAGGCTTCTGGTCTGCCCCCCCACCCCCACCCCGCCCCACAGCTTCACCCCTGACTCTCCTCTTGCCTCTGACCCCTGACCCCTGCAGCCAGGGCCTGGGATGGATGGCCCCGCCCCCAGCTCCAGGTTCCCCGCAGAAACTCCCAGGTCCGCATTGCTGAGCGTTTACTAGGGCTCCCAGCTGGGTCCCACCTTTGATCTGGCTTCAAAAAATAAAAAGCCGTCCCAGGAGAGCAATTTTCCCCGGCCTGCTGGGGAGGGAGGCAGGCTGGAGGCAGGTCCTGACCAGCCCGGCCCACTCCTCCTGGAGCCTGAAGTCTGACGCTGGTGGCAGGAGGGCTGAGGGCCACGGGAGTGAAGCCCTCTCCCCTCTCTGGCTTCCTCCTCTCCCCGCCAGAGCGCCCAGCTCAGGCTAGGCTCCCAGCCCGACCGCCTGCCACCCAGGAGGAAGGACGGTCCAGCTGCTCCCCTCGCCAACTTCCCCCACACGGGGCTCCCCACCCCAACCTCTTGCCCATTGGGCTGGGCGAGAGCAGCGCCCAGCTTGGGAGGCCAGTGTGTCCCTGCCCGCTCCCCCTGCGCCCCTGGCCCGGTCCTGGGAAGCGCTGACTGACCTCAGGGTGGGGCCTGGCCATGGGCACGTCTGCCCACCTGCTGGGCACCTGAGACATGACTCAGGTGGCTGTCGCAGAGCCAGCTCTGGTCTTGGACGAAGGGGTGGGGAGCGGAAGGTCAGGCTGGAGAGAGGTCAGCCTTTTAGGGTGCTCCCTCCCCATTCCTCTCCCAGCAGAGCTTCAAGGCCCCGGCCCAGGATCTCCATCTTCCCCAGCAGGAGCCCCGCCCCCTCCCAGTTCAAAGGCTCTGGCTCCTCACCTGTCCCAGATGCTTCCCGGCCCTTTTAAGTGGTGAGCAGCGCAGCCCTCCCCCACCCAGCGAAGTCCCGGGCTTCTCCCTGCAGGTGCCGGGAGCCTGGGGGACCCGGGTGATGGGGCGCAGAGTCCAGCGTCTGAGGGGAAGCAGAGACACACGCTCAAACCCAGCTAGCTGCCCCCAGGGATGTGGAGCCCTGGACACGCGGCCATGGACCCACTTGCTAATCCTTCCTTTGGGGGAAGGAGCCAGGGGTCCAGCCCCAGGGAAAACTGCAGCTGGTTTACGGGGCAAGAACTGAGGCTCTGGCGCTGGTGCCGGGCACCTTCTGAAGCTCCTGAGAGTCACAGGGCTTTCTCTGTGCTTCCTGATTGTGCCATCTTTGTCTCCCTTCAGTGAGACTCCAGCCACACCTACACACTCCCGAAAGCACTCCCTCAATATCACGACTCTTCCAGAAGCGGCCTGAAGCCACCCACACTCCTGCTCCCACTTCCAGGCCGCGGCTGCCCCCCCTCCTCCCCTCACCTTGCCCCAGGCACCTCTCCCCGACCTGGGGCAGAGAGGAGAGTCCAGGGTGGGGGAGGAAGTTGGGAGTCACCTAGTCTGCAGGTGGGGCGGGGTCCCCATGGCGATACCATCTTTCTGGCAGCTCCAACCTGTTCTATTGGTGAGCGAGTTTTTTTTTTTTTTCCTAGAGGAGAAAGGTGAAGGCTTCCGTGGGGAGTTATTCCGGCTCTCAAGTGTCCTTGCAGCTCCCCAGGCCCCTCCAGGCCTTGTGCAAGAGCTGTAAATCTCTCACCACCCACAGGCCTGGGGGGGCTGCTGCTGGGACTTTCATGTCGGGAGGTTTTATGCGTTTGCTCCCCTGTCAGGCTCCACAGCTCCTGCCCGGGGCCTCTCCCCAGCCTGTAAAAATCCAGTCCCATAAATCTTAGCTGCCCCCCTAAGGGCCAAGCAGTGTTCCTCCCACTCCACCCCCACCCCCAAGCATCCCTCCCCCAGGAGAGATAGCAGAGCAGTGGCAGGAACGGAGGCGAAGGGCTTCCCAGGAGGGCCGCAGTTGGGTGGGGCTCTCTGGGGCCTCCTGGGCCCGGCTTCTCTGCAGCAGCTGCTGCCTGGTGGGTTTGGACATTGCAACCGAAAGGTCCCCTGCGGCCGCTTCCAGCGCTGGAGGGGCTCCTGGGGGGTCTCTGGTTGGGAGGCCCTTGGCCTCGGTGGCCTGCTAGCATCCACCTGAGCCTCCTGAGACAGGTGGCTGTCTGTCTGCCAAGCCCCCAGGTGTAGTCAGAAGTGGCAGGCAGCCCAGCGACTATGCCACTTTCCTGGATCCAAACGGGGAGCCTGGAGAATGGGAAGGGGATGCTGTGGCTGAGACCTGGAGGGGTCCCGGGTGACGTGTAGGGGGTCCGTGAGTTCCATAGTAAAACACAGTTCTTAACTTCCCAGTCTGATGGAGGAGACTGGGCATTCCCCCAGGACTGGGCCAGAGAGAAGGGGGTCAGGCTGCAGGCGCTGGGGTGAGTCTCGGGGCTGGGCCAGGAAGGGAGAGATGGGCTTGTGCCTGGGGACCTCTGGCTGGAGACGGGGAACACGGGACTCACCTACGAAGGAGGAAAAGGTGGGAGCTGCAGAGGGACAGGGCGTCTCCGGTGGAGGGAACAGTCTGTTCGCAGGTTCCCAGCGGGAGAGGATGCGGCCTGGGCAGGAGCCCAGAGCAGTTTGTCAGGAAGGTGAGAAGCCTGTGCCTGGCTCTGCCCGTCCTGGAGTCAGAGGTGAAACTGAAGGTTGGGAGCGGCCAGGTGGGCACTGGGAGAGAGGGCAGGCAGCGAATCTCGCTTCTGGAAGAGAGGACACCGGGAAGCCCGCATTCTTAGCAAATGAAAGTCATCGCACCCACCCCTCCCCATCCCACCCAGGCCCAGATTCAGCCTGACTTACATCCCATCTCCCTGTTATCACTGTCAGGCCAAGATAGTGCTAGTGGCCACCATTTATTGAGCAACTTCCTGCATGTTAGGCACTGCTCTAAGCACTTTACATGTACTCATCCCACTTTACAGATGAGAAAACTGAGGCACGGGGAGCTTCTTGGCTGAAAGGAGAGGTGGCCACCCAGGATCACCCAGCTGGATAATGGCCCAGTCAGAATTCCAACTGCAGAGCCCGGGTCCTCCACTCTGCCCTCTACTGCCTAGGACCTGCTCTGTACCCCCTCCGGGCGCCCACAGAAACCAACGGGGGTGCTGGCCCCTTTCCTCAGGAAAGGAGCAGCGTGGGGAACTTGTTCTGATCCTCTCAATCCGCTTTGCCTCCTGGGGATTGCCCACCTCTGAAGCAGCACCAGGGACTAGCTGCTGCCTCCCTCCCCATGCCCTGCAGCCGCTAGCACCCAGCAACCATCAGGAAACTGGGCAGCAGCAAAAGTGAAACTGACTCAGCTGGTTTCCCACCCCCCACCGAGGGAAATGGGGAGCAGCCTGGGCTGGACAACAACCAATTAGGCACTTTTTATTGCTCACGCCGCTGTCATAATCCTCGGAACTTGGCCAGGAAGGAGAGGAGGAAATGGGAAAGGATGGAATTCCAAGAAGCCTTCAGCGTTCATCCCAGCCGTTCCCCGCTGCCAGGTGGGAGAGCCCCGCTGCCGTCCAGGAGAACTCCAAGCGGGGCTGCAGCCCTGGGCTCTGTGTCTCCTGAGCGTCCTTCAATATCAGAAAGGGGTTTTCCCCCGGCTGGTGTGGCTCAGTGGTTGACCCATGAACCAGGAGGTCATTTCAGGCTCGATCCCCAACAGGAGGCGTGCAAGAGGCAGCCAATGGATGATTCTCTCTCATCGTTGATGTTTCTATCTCTCGCTCCCTCTCCCTGCCTCTCTCTGAAATAAATAAAAACATTTTTTTTTTTAAAAAAAGAAAGGGGTTTCTCCAGTCCTTTGTTCCAGCAACTCAGGGAAGAAGAGGAATCGTATCTCTGTTCCCAGAGCAGAGTCAGCAGGGAGCAGGCACCCGCAGGGTTTCGGAGGCCTCTGTGGTGCCTCTCTGCACGGTGGCTCAGGGCTCAGAGGATTACAGGTGTTTCTAGTACAATCTGACTCTCAGGCCAGTCGCTCTCGGAGGACAGTGGTTTTGTCTCCCTCAGACTGAACACTCCTCGAGACGGTGTCTTCCCAGAGCGGGCCATGCCTCACTTGTCCCCGGCCCCTTCCTTCAACCGCCCCGGGCAGAGCTCTGTCCACGGTGGGCCACTCCTGCTGTCCATAGGGCAGTGATTCTGGCCTTGACCCCAAGGGGGCTACATCCTGGTTAGGAAGTGCCACCGTGGCCTTTCAGAACCTCCATGTTCTCAGCTGTGAAATGGGGTAATAGAGCCCACCCGGGGTTGTGAAGGTGAACACCTGGCCCACAGCCAGGCCTTTGTACGTGACAGCTCTTATCGGCTTCTTGGGAATCTGAGACTCCTTCCAGCAGAACACAGGACGGGACTCCAGGAACCCAGGCACCGAGGGGTCGCCCTCAGAACGCCAGGGGCCGAAGCTAGCTGGCCTGGTGGCTCTCTGGGGGTCTCCGGCTGAGACCCAGGTGGACAGGTGAGGTCCATTATCTCTAAGAAGGAGCCAGGAGGGCTGTGGTCAGCATGGGCAGCCTCAAAGACCTGGCGCAGAGAGCGTAGCCATAAAAGTGGGCATGAAGTTAGGACCCAACTGTCTCCGCGGAGCGGAGAGGAGCAGGGACTGTGCATCTCAGAAGACCAGGCAGGAGTTTGGTGGCGTCTATGCCAGGATGGCAGTGGTTTCGAGCCCCACAGAGATGCTTGGAGGGTGGTGGAGGGCTGGGCATGGGCAGGGGATGGACACAAAGACCTCTCCCAGATCAGGGATTCCAAAATCTCCTGAAGGAGGGGAGAGGACAGAAGGTGAAACCACACCCAAGCTGAACACGCACCGTCTTCTCTGCCAGGTTAGAGACACGCCCCCAAGTTCAGAGTGGTCCATATTGCCCCTCTCTCAGGGGGAAGGGGACCTGGGGGGCAGCTGCTTCCAGGGGGAGCAAGGCACTGCCTCCTCAGCCAGTTCTCCCCTGCTTATGGACCCTGATGGGGCTGAACGCATTGACACTTGGCCTGGAGCCAGGCCCTCAGGCAGGTGGGGCGGGCGGAGTGGGAGGAGGAAGGAGCACCATGACCTTACAGAAGAGATAGCCCCGACCCCAGCGCCCTGGGTATTGGGCCGGGAGGCAGAAGCCAGCTGGAATGGGGAAGTGCGGTGGGAGGAGGGGCTCTGAAGCTCTTGGGAGAATCTGGAAGGAAAATGCTCTTTTCTTCCTTTCCGAGTTTCAGTTTCAACGCGAAAGTCAACTCCACGGGAAAGCCTCTCTATAAGCCCACGACTGGCTCCCTGCCCCCCTACCAGCCCCCCGGCCCCCCGCCAGTGCTGGGGTCCTGTGACCAGGCTGCAAGCGGGTCCCCAAGAAGAAGACACAGTCAGGGAGTGGCTGGTCAGAGAGGGGAGACAGGGTTCTTGACCACAGAGGTTTCCCAGACTGATGGGGGAGACAGGGCGCATTCCTGACCCTCCGTCAGAGCCCGGGACCAGGGACAGATAGGGAATGAACGGACTGCTGAGGTGGTGCTAGAATGGAAGGGCATCTAGGGAGGGGGCTGGGTGCGGCTGTTGGGACAAAGAAGGGAGGGAGGCCAGGGAATGCCATTTATCCTTAAGCTCTGCCCCTTTCTCCAGAGAAGAAACTGCCCGAGACTCTACAGCACATCTGAGCCAGGATTCTAAGCCCCCCTTCCCCCCAGGGTTTGGGGAGGGTGCCAGGATGAAATGCAGAAGGTGGAGGAGGCGAGGGCTAAAGGGGTGAGTGGGAGAGGGCGGGGAAGCTTGTCATTTGGGTGAAATTCCTCCCTGGCCCATGGATGACCCAGAGCCACTTAAAGGAAAAGGAGAGAGAAGAGGCCAGTTGAACAGGTCCCGGTGGCCGCAGTGAGTCAGGGTGCCGGCCGTCTGATCCTTGGAGCCAAATCTCCAATCTCTGGGGCTTTAAAGGCTCCTTGTGTCTGGCCTCAAAGCCACCGCCTCCCAGTAGTGATCTGCCCCCTCCCTCTCCTCCTTCCCTTCACGCCCCTTTGCTGCTCTCTGCTCTCTGACCCCAGAGCCTGAAGGACCCCTTCTCCCTGGGAGGCTGAGTCACTTCTCCCCTTACCCAAATTTGGGGAAGACACGGATAAGGAAACGGCAGGATGAAGGGGCGATGCAGCTGGGCACAGGGCATGGGGGCCAGAGAAATCAACGCTGTCCAGCTAATGGGAGGCCTGGCTGCTGGTCCCCCTCCAATAGGCACGTGGAATTTAACCCTTTGTAAGGGGCGGGCCTGTGTAGAGTGTGTGGGCAGACAGTGAAGGTGGAGAGAAGGAGGAATTAATATGGGCCTCCAGAGCCCCTTTATGTGGGTGCTAATTGCCATTAGAGCAGCGGTTCTCAACCTGTGGGTCGCAACCTCTTTGGTGGTCGAACAACCCTTTCACAGGGGTCGCCTGAGACCATCCTGCACATCAGATATTTACATGACGATTCATAACAGTAGCAACATGACAGTTATGAAGTAGCAACGAAAATACTGTTATGGTTGGGTCACAACATGAGGAACTGTATTTAAAGG
>NW_006298628.1:3345571-3349754 GCF_000327345.1 Myotis davidii
GCACCCTACTGGGATATGCCCTTGACCCGAATCGAAGCCAGAATCCTTCAGTCTGCAGGCTGAAGCTCTATCTACTGAGCCAAACCAGCTAGGGCTCCTCAGGCATTTTCCAAGTTAAGACTCTTGGCCCGCCCAACCTCTCAGTAGGAAGGACCTAGATGGCCTAGCCAGTGGTCGGCAATCTCATTAGTCAACAGAGCGCACATCAGATATTTACATGACGATTCATAACAGTAGCAACATGACAGTTATGAAGTAGCAACGAAAATAATGTTATGGTTGGGTCACAACATGAGGAACTGTATTTAAAGGGCCAGAAGGTTGAGAACCACTGCATTAGAGGAAGGAAATACTGCAGGGGGACAGGACCCTTCAGCTCTGGGTCTGAACCTGTGGGGACATCAGGGAATTCCCATTAGCCCCTGCTCTGGATAGGTCCAAGTCGGGCCAGCCCAGGGGATCTCCTTGGGTATTTTCTTAAAAAAAAAATTTATATATATTTTATATAAATATTAAATTTATATATAATTCAGAGAGAAAGGGAAATTCATGGGGTGGTCTCCTTGGCAGAGCCAAAGGCTCCCTAGAGCCTGTCCGAGCCAGGATGGGGCATGGCGGGGGAGGGGGGGTAAGGAATGGGATGTGTACTGTTCGCTCTGTTGGAGGAGAGGAAGGAAGAGGGTGTCTCTTGAGCTCCTGGACACTCGCCCCCAGCTCACAGGCGTTGGCACCCCCAGCCTGCGCCCGACTGGCTGGGGGAGCTCAGACCTGGCTGAGCCCCAGTCGCAGGAGGGAGGGAAGACAGTGGCGAGGGGGTGGGATGTCTCTTCCGCCTGGTAGATTAGTGACTCTGAGACAGGAGAGGGCCTGTCACCAGGCCCATAAATAAAGCATCTGCGTCTCTCCCTCCATCTGTGTTTATCTGTCTGGCCTCCCGTTTCCGGGACAGGGGATGTCTCCGCACCCCCAGCATCAAACGCCTGGCGCTGGGCGGGAGGCGGGGCAGCCTCCCTTGGCCTCCGCTCTCAACCTGTTTCTGCTTCCTCAAATCCCTTCCTCTCAGCCCTCCCTCTCCTGCCCAGTCACTGATTCCAAGAGGCCTCTGGGACGGTGGACGGGGGAGGTGGGGTTGAGAGCATGGTCCGGGGTCCCGATCAAATAGCTCTGCCATCTCCTCTCAGTGCTCATCCTTGGTGGCCTCCAGAGAAGGTGCCCTGGGGCCCAGAGGGAGGGGAAGGGAGGCCGAAGTGTCCTCAAGGAGCAGCGCCAGGGGAGGGAGGCAGGCTTGCTCCCTAGTGATGCTCCGGGACCGGGAGGGGCCTCAGGCAGAGAGCCTGGTGCACCCCCCCCACACACACTCCTCCCAGGATGTAGTGGCCACAGGAGAAGACCCTGCCTCTCCCCTCCACCCTCCTCCCCTCTCTCTGCTTTCTCAGGCCCTAGGCAAGTCCAGGCTGTTCTTAGAACCCAGGACATGCCACCAGGGCTTTGTAAAGTGTGGTCCTCAGGCTACTTGCATCACATCCCTGAGAAAGGGAAGGGGAAATGCTTTCCTGAATGCACATTCCTGGGCCCCACAGACGTACGGAGTCAAGAGGGGCTCAGGACCTTTCATTTTAATGAGCGTCCAGGGGATGCTGGTGCAGTTCGGGCTGGAGAACCACCCCCTGTGCTATCAGAGGTGCTATCAGGCTCCCTTGTTCTCCTTTACAATCTCGGAGCCCAGCACAGTGCCTGGGACACGGTAAGTGTTCCGTTCCATAGACATAGGGAGATGGAATGCATTTCTAGACGGCGAACGCCCCTTCTTTTGCACCAGGCCTCCTTCCCTGGCCTCTCCAACAGCCCCAACCTCAAGCTCTTGCTTTCTGCTGAGGGTAATGCCAAAATAGTTCAGCCAGAACCGCCGGTGTCACATATCACAGGTGACCCCCAGCGTCACATGGACTGGCACGCACAGAAACACTCTAATGGTAGGGATTGCGGGTGCCAGGGCAGGTTGGGAGGCGTCTCTCGCTGGGGCAGGTGAGGCCTCTCAGCTCTCCCCTGATGCCACATGAGGCGCCATCTCCGTCACCCACCCACTGGGAGCAGTGCTGGGGTACAGGGCCCCTGTGCCCAGAGCAAGGAGTGGCAGGAGTCAGGGAAGGGGAAAGTCACAGAGAAGGAACATGATCAAAACTGCATGACCGAAGAGCCAGCGCCACGTGAGGTCTGAGGCAGAGACGAGCACGCCTGCTGCACACTCAGGGTTTCCCAGAGGGCCAGGCCATCCAGGCGGGAACTCGTGCACGGTCCCTCCTCCTCTCTAAGCCTCCGTTTTCCTGAATGCAAACGAGCACCTCTTGAAAGAGAACCATGGCTCTTGCAGATGTGGCGTCCCCTCCTTGGGCCAGGGCCAGGCAGGGCCAGGGTCACCCCATGTTGCCGCCTCTGGTTTGCATGGCATTGCTTGGGCTGGACCACAGTGCAGTGGGCGAATGAATAGAAAGTGCTGGGGCTCCAAGGTAAGGAGTCTGCCTGAGGCGAAGGTAAGAGAGGATGTGGAGAGAAGCACAGGAAGGGGGTGCCTGCAGCTACAGTGAGACCTCCGACCCCGTCCCAGGCACACTCTGCTGGCCTTTCCAGCTCCAAGTAGGAAGGCAGCCTAGGACTGTGGAAGCCCTCCCACTGCCCTCCCAGGAAGCCTGGAAGGGAAGGGAGCAGGGACCGAGGTGTCTGGGGGTGGTCAGGAAGCTCTGATGAAGGGCAGTCAAGCAGGGTCCCAGGACCCCCACCCCCCCCCAGGGCAGCAGGAGCCTGGGAGCGGGATCCATGAGTGCAGTAACGCGGGATGGCAAGCTGAGATGATGGAGGCTGGAGGCTTGGGAGAGGAGGAGGAGGAGACAGATGCCAGGCCAGAGTTTGCTGAGGGAGGAAGAGGCACAATCACCCGGGCAGGAGGGGGGGATGGCCGAAGCTGCCACCCTGGCCATCACTGGGGTTGGAGGGGAAGCTGAGACATGGGCCAGTGGAGGCGGGAGAGCAGGCTATCTGGGTTGCTCCCCTGTGGTGGGTAGAACGTTCCCTGCCGAACCCAGGCTCGGGCAGGTCAAAGAGGCAGCGACCTGGACCTTAGAGAGAAGTGCTGGTCTGAGGGCGGAGCACAGGGCCACCTGATGGGAGCTCTCGGTCCCTAGGACGAGCCCAGGTCTGTGGGAAGGAAGCCTGCCGTCCAATGAAGGGGACAGCATCCTTGCCTCTGGCCTCCAGGGGCGGTGGGGGCACCACTGGGCACTATACACACTGAGCCTTCCAGAGGAGGGGGACCCCAACGTAAGGTAGCAATCAGCTCAGCAGGCTCAGCAGGGGAGGCTTCCTGAAGTGGATTTTGAGGGAGGTTTTGAAGATGGAGAAAGATAGGGGTTAGGGGTCCCTCCTCCGTTGGCCTGGAGCAGTGAGGGGAGTGAGCTGGCGAGGATGAAGCGGGGACAGCTGGCACAGAAGCCTCTGGGCAGCAGCCCTGGACGGCCCTGGTGCAGGGGAGACCCCACGTACGGAAGAGCCCTGTTTCAGGGGAAGGCTGAGAGGAGACATGACTTGACCAGGGTGACCCCGCTCCTGGGAGGCAGAGCTGAGACCAGAGACCAGAGACCAGATCTGCAGGCTCCTCTCGTCCCCGCCCCGCTGGCGAGCTGACAACCTGGGCTGCTATCAGAGGGCCTCCAGCGCGGGGCCACCTTCCAGGCGGCTGTTAGAACCGGGAAAGTACCTGACTCTCCCAGAGCCTCTGTTTCCCCATCTGTACTTTGGGCCCTTTCATGTAAGGAGGGGAAAGTCCTTTGCAGGGAGGTCCCACGTGAATGCAAGGTCCTGGCGGGACCTGCTAGCAGTTTTCCTGTAGGAACAGGGGTGGCTGGAGCCGGGAGAGGAGGGGCAGCAGAGGCCGGAATACCCCCCTCGGATCCCGGTGCTCTACTTCCCAAAGGGCCCAGTCTCAGGATTTTGGGGGTCCGGGGTGGGGAGATGACTACTTTGCATTTGATTTGCATATCAATGGTGTGAATTCCAGGCCTGGCCGCTCGCTCTGGAATCTCCCTGGCTCCTGCTCCCTCCTCTGTGGTTTCCCCACCTGTCTGAGAGCCTCCTGGTTGCCAGTTGTGTGGCCACGCTGGGGAAGGGGGTGGGGACGGGGGTGGGGGTG
>NW_006298628.1:3349815-3359782 GCF_000327345.1 Myotis davidii
GCCCTCCCCTGCCGCCGGGGGGCTGGCGAGAGGGGTCCCTGCACCCCTACCCTCCTCGCCCTCTGCAGAGGCCGGGGCCTGGGCGGCAGTGGGCCGGCAAAGGGCTGTCCCCTCCCACTGGAGCCAAATAATTGCCTCCTGCTTTGTTGTGTGGTGTCTGGGGCCCGGGGCCTCTCATTTGTGGGGACGTGCTGTGGCGAGAGCCTCCCAGCGTAATTACCCTCCTCCCATCGCCGCCGCCGCCACTGAGCCTCCTGCGTCCCGTCCGCGGGGCCTTAACATTCCCTGCAGCCCGGGGGGTCTGCCTCTGGGACAGGGGCCTTTCTGGTCTGAAGACATCCCTCCCTACCCTGTCCTCCTCCCTCGGGAGCCAGACCGGGGACGGGGCCCTGGGCACGCGCCTCGCCTTGCGCAACATCTGGACAGGAGACACACCTGTCCGGACTCGTCCCCAGTTATGGCTGGAGCGACCTGCAACCCTGATACCTGAGAGAAAGCACTCCACTCAAGCTTCTATTCCTCCCCCCGCCCCCTTTTCCTATTTCTCAATCACCAGTTTATCTATCTGCTGGGAAGGACAGGAGGAAGAGAGGATGAGAGATAGTGCGTTCCTGGCGCACTCACACACCAAAGAAGAAATAGACTTCAGCTAAGAAACAGACACGGAGGAGCCACAGAGAAGGCCGCTGTAGAGAGCCTCAGGCACACACGGCGACAGGGACACGGAGCTTCCCGCTTCTCTTAAATCGAGACAAAGTTAGAAATAGAAAAGGCAAGATATGTATTAAACCTCGTGTGACTCTTGGAGAGAGTCCCTTCCCTCCCAGGCCTCCTGGGGCTTGCAATGCCAGGGCTGCCACAGTCCTGGGCTGCCTTCGCTGCTTGGAGCTGGAAAGGCCATGTTTATTAAACCTTGTGTGACTCTTGGCGTTAAATGAAGGCTGGCATTGAGGATGGAGAAGGACAGCGAGGGGCACTGGGATATGCCAAGACTCTTAAGTTATGAGGAGACAGTCACGGGTCACAAAGGTTTGCACGTAGTAGGTGCTCCATCAACTGTAACTGGTGGTAGAGGACCCCTGTCTCCTGTGACCAGAACATGAACATTTAAATGGCAGCAATAGGGATGTCAGGTGGACTTCCAGAGGAGAGACTTTCCAAACAGAAGAACCATTCGTCATCAACAAAGACCCTACTCTGTGCCAGACACTGTTCTGGGTGCTTCTGGCACAATTATGGCGCAAACGATCCTTGGGAACACTTGAGGTTATGGACGCTGCCTGCTGGGAGGTAGATCAGAAAAGCACAAATTCCTCTTCTCGGGAGGTTTTAGGGGTGCTACTTAGACACGAAGGGTGCAGGGGGTCCTGGATTTTGCCAGAAAACTAGGGAAGGGGAGCTCTAGCTCCAGGTTATGGAGACCATCTATCTCGCCAGTGGAGACCAGATCACCCGTGGTGCACCCACTGAGTTCAGAGCAGGGAGGGTGCATCCCCCCTGAGGTCACAGGTCACAGGCAGAGTTTCAGTCTCTGGGATGGCTGTGAGTTCTGGGGTACCAGCTGGGAAACCCAGGCATTAAGGGTCTCTTCTCATCCAGATAAGGTGAAGTTAGGAGTAAGCTCCTTCATTGGGGGGAGGGAAACACAGCAAGCTTAGGATCCTGGAAGGTGATCTCATTTCTCCCTCAGTCTGGAGGCAGGTCCCTCTTCAAAGAACTCTTCATCGCCCTCCTGGTTCTCCTCTCACTCTTCGGAGGACTTCTCTTGCCACCACTCCCCCACCCCCACCCCGCATTGGGGATTGTCCCGAAGGTCCACTTGAAAGCCCTCTCCCTCATTAGCAACAGGGGAAAGCACTGCTTCCTGTCCTTTTCAGGGTGGAGGATGGACAAGGAAGCAAGGCTGTCATTTGCTGAGGTGGGGACACAAGCTCCTCCACAAACATCCCTCCACCTCTCCCCAGCTACCTCTTTTAGGCCCTGCAGCAGAGGCAGGAGATGAAAGGGACAGAGCTGACCCTGAGGGGAGGGGGGGAGAGCAGGTGGGACCTGACTGGGAAGGATTTCAGGAGCAGATAGAGGGGGTGGGGCAGAGGAGAGCAGGGATTCTGGCAATCTCATTGGTTCCCTTGGCATCAAAGCATCCATTGGCTTCAGCACAGTAGGACCCATTAGTGTGTTTGTGTTGGGTATTGTGGCGGTGGTAGGAAACTGGGTGCAGAACCCTAATATACCAATGTGTTGACTCTGCACAGCTTCCCATTCCTCCTTCCCACCCACACACAAAGGCAGCTAAATCCTCCAGAGTCTGCCCTCGCCGGGTCTCCATTCTGGAGCGACCCCTCTGATCTTCCAGCTGAAGAAAGAGACACATGTGAGAGCCCCTTAAAGGAATCATAAAGCAAAGATCGGGCCTGACCTGTCAAAACACTGTAATGCAAATGTTTACAAAGGATGACGTGCATATAGGAAAGTGTCACGCGCAGAGGGCAGCAGTAAATCGTGAGTGGAAAATGGGATGCATTTGCGCCGAGTGATCACACCTGGGCACCCGGTGGGCAGCTCAAGGATCAGAACATAGCCCTACCCCAAAGCCCTTGATGGGTCCCCTTCTGGTTACTAACCACACCCCCCATCCCCCAAGGGTAACGGAATCTCTGTTCTGACTTCAAAGGGCATAGATGTTTTTTCACCTGTTTGTTCCTCCTTATAAATGGAGTCACATCCTGTGTGTTATTGTATCTGGCCTCTTTCCCGCCACATGTCTGTGACATTCATCCTTTGCTTGACTTTGAACCCGGCTGTGGGGGGAGGAGTGGGATGTATCAGAGGTGCTCCCCTTTGGGTCTCAAACTCTGGCTCGCAGAGATCCCTTTCAGAGCACCCCGCCCCTTTACTGGTGCTCTAGACTCCCAGGTTCCAAGCAGGAGGAACACCCTGGAAGACCTTGTCCTCTCGGGGCTCCTATCCAAGCTGGGATCTGGGAACCACGGGTCCCAGACCACACCCCTCCAAAGGGACTCCAGAGGAAGTCCCCAGCCGGGCGGGGTAAATTAGATGGCGCTTTGAGATCTCAGGATGAAAGGACTGCCCAGGGCCATTGTCCTTGGCCTCCTGTCCAGCGTGGTGGGGGAGGGGAGGGAGTACCCTGTCCCCTCAGGCTCCAGGGATGGGCATCAGCCTAGTGGGATTGGCATTGCCAGGCTCCGGAGGGTTTTTGTTCTGAAAAGCTCCTGTCCAAAGAGGCAGGGAGCCCAGGCCTGAGATATTGGGGAGTGGGGGACCCAGGGCCCAGGCCCCAGGGTCTGCCCCCCACCTCCCGGGCAGCGCCCAGACAGCCCGGCTCTGGTGCCGTGTGTGGTTTCAGGATAAGCTGCCGATGCCACCCAGAGCGCCCTGCTGACAGACAAGGATCTCACCCGCTTTCAAAGACGCCCTTTCATCTGCCAGGGCTAATTACACCTGCAGAGCGGAGGAGAGGGCACTGGAGCCAGCCCCCTCCCTCTTCTCCTGTCCCAGCTCCCAAGCCCCCTGCCTCGGGAACCCATCTCCTCCCTCCCTTCTGCCAGTTTTAAAGCTCTGGCGGCAGCCTGGGCACCTGACAATTATGGCTCCTCTAGTGACAAGTGGCCCTGTCTCCTGGGAAGGTGGGCTTGTCTGTGTAGCTGAGGGTCTGGGTGGCATCAGGAGGGCTGCTGAGAGGCACTGGGGAGCAGATGAGGGCTCATGAGTGTGAAAGTTCAAGTCTGTGATGGAGGCAGTTTAATGGAAGCCAGGAGTACTTGGCAGCTCTGTGCTGGAATCCGGTTTCATTATTTTATGAGCTGCATGACTGGGCTTCTCACTTATTTGAGCCTCAGTTTTCTCTCCTATAAAGCGGGGATACCAGTACCCACCCCACAGAGTGGCTGTGAGGAATAGGGGAGCCGATGCATCTAAGGGCTTAGCCTTTGGCAGGGGCTTATTGGGGCTTGGGGGAGATGGCACTTCACGGGAAGGCTCTTTGGACTCCCAAGGCTGTGTGGTCTCCATAGGACACGAAGTTTATTCTTCTTCCAGCTCTTAATGCCCTGCTTTGTGACTGCGTACGTACGAGTCTCCTATCACCTTGCAAACAGACTCCTTGGTGCCGTGTTGTATCTGTCTCCAGCCCAGCACTCAGGGCAGAGCAGGTGCTCACTACACCATGAGCTGTCACGGGGGTGGAGTGTGTGGTGGAGGCACATGACTGAAGGGCTCCCCTGGAGTGTGGGGGAGACTCTGAGTCAGCATGAGTGTATGTGTGACCGTGTGCACCACAGTGACACACTGAGAGGGGGTACGTGTGTGTGGGTGTGTGCACAAGTGGTTACTGTGGGCGTATGAGGGGCAGAGTGACTCCACAGCGTCTGTCTGAGTTCCGGTCTGAATGAGCCTCTCGGTGAGTGATGACCTATGAGGGTGTGTGGACTGAAAATGTGTGTGCATGTGTGTGTGTGTGTGTGATATGGCAGAGGATCTACATGTGTGATTGCATGTGAAACTCTGAGCAGGAGGAGCTGTATCCATCTGTGTCTGGGGGGTTGAGGGGCGGGGCACATGGCTGTCCCTAAGGGTCTATTTAGGGCTTCCAGTGGTAGTGAGCTTTTCTAAAAAATATATTTTTTTTGTTGCCTTCAGAGGGGAAGGGAGAGGGAGAGAGAGAAACATCAATGTTGAGAGAGAATCATTGATTGGCTGCCTCCTGCAAGCCCCACACTGGGGATCAAACCTGCAACCCGGGCATGGGCCCTGGCTGGGAATTGAACTGTGACCTTCTGGTTCATAGGTCGGTGCTCAACCTCTGAGCCACGCTCTCCGGGCAGCGGTGAGCTCTTTAGAAGAGCAAATAAGGTCCCCAACCAAGGTCCTTGACCTGGGAGAGAAAAAATGGAAGGGCCCACTCTTTTCCCAGAGCAGAGTAAGCTGGAGGCAGCTACCTCCCTAACACCACAGTCCTCCGCCCCCGCCTGGTTCAAGGGAACAGATGAGGTGCTGGCAATGGGTGGGTCCCAGGGGCTGGGGTGGTGATCTGCCCTTGAATGGAAGGCACGAGTCCACACTCCAGGGGTTCTGCACTCAGCCCCTTCATGGTCCTACTACCCCAAAGCAAGGAAGTTCTGCTTGGTGTCTAACCCAAATCCTCTATAGTCCAGGCCAGCCTAGGCTGTGCCCTCCCATTGTCACATCCTCACATAGACATGAGCCATGGATCATGGAAACCCTGGATGCTCAAGTCAGGAAGCGCTGACATCAAGGTTTCTCCACTTTCCTTCTAAGCCTCTCCATTTCTCTTTACCTTCCCGCGTCCCCTCCTCTGACCGTGTCCATCCCAGGAAAGGTAATGCCCCAAGCTCACCCGGACGGCGGGTCCGAGTCTAACCAGTTCCCTCATGTTCTCAGGCCCTGCTCAGGGGCTGGGAGCAGGGGGACCCCACTGGAGCAGCTCAGTGAGATTGGGGGGTGGGTCTGATGGCCGAGCTGAGGTCACCGGCCACTGCAATACGTCAGCGGTGGGTGTGCCCATCCCAGCCACCGCACAACCTCCCTTTCATCTTTTGTTCCTGCCAGCCGGCCGTTCCCACTGTGGATTCTCAGATTCCCAGCGTGGCGTATCCGATGAGCCAGAGTCTTCGCCCGGACACGATCTTTTCCTGGCCCTGCCCTCTGCTCACCTCCTCCTCCCTGCCTCCCTCCCAGCCATAGGGAAACCACTTTTTTTGGGGGGGTGGGGAGGGTTGGGAGGACAGTTGCTTGCAGTCTCCCTCCTTGCTCTTCTCTTTGCCAAGCCACCACCTGCCACCAGGGAAATGGTGGTCGGACACAAGGAAGAACTTTTCGGGGTGTTATCAGGTGGGGAACGTGGGCAGGCGGGAGGCCCCACTTTCCCTGAGAGCATGAGTGCTGGTCAGTGCGTCTGAGGGAAAGGAACAGAGTGCCTGGGGGCGGAGAGGTGGGCAGGGGACTTCTCCAGTCTCCCTTTTGCCCTTGGATGATGCCATCCTCAACCCTTTGTTCCCCACAGATGTTTGGCTGTTCCAGTTTGGCAGCCAATCCCCAAACTTGTCTCCCTTCACCCTGGCTTAGAGCTGGGTTTCCACATCACCGGCAATGACTCTTCACCTTGCACCCTCCCAGCTGCCCTCTTGACCCTGTGTCTGGGCTCCCAGCCCCTTCCCTCCCCAACTTGGGCTGATCTGCCTCCTCATTTCCAAGAATTCTGTGGATTTTCTACTCCAAACACCTTCTCACATTTTCCTGCCCCTCCCTGCCCCTAGGAAGCCCTCCCCTGGCCTTGCTTTTTCTTCCTTCCCAACCCCATCTCCCAGCCCTGATGTCCATTCCCATTCTCTCAGCCAGTCTGCCAGGGTGTCTCCTGGTGTGTGGGTTGGGTCTTATTTAGATAAGCCAGGAGTTCCCTGAGATGGGGGCCTGGATCTCCCCCCACCCCAATTAGAAACACCCTGGCTGGTGTGGCTCAGTGAGTTGGGCGTTGTCCCATGCACTGAAAGGTTGCTGGTTTGATTCCTGGTCAGGGCACATGCCCAGGTTGTGGGGCTCAGTCCCCGGTGGGAGGCCTGCAGGAGGTAGCCAATCCATGTTTCAATCTCCCATCCATGCTTCTCTCTCTCTCTCTCTCTCTCTCTCTCTTAAATCAATATTATTTTAAAATAGAAAGAAAGAGACACCCCAGGGGTAGGAACCTTGATATTTTCCCAGTTCTCAGGGAAAGCCCTTGAAAACAGAGGGGATAAGGGCGATTGTCAGAGGAGGTGATGAGAAAGATCTGGCAAGAGCTGAAGAACAAATAAGAACTGTGTCTCCCCTGAGCTCTAGCCCAGGAAGCAGGGCAGAGAAGAGAAAGGAAGAGTCGTGAAAGTTTAGTGGGGAGGAGTTGGGGGGGGGGCAGCGGGGAAGAGAAAGAGTTTTGATGGCTCTTCTGATGGGTCTGGCCAGAGGGTCCTGGGAAGCCTTTAATAAAGCAAAGGCTGGGAGAGGTGACAGCCCTTCCTAAAGGGCAGGCGTGGGGGAGGCCAGCTGTGGTGGCCAGGTGTTGAGGGCAGAGGGAAGCTGCTCCATCTGCCTCCTCTTTCTGGAGCCCCACATGCCGAGCGGTGGTATTTGGGTGCCCGGGCTCCCTGCAGCGATCCAGAGTCACCAAAGGTGCGAACAAAAGCCCCCAGGCAGCCTCCAGTCTTGGCCTGGAAGAGAAGCCACTGGGTTCTAATCCTGGATCTGCCATTAATTAATTTGCTGAGTGATCTCTGGCAAGTTCCTCAACTTCTCTGGGCCTCCCTTTCCTGTTCCCATCCCTCCACCCCAGGAACAGGTGCCTTCGGAGGGAGGTGGAGCCTCCTCCAGGCTGGCTCTGAGGCAAGAGGACTGGTGAGATGACCTTCCCAGAGGCCAGGACCCGGGGCTTGGTCATGGACCCTTTCTCTGGTCAGGGCAGCAGGTTGATGAGGGGGATATAGTGCCGTTTCACTCCTGAGGGGAACATTAATCCCTCCCCACCTTCTTCCCCACCCCTCCTTAGGGTGTCTCCCCAGGAATCCCCCACCCCCGACCCCCGCCTGGCCCTGGGCCTCCTCCTTGACCAACCCGCACCTTCCTGCCCACCTGGGGCCCGGCCCAGGAGCAGGAGCAAACCCTCGGAGAGAGAGGAGCCCTGGGCCCAGCAGTCCTGATGAGCAATAATTTGTTTTATGACAGAAAAGGAAATTGTCTTCAGTTTCACAAGAGCGAAACGAATTCGTTTGAAGTAGTTTGCCCTGCGGCAGGCAGGAGAAGGTTTCTCTCCCGAGCTTGCCTTCCCTCTCCTTCTCTCCCCCTCTCTCTCCCTCTTCCCTTCTAATTACTGCAGCTTCCAAGCTGTTGGCATGAGTCGATGCCAGGCTGTCAGATGCCAACTGCCCCAGGAGCTCACCTCTTGGGTGTGGATAGGGGGATGGAGCCACAGGAACAAGGTGGGGTGGCTCTCGGTTCAACCTCTGCCATGCCCTAAGCCTTACCTGGCACCGTCAGGGAGGGAGGAGGAGGGCTGGGGCGGAGGGCAGCTCGGCCGGGCCCAGGAGAGCACTCAGCCTCTGGAGGCACTAGCACTTTGAGGCCCAGGGAGAGACCTGTCATGACCTTGTGGGCTCTCCTGCACGGACTGCCGCTGTCACCTGATCAGCCCTCTTTCTCCATCCTCTCTTTTTTTTAAAAAAATATATTTTATTGATTTTTTACAGAGAGGAAGGGAGAGAGATAGAGAGAGTTAGAAACATCGATGAGAGAGAAACATCGATCAGCTGCCTTCTGCACATCTCCTACTGGGGATGTGCCCGCAACCCAGATACATGCCCTTGACCGGAATCGAACCTGGGACCTGTCACTCCACAGGCCGACGCTCTATCCACTGAGCCAAACCGGTTTCAGCTCTCCATCCTCTCTTACAGCATCCTAGAAGCTGACCGCCATGGTGGCATCTGGGCAAGAAAATGAACCATTGGCCACCTATAGGTGTCAAGACTCTAAGATTCATTTGGGGTGGACAGGACGGGAAAGAGAGTGCCTGTGGCTCATCAATCCTCTTATTAAGAAATCCAGTGGAGCTCTAGCTGTTTGGCTCAGTGGATAGAGCACCAGCCCAAGGACTGAAGGGTCACGGCCTGCAGGAGGCAGCTGATCAATGATTCTCTTTCATCATTGATGTTTCTCTCTCCCCGTCTCTCTTCCTCTCTGAAATCATTAAAAATGTTTTTGTTTTAAAAATCCAGTGGAGCCCTGGTCGATTTTCTCAGTGGTTAGAGCATCGGCCCAAGGACCGAAGGGTCACAGGTTCGATTCCAGGTCAGGGACATATACCTCGGTTGCAGGTTCGATTCCCAGCCCCAGTCTAGGCATGTGCAGGAGGCAACCAACGAAAGTGTCTCTCTCTCTCCCTCCCTCGTTTCACTCTCTCTAAAAATCAATGTGGGGGGTGGAATTCTTGAGTGAGGATTAAAGGAAAAAAGAAGTCCAGTGGACTGAAAAATCACAGGACCTTCCTATGTGCATTCTAAGGGCTCCTCCCTCCTCCTCTCCCTCCCTTCCTCCCTTCCTCTTTTTCTTCCTACTCCCTATCCATCCTTCCATTCATGCATTTCACAAACTTATAAAACCTTTATAGAGTGTCAGGCACCATTCCAAGCACTGGGAGTGGAGCGATGACAAAAATCCCTGGCTCCATGCAGCTTACCTTCCAGTGAGTGCTGTGTTAGCTACAGGGGGAAGCTCTGTGCCTGGCACAGGCCAGAAACAGAGCAGGCACTTAAAAATATTTGCTGAATAAGCAGCTAAATGCCCAGCCTGAATGAAAGGTGACGCGACAAAAGTTCAGCTGCTGAAGAAAAAGAACCTCTTGCTTAACCCCTTCTCTATCGGCCCCACCCTCCCTCCCTTCCTCTCCTGAGAGCCTGCCTGCCATGGCCCTGGGCGAGGTTGAGAAGGGGCAGCTGGCTGCACAGAGAGCAGGCAGCCGCCAGGCTCCAGGGCTGCCAACCTGGCACCGCTGCCTGGCGCTGGGCGCCCTCTAAAACAACAAACTTTATGTCTCTAATTGGGCCCTTCCTGTTTGTCTTGATATTATCTCTGGTCCTTGAAGTCCGCAGGCCCAATCAGGGACCCGGCAAAGGGCAGGAACTTTGGGGACTCGGTGCCCTGCGCTGCCTGTGTCTTTGCTGTGCTCAAGGGCACTGGGCAGAGGTCTGAGGTCTAATGCCCCAGGGCACTGAGGAAGGAGTCTGGGCCACAGCAAGTTCCTAGAGTCCGGGTTCTGTCATCACGTGTTCTTGGATCAGTGACATGCCTTTCCCTTAATGGCTTTTGGTTTCCTAACGCTGCAGAGCGGAGAACTCAGGGTGGGAATCCCCAAGCTTCACTGCTCTCTCCCTTCCTGATCCCAACTTGGCTGGGAAGTCCTTCT
>NW_006298628.1:3360053-3370015 GCF_000327345.1 Myotis davidii
GATTTCAGAGAGGAAGGGAGAAGGAGAGAGGTAGAAACATCAATAATGAGAGAGCATCATTGATCGGCTGCCTCTTGCAGGCCCCCTACAAGGGATCAAGCCCTCAACCTAGGCATGTGCCCTTGACCAGAATCGAACCCGGGACCTTTCAGTCTGCAGGCCAGCGCTCTATCCACTGAGCCAAACTGGCTAGGGCTGGGAAGTCCTTCTTGATGTCTAACTTCAATACCTTCCACTAGCCTTTGGGGAATGGCTCCAGCTTCGGGTGATCTGGCACCCACATCTTACCTGTCTTAGGTTCCCGAATCAACATGCTGGCCACTTTACACATGAAGCTTCTAAATGTTGAAGTCCCCCTGGGACCAGCTGTCTCCCGTATAAGGAGCCCCCCCCCCACCTTGTGACTATGTCCACCCTGCTAGGCATCCTGGCTGCCCCCGTGGGTGGTAGCATCAGGGCAAATTCCAGACAGGCCCCCACCCCGTCCAGAGGGGCAGCCTCTGCCACCCCCAGAGCTCCAGGTAATAACCCAGGGGCCACGCCAGGCTCGCCAGCACCTGAGCCACCGGCAGCAGATAATGACGGGGGAGTTGGGCAGGCAGAGCCAACCCCTCAATCAGGAAGCAAATTAAAAAGGGGAGGAATCTCCCAGACAGACCACAACAATGAGACCGGCCCCCTTTCCAGGGCACTGCCCGCCTTCCCCCCACTCACCTAATGTTGCCTGCCAGGCCCTGGTACCCAGCCCTCCCTCTCTAATCCCCCGCTTGTGGGATCCAGCTGGAGGTTTTCTGGATGACCCTGGCTGCAGGTTGGTGGCAGTGCCAGGACGCAGGATGCTGGGCCTCCCAGGGAGCCTCATCTCCCTACCTGATCGTGGATTCCTGACAAGGTGCTGGGCACCGTGGGGGGTGAAAGAGGAAGACTAGGTCATGCTTCTGGTGCAGCCTCTTGAGCCCATCTGGACAGCGTGACAAAGGGATTTATAGAGAGTCAGCCTCGTCTGCACCAGCCGCTGGCAGCTCCTCCTCCTCTGCAAAGGGCACGATTTAATCCAGTGCAACGCACATGTATCGCACACTCAGCACTAGTTACTGTTCGAGATGCTGGGGGACACAGAGATGGACAGAGATAAAGATAAATAAGTAAAAAGATGCCCTGACCGGTTCGGCTCAGTGGATAGAGCATCAGCCTGCGGACTCAAGGGTCCCAGGTTCGATTCCAGTCAGGGGCATGTACCTTGGTTGCAGGCACATCCCCAATGAGGGGTGTGCAGGTGGCAGCTGATCGATGTTTCTCTCTCATCGATGTTTCTAACTCTCTATTCCTCTCCCTTCCTCTCTGTAAAAAATCAATAAAATATTTAAAAAGATAAAAAATATATATTAAAAAAAACAATTTCTTAAAAAAAAATAAGTAAAAAGATGAACAGAGAAAATGCCAATCTTTCAAGGAGCTCATGATCTCACACACACACACACACGCACACAACTTACCATATTACCCATCAGACAGTGTTAAGCCCTTTGTATGTTGGGACCATGGGAACACAGAAGAGGGTGCCTGGGAGAACTGGGGAAGGCCTAACAGAGGAGGAAGACATATGAGTTGGGCTTCAAAGGATCGATAGGAGCTCACAGACAGAGAACTAGGAAGAGCATTTCAGACCAGGAACAGCATGGGGCGTGAACATGTATGAACAGGAAGGATGGAGCAGGATCCCCCTGTGGCTGGGACCCGGAGAGTGTGAGGGGTGAGGCTGGACAGGCGGGCTGAGCCAGACGGGATAGAGGGCTTCAATTCCAGGCCTAAAGAGCATGGATTTTTTTCCTGTTGGTAATGGGGAGCTATCGAATGCTTTTGAGCTGAGGCATGACGTGATGAGGATGCTGCAACCCTGGTAGGAAGCGTTTTCACTGCCCAGAGGGACAAAGTAAATTCTGCTTTTTCTTCCTCTGTTTTTCTCCATGATGCCAGTGTAATCCGCCCCTTCTCCCAGCTCCCACTCACGGCCCTTGCTCCTTTTGTCCCAAACTTCCAACTCCTTATACCAAACAGGCTAACAGCAGAGTGCTTCACCCTCCCCTGGCTCTCACCCCAACCCTGCCCGCCCCAGACATCCTGCTGGACCTCTCTGGGTGTCCATACAACCTGGGCCAGTGGCGGGGGGCGGGGTTGGGGTGGGGGGCTGGATAAGGGGATGGGTGGGCAGAGAAGGGATGACAGGGAAGCTGGGCTCATTTCCTCCATGGGTCTTTGTGTCTCACCGCTTCTGTTATGTCTTCCCACCTGACCCATGCTTCTGCCTTCACTACTACCCACCTCAGCTAAGAGACTCTAGAAACTTTGATTTCAGGGAAACATTTTTCTAATTTGCTCAGCTGTGGCTTTTCCACCCGCTTCTCTAAAAAGGCACTGGGCTGATGACTGTGTGGGATGAAAAGGACATGACCCTTGCCCTCCAGTAGCCCCCCCGACCCACTGGTAGGGACACACCAGTAAGAAGGCAATTCCATGGAAACAGGTCACGTGGCAGTCAGTACTAAGGAAGTTCGGAGGAGCAAGCCGGCGATGTGCTGCTGCTCAGAGGACTTCATGGAGAACAGCCGTGCAGGATGTGAGTTTGAAGGACGGAAAGCCTTTCTGAGGCAGAGATGGGTGGCAGGGCGGGCATATTTGGCGAACACCGAGTCCAGCGGGCTGGCCTGGACAGGAAGGGCTGTCCCAGGACCCGGGGAAATGAAGATTGCAAAGGTGATGGAGGCCACGTAGGAGGGTCTGGAATGTTATGGTTACCACTGGGGAGCCAGGGATGTGTTTCACGTGGAGAGTTCCAAGATGGCGTGGCACTTCAGGACGACGAACCTGTTGTTGGTCTGTAGGACAGTTTAGGTGCCTGGGCCCAGAGGTGGCAGAAAGCTGATAGGAGAGCTGAAAAATAACCCAAATGAGAAGTAACCCCTGTTACCAAGTTGGCACCGCTCTAGGGCTCTCATAGGCCAGTTGCCATTCCCAATTCATTCACCCATCCAACAACTATTCATTAAGCAAGTGCTCAGCACTCCGGGAACCACTTTAGGGTCTTTGTCACCACCCCCCCCACCCCCACCCCATGACTTTTGGATTTGAAGACAAAGGTACACTCTCACCCTCCCTCATGCACCTTAGCCCAGTCTCTCTCCCAACCCCAGCCCAAGCTAATCCAGTAGCTTCTGTCTTTGAAAAAAAAAAATTTTTTTTAAACAATAGAACACATGCAGCCCAGCCAGCGTGGCTCAGTGGTTGAGTGTCCACCTATGAACCAGGAGGTCACGGTTGGATTCCTGGTCAGAGCACATGCCCGGGTTGCGGGCTCCATCCCCAGTGTGGGGCATGCAGGAGGCAGCTGATCCATGATTCCTGGCACACAGTATGAGCTTTTCAGGTGTCTGTCATGAATGAATGACATAAAAGCTTATTTTATGGAGCTCATCCCTCAGTTCCATATAGTTCCTGATGTGCTGGGACTCTCAGAGGGGAGGAGAGCTGATAAGGATACTGGATACCGGCCATTCCTTCTCTAGTGGGCCCATGAATGTGAAGGCATAAAATAAAATGGGTTTTAAAGTTTGTGTACGCCAAACTGGTTTGGCTCAGTGGATAGAGCGTCGGCCTGCAGACTGAAGTGTCCCAGGTTCAATTCTGGTCAAGGGCATGTACCTTGGTTGAGGGCACATCCCTACTGGGGGGCGTGCAGGAGGCAGCTGATCGATCTCTCTCATCAATGTTTCTAACTCTCTATCCCTCTCCCTTCTTCTCTGTAAAAAATTGATAAAATATATATTTTTTTTAAAAAAAAGTAGACAGCTGAGTATAGGGGGGACTGGGATCTCTGGGGGAGGGAGGCTGGGAAGGAGGAGAAAGATGGAGAGAAGAGTAGGAGACCTCTGGGTACGGATGGGGGCTGGGAGGGAGGGACAGATTAGAGAGCTGCAGAAGGAAGTAGAGTCTTAGCAGCCAGAGGGGGTGGGGGACTGGGAGGCGAGGGCAGAGGAAATGGGCCCGGCACTGGAGACAAAAGTCTGGGAGTCTGAGCCTCTGAGGAGCCACCTGGAAGGTGCAGGCAGCGGCAACATCAAACTTGGGATCGGAGGGTTGGCTCTGGAGTGAGCAGAGTGGGGGGAGGAGGGCGTGTGGATCCAGGGAGAGCTGAGAGCAAGAGAGAGGGGCTTGAATCTATCCTTAGCCCCGCGGGGTCCGCAGACTCACCCAGCACCAGAGTCCCACCCTCCATGTGTACCCACCCCCAGCTTTCCTGCCTTGTCATTGGTGGTGGGGAAGCACGCTGTGCTGAGGTACAAAGGGAGGAGGAGGGGGGGGGGTCCCCTGCCAACTAGGGTCTGGGTTCTGTTAGTAACTCCCCTCCCCGAAAACCACTCAGGTCTCCAGCTACCCTTCCCTGCTCCAAAGCTGGGAAAGGGGTGTGGGCTAGCAGGGCCAGCCCAGGAGCTGTCTTGTCCTCCCCCCAACTCCCCTCACCCCAAGGTTCTCCCATCTTTTGAACTGGACCTGCTACCTAAGCATATGGAACCGATTGAAAGAATTTGTATGCTCACCTTATAATTTATGCAAATCAACTCTGTAATTAACTATAATTTGGAGGCATCCTTTGGTATTTGAGACATTTATCCATGAGGAAATGCCCTGGTGATAATGCTCCCGTATTAACATTATTTACTCCACCTGTGTGGTCTCCGCTGCCTGTTTCCCCCTCACTCCGACTTTCTGGGCTGGAAGGTAGGGAGGGACAGGGAAGCCCCTCCCTGGAGCCTCAGTCCTGCCGCCTGGGTGCCCCCAGTGGGTGGTGCTGGCCCTGCCCTCCTAACTGTGCTGAGGATTGAAGGAAGGGGTGCAGCTCTGCCTCCTAAGCCCCCCGCCGGTCTACTCTCTCCTGCCTGATGGGTGGCTCTCTGCAGAGCTTCTGAGCTTTCTTAAGGGCCTCAATGTTCTCATCTCTGAGATGGGTAGAGGAAGGACCTGTCGAGGCCTTTCCGGGGATAATTACTGAAAAGCTAATGAAGGGACTGGGAATCCCCAGTCTAGAGGTTTCTGGGGGTGGCGGGGGAGGAGCAGGACAAAGTTCAGGGCAAAGACTGCCTGACTCACCCTGTGGGGGACTTGGGGGAGGTGGCATACAAGCCTTAGGTTACTGGGTTCTGGGTGTGCACAGCAGCTACTGTTCTCAGTGTCAAGGGCATTGAGCGATGGCTGAGCATGGGACGTGAGCACATGAAACGTCGCCAGGCCACTCTCCTATGTGGGTCAGAATTCCTAGCTTCAGGGAGCTATGGGGAGCTGGTCTTATTCTGTTTCCTCTCCTTTCTCCTTCCTGGCCTTTTGTCCTTCTCTGCTCCAGCACATGCTCCTGTTAGCCAACATGCCTGAGCTTACAACTACCCTCAAATTAAGTCCATGTAAATAGTTGGGGCTGTGGGGGCTCCATCTAAATTCGCCTCCAGGCCCCTTCTCCCCTTCCAGGCCATGTTCCCAGCCTCTTCACTCCCCTGGAGTTCCAGGGCCCCTGAACTGTCCGTAACAGTCCTTGGCTGGGTTCTGCCTCTGGTCTTAGGTGACCTCTTGTTTCTCCCAAGCTGCCTCACCCTAACCTAAATCGGGGAGAGGACCACTTGACAATGAGAGATCCCAGATCCAAAAGGTGGATTACAGTGGATCGTCCTGAGGATCTAAGTGGGGTAGGGGATGAAGAAAAGGGAGGAGGAGGAATGAGCCTCCAGCAGAAGTAGGAGAGACCTGCTGGAGTAGCCATCATCACTGATGGGGAGTCTGCAGGGAGGGACCAACTTAGTGTGTGTGTGTGTGTGTGTGTGTGTGTCCCAGGCCATAAAAGTGGTACTTCTTTCTTTCCCACCCAGTCCATGGAGGAACCCTTAAAAGGAGGGGGAAGGAATTTGGAGAGTTCCAGCCACCCAGCTCTCTCCCCTGGCGATGCTCTCACTTCCTCCATCCCGCAAGAACCACTTGGTCCCTCTCCCACTGCCCATCCAGCCTCTGGAGAGGGAAGGAAGTCTTACTCTCCCACCCCCACCCCCAGCTGCCTCTTAGAGCAGAAATCCTCCTTTCCTGGCACACCTCAGAGACTCAGATCTCACCCCCTACCACTCCCCCAGGAGAGCCGGGGGCCACTGTTTCCTGGATTATCCTAAAAGCTTTGGAGGCCGTGAGGACTTGGCAGCACCCCTGCCCACACCTCTCACCTCCCCCTCTGCTCTGACTGTCGCCTCCTTTATAAAGCCTGGCTCTCCCAACACCCCCACTTGCCCCTCACCACCGCTGCCAGCTCTGGGCTCCATGGACTGGTAAGAGGTTCCCTGTCCAGTTCAGGGGATGGAGGTCTCCACTTCCATGGGGATCATTGAGAAGGGTTTGGAAGTCTTGATTTTTCTCTGAATTGGGGAGGGGAAGATAAGAGGGAAATCTTGAAGGTCTCTGTAAGGAGAACCAAAGAGAATTCCTTTGGAGGTCTTTGGAGGGCTGGGCTGAGATCTGAGGGCGAAGTGGAGTGGATTCACCACTTAACAGATGACCGGGGGTTTCATTCTGATAGAAAAGATGGGCAAATATTAATAGACAAGGCGCACACTCACCTCACAGAAGTTCATGCCTGATAAACACCTGCAGAAGTAGCAGGGGAGAAATCACGGTGCATGTCCTGTGGGGAGCTCCCTTTGTCATAGAGGAAGAGGACAGACAACCCACATTCAAAGGTACACACGGCAAGATGAGTACACACAGGCATGATGTGCACACACACATTTGTAGATTACACCCCGCCCTCCAACATACAGGTTCACCTTTCAGACTGGAAATGGATGTGGATGCTAGCGATATTTGGATTTATGATAGAATTAGTGTCCAGCCTAGTGCTTGGGCCCTGGGTAGACCCTCAGTAAATGTTTGCTGAATGAACAATGGATGAGCGAAAAGATACCATTTGGCCCCAGCTCTGGACTCATCCAGGTTCCCAGGAACCTGGGACAGCGGGTGGAAAGAAGAAAGGAAAGGAGAAATGTTGGCGTCCAAGGTCACCAGCTTGCAGTCTTCCGAGTGCAGCTTGGAGAGTGGTGTGGGGAGTACAGAAGAGTGAGCAACTAGGAGACCAGGAATTAGGAGAATGGGGCTTGGGTCCCTGCTCTGCTTCTAACTTGCTGTGTGACTTTGAGTTGCTTGCCTCTCTGTTCTGGGGTTGTTTCCCTACTAGTGAAATGAGGGCTTGCACTAGGCAAATTGCTATGGGCAGTCCAGCTTAGATATTCCCAAAGCACAATCTCCACAGAAAGACAATTGAGGTTTGGAAGGGACCACAGATGTAGCTGTGACTTGTCCCAACAACTCAAGACAGCTTTGATCTAGGGATCAGCTTAAGAATGCTGTCCCCTCCACCTTCAGGATCAAGGGGAGCCAGACTCCCAGAGCCATCACTGGTGCCGTAGTGAGGCTGGATGGAATAGCAGGCAGAACACAGGCGCTGGAGCCTGACTTGATTTCCTGCTCCGTCTCTTAACAGCTGTGTAATCTCGGCCAGGTCATTTGACTTCTTTGATGCTTGGCAGAATTCCCCATGTGTACAATGGAAATAATAATAACTACTTAGCTGTGTGCTGATGAGAACTAAAGATATTTGGATACAGCGCCTGGAATATAGTAGATGCTCAATAAGGAAATGTGTTATGATACAATTGGGGGCTAATGAGGCTGTTCCATGTACAAATGGATTGCCAACTATCAATGAGGTGTGAGAACAGGAGTGGCAGGAATGGGAGATGGACCCTTGTGTTAAAATCTGTCTACCCCTTTGGGGGACTAAGGGAGCAGGGCAGAAATGACCCACGTCCTGGGCAGATCTCAGTTTGTGTGGGAGGCGTGGTGGGCAGCATTGTTCAGTTTGAGATGAGATAACACTGGGCAGTTATGTCAACCTCAGACGATGGGCCGTGTGCAGTAGGAAAGCATCTGGCACGCAGGAAGTGAAAGGGCTGGGGTCAGAGGAACGCAAGTAGGTCATCTGGAAGGAAGAGAGTGAATGCCCTGAGTCAGAAGCAGAAACCTCGGCAGGACGGGAAACCAGAATGGCTGAGTTTCCAAAACAACTGCCTTACTGTTAATTTTTTGAATGTTTATATTGATTTTAGAGAGGGAGATGGATAGAGAGATTGAAACATTGATTGGCTGCCTCCTGTATCCCCCCCCTCCCCCCCAGAGATTGAGCCCCACAACCCAGGCATGTGCCCCTACTGGGATTCCGACCCGTAAACTCTTGGTTCATGGGTCCAGTGCTCAACCATTGGCCCACACCTTCGGGGCCATGACTGTTCATTTTCATGCTGATAAGCCACAGGCAGATGGGGAGGGGGGGGCGTCTTTGCTTCTGGGAACCCAGGTATGTTCAGGTCAGGATGGGGTGGGGTGAAAGGGAGCCTGGCGTGAGAGTGGCGTGTCTACCATCTGGGGACTGGATCCCTTTCCCTATTGCTTTTCAGGGAAACAGAAACCGGAAAGATAAGACAATCTGATGCTCATAAACAAATGGAGGAGGAAACGCTGGGCAAGCGTTAGCTCCTCAAGAGCAGTAGCTTTGGGAAAAGCCAGAAAGCTAGAGGGGCTGCAGGGAGGAGGAGGCAAGGAATGCCTAGGGGTCCAATGGGACTTACCCCAAGAATCTGAGTCACAGGCTCTGGGACATGAGCCCCTAACTCTGCTCTAGCCACGGCTGTGAACTGGGGTGCAAACCCAAATAAATAGCCAACACTTGCAGGTTGAGTGAACAGAAATAAAAACATGAGGATAGCCTGGCCGGCGTGGCTCAGTGGTTGAGCATCGACCTATGAACCAGGAGGTCATGGCTGGATTCCTGGTCTCGGTGCACATGCCCAGGTTGTAGGCTCGATCCCCAGAGTGGGGTGTGTATGAGGCAGCCCATCACTATTTCTCTCTCATCACTGATGTTTCTATTTCTCTCTCCCTCTCCCTTCCTCTCTTAAATCAATAAAAATATATTTTAAAACACACACACACACACACACACACCCTGAGGATAGAGGGTGTTGTCAATGTATAGTGGCCACAAAGACCCAGAGGAATTCTTGGCAATCTATACTTCAGGGGCCTGAGTATCGGGGAGAAGGAAACTCTACTGATCAGAAAGGGAGGTGATGGAGGTGAGGCTGGACGGAGGGACGCCTTCCTGGCTTCCCAAGCCCGGGTCCCTTGACTCCGAAGGGCAGCTGCTCTCACCGAGCGGCTTGTAGCTGAGCAAGTACAAGGCTGGGGCTAGAATTCCGTCCAAAGACCTTCGTGAATATCCCTTAATCCAACAACCATTTGCTGGGAGCCGACTTTTTAAATAATTATTAACAACAACAATGATATCTTCCGTTTTCCGTGAGCTTACCAGGCGCCCACGGGGCTAAGTACTGTAACTACATCAGTTCCTTTAAGCCCCAGGGAGCCCTCCCCAACGTGTCCTGGGGTTGTTCTGATGAGGAAACTGAGGCACGGGAAAGAAGCGGAGGCACAGATAAGTCAGTGACTCCGGATGTGAGAGCGCGCGTGTTTCTTGGGAAAGCACATACACAAAGGCGGGGTTTCCAGGTGGCGTGTGGCTGCCTTAGCCGCTTGGTAGTGGCACTTCGGGGGCGTCCCACGCGGGAATGCAGGGCTGGAAAACCAGCGGGCACGACAGCCATCGCGGCGGCGGCAGGAGCGACAGTGAATCCGCCCGAATCCCGGTCCGGCCGCGCAAAGGACCGTCAAGACAACAAACAAGCGAGACGGGAACCTTTAATAAAAAGCCAATGGCAGCGCGCCCAGGGACAGCCAACGGGCACAACAACAACAACAAAAATACGAAAATTGATCAGAATCCCCCACAAGACCAGGGTCACTTGGGAAGTCAACGTGGCGGG
>NW_006298628.1:3370089-3370527 GCF_000327345.1 Myotis davidii
AGGTTGCAGCCTCAGGGAAGATGGAGACTGAACGCCGCGGGCCCTGGGAGATGGGAAGTCGGGGGGGCAGGCAGAGATGGGCCCGCGGGGGAGTTGATGGGAAAGAAGAGGGGCGGTCGCCCTGAAAAGGCGAGTGGCCGGAGGGGAGAACTGGAACTCGAGCGGGAGCCCAGGACGGGGAGGGAGGTGGTGGTGGAGAGAAGGTAGGGGTGGGGAGTGCGGGGTGGAGCGGGGGACAGGGGAGGAGGGCAGCAGCGCAGATAATTTCTCACGGCCTAGGGCTGGGCGGAGACCGGACACATACTTGGCGCGCGGTCCTGCTTCCTCCTCTCCTCTCGGTTCCGAGGCAGCGCTCGCGGTTCCGAGGGCCGTCGGGGCCAAGGGCGCCCTAAGGTGGCTCAGGATCACCCCAGGGCCCGCCCCCTCTCTGGTCCCCCC